>NC_089221.1:123054939-123384559 GCF_963924675.1 Phocoena phocoena
CTCCAGCCACGCTGGCTTCGTTGCTCTTCAAACACACCATGCTCTCCTTCCTGTGCTGTTTCCTCTGCCTGGAATAGTCCTACCCCAGATAACTTCGCAACTCCTTCATCCCCTTTAAGCCTTTATTTAAAGGGCACCTTCTCATGGCCACTTCCCTGAAAACTAATTTAAAAATGCAACCCCTCCCGATCCTCACCAATGTTTTCTTTTTCTTTTTTTTAAATTATTTTTATTTATTTATTTATTGCGGTACGCGGGCCTCTCACTGTTGTGGCCTCTCCCGTTGCGGAGCACAGGCTCCGGACGCTCAGGCTCAGCGGCCATGGCTCACGGACCCAGCCGCTCCGCGGCATGTGGGATCTTCCTGGACCGGGGCACGAACCCGTGTCCCCTGCATCGGCAGGCGGACTCTCAACCCCTGCGCCACCAGGGAAGCCCCAATGTTTTATTTTTCATCAAACATTTATCCTTCTGTAACACACTATACATTATATACATAGTATATAGTTTAATCAGAAAGGTATCTTTTTATTCTGTATTACATATTTTTAGTTGTCTCTAAATACATATATTTTTGTTGTCAATATCACCGCACCAAAATGTAAGCTCCATAGGGGCCAGGACTGTGTCCATTTTGTCTAGTGATGCATCCCCAGTATTCAATAAATACTTAACTGAATAAATAAATGTAATCATTAGTAGATGTATTTATTATGAAATGAAAAGTATTAAATGCTCTTAAGAGCTTGGGGTAAGGAAAAGAAACCAACAGAGTTCACACCTCTTCCTCTGGGAAGCCACTCTAACCCCACTCAGTCTACCTTAGGGGTCCCTTCTATGTGCTCCAAATGCTCCCTGGAATTCCCCTTTCCCAGAACTTGTCACACTATATTGTAATTATCTGTTTATATATCTGTCTCCTCCATTGAAACTCTAAATCCCATAAGATACCAAAGAGTGGTGCACATCTGGGAAACACTGCACATCAAGCACCTGGTAATACCATCCTGCATGTCCAACAAACAGTATCTGTGGTCAAATGTTCCTGTCAAAAAGCAGAAGAATACACTTAAAGGTCTTAGGATCTCTTGACATCATTCTTTCCTCTGATATTCTGGAAAGACAGAAGAGCCAATAGCTGTAAGAAAACATAAACAGAGTCAGGAAATAGTTAAGTACAGAAGCAAAGAAAGTTGGTGAGCGATAGTGCCACTGTTTTGGCTGAAAGAGAACAGGCAAAATTATCTTGGTCTTGAAAAATAGTTTAATGTTTTTATTAGAAGTATGTATATTGTCTGAAGATCACTCCACTGTTGAATTATATTAACAGCTGAATATTAGAGAATAACAAACAAATCTTGAAAAAATTAAGTTATGAAAATCAAAATAATTACCATAGAAAAGCAATGCATATAAATAGATAACAGATTTTACAGTGTTATTCTCAAGGGGGAAGGGGAATGGCTGTTAGAGCTGCAAACGTTCATTGAACAAACGTATTTTTCTAATTTTACAACCAACTTTAAGAGGAAAAATTATCCTTAGTATGTATATTCATAGACAGTAGAAACATAATTACTAAATATCAGCCTTGGTTAGTTTTTCTTTTTAGAAGTTTCCAATAGATACCTATAAAATACCCACAGTCTTTTATGAAGAGATCATGGCTATATCTTAGCCTTAAAATAAATGCATTCTTTTGGTAATAATTTGGGGGCTGGAAGAAGTCGTTATCACACACACCCATATACTTAAGCACCAAATTTATCATAAATAGCTTTGACTTGGCTTATAACCTCAGTAGTGTAGAGGCGCACAGAAATGTCTTATCTCATCTTGTCCTAAGAAGTAGCATTGCTCATTGCCTGCATGCATATTACCCAAGCACATCACACAGGAGAGACTCAGGACTTTGAAAAAAAGGGGCTCCTCAGCTTGCCTCTCTTCAGCAAGAAGCAAACACATCTTGTTTTGTTTTCAGCGGCCTGCTAGTGCATTCAACATTGGGCCTCCCTTTCCTCCTCTGCTTAATTAAAAATGCAATTTGACCAATAACTGTGTGAAATGCATTATAAGCAACAAGAATGCAGTTCAGAAACCTGCCTTTTTTTATTCCTTTCTCTCTGCATAATTTTTCAAATAACTCCCAACCGGGAAATGACTTCAGCCTGCTGCCTGAATTGTACATTTATTTGTCCACTTGTGCCAGGAGAAACCTGAGCTAAGTCAAGTGAGATACATGCACACAAGTCCTGGAAGGATCACTTGAGAACCAGTTTCAAAGCAGATTCTAATTCAAAAATGCCTCTGCCACTTAGACCCACATGGAGCCTCACGAAATATCATCGAGTAACTGAGTTGTGCCAGTGGAGGAAGTGATGGCAGCCACGGTGGCTTCCTTGCTGGGAGAGGGAGAAGAAGGTGGAGGAGGGGCAGTTGATTACAAATAGCTTTAGGGAGGATGCGATAAAAGCGGACATACAAAGCCACGGGCTATTGATTGCAAATCTGGCAAGGCTGCAGGCCATTCTCATTGCAGGCAGGGCACCGCAGGGCCCGATAGGACTCCTTAAATCTGTTGGCCAGCATCGAGAACTTGCTGCCGTGGCACAGAGAGCAGGTGGCACTGCCCGATCCTCGGCAGTGAAAACAGTTGTCCTCGGGAAGTTCCCCTTCCTGCAAGAGACAGGTCAGGGTTAAGTTACAGCAGCAGTCCAAATCCATTGTTCACACACAGGTCAAAATAGCACTGGGAGCCTGCAGAGGCTGGGGCAGAATTAGAGGAAAATGCGTCCCACACGTGCCAACGAGGGACCTGGCCAGAGGCACAGAATAAGCTCAGCACTTTCTCGGAGATTTCCCTGATGGACCTCTCTAAGACAGCAACTCCTGCCACCAGGCCGTGCACTCCACAACTTGACCTTTTTCGTCTCTCTTGTCACCATCTGACACATTATTTCTGTGCCCATAAGGGCAGGACTTAATGTTCCTCATTGCCAAACTAATAGTCAACACTTGTGAAACACCTGGGAGGTGTCAGGCGCTGTACCCGAGCCCTCGGCAGTGAGAGGGCAGAGTCCTAACCACTGGACTGCCAGGGAATTCCCTGGGCTCTGTTCTAAGAGCTCTCTCTGTGCCAGTGGTCACACAGCTTGAAGACAAGGAGGCAGGCTTGGGTCCCAGGGGGTCGGGCGCCAGAGATCATGCAGTCCTCATCGGAGTCGCCCAGCAGTAGGTGCCCAGGATTGTTCTGTGTGACTGAGGGGATGGATGAATGGATGTTGCAATCCTTTGGAGCGTAGCTCTGAGTTCCTACAGAACTTTTATCTTTATGCTCTTGGAGAGCCATGAAAAGGCCCTGTGATTAAGAGCTCGGCTCTGGAGTCAGCAGCCTGGAGCTGAGGCCTGCCTCTGACAACAACTGTGCATCTGGGACGGTTCCCCTAACCTCCCTAAATCTCAGTTTCTTTACCTGTGATCTGGGAGGGATATTGCTTACCTCTCTGAGTAGCTGGAATATTAAATGAGAGAGTATATGTAAATGCCCTAATATATTATCTGGCATATTATAGGTTCTCCGTTAAAGTTAGTTTACTTCTAAGCCTTGTCCCCTCCTGCCAGGGACACCAGACTATGCCTCTTGGCTATCGCTGTGCTCTTCCCCTAAGACATCTCAAGGAAACTGGCAATTTTGCGCTGCCATGCAATGACTGTGCACAGACCACGAACCTTCTGTGAAATAAGGGGTAATACCAGGTCGATACCAGGTAGATTCAGCACCAGTTCCTGTCCATTTCACCTTTTGAACATCTCTCAGATCTCTTCAGTTTCCCCTCCACAACCACAATCCCCATCCAGACACCTATCGATTCTGGCATCAACTCAGCATAGTCCCTGCCTCCGGGCTTGGGGGATGTTCTCACCATGGATACCAATCTCATGAACCTACAGTTGTGATTGCCACATAGAAAGCACCCAAGAAACCTTGTAATGAACACCTGCCCGCCAGATAAACTTCAGGTTAAAACCCAATCCCCGGGACTTCCCTGGTGGCTCAGTGGTTAAGAATCTGCCTGCCACTGCAGGGGACACGGGTTCGAGCCCTGGTCCGGGAAGATCCCACACGCCACAGAGCAACTAAGCCCGTGCGCCATAACTACTGAGCCCGCACGCCTAGAGTCCGTGCTCCACAACAAGAGAAGCCACCGCAATGAAAAGCCCACGCACCGCAACGATGAATAGCCACTGCTCACTGCAACTAGAGAAAGCCCGCGTGCAGCAATGAAGACCCAACACAGCCAAAGATAGATAAATAAATAAATTTATTGAAAAAAAAATCTCCTTAGCTGATGTACATTGTCAGTTACTTCTCACATCAGGCTCTCATCCTTAGGTCTCTCTCTAGCTGGTGTCGAGGAAAACTTTCCCCACTCTCAACCCAACCAGCTCCTACCTGTTCTCAGATGTCAGCTTAGCAGCACTTCCTCCGGGAAGCCTTGCCCACTCGTACCTCTGGACCAGGAGTCCCACCCCACCTCTACTGCCCCTAGCCTGGCAGGTCTCACACTCCCCTGAAAGTTCCTGCTGACTAGACAGGAAGTGTTCTGGGCTCGTGCCTCTCCCCATCACTTCCTGACATCTAGTGTAGTACCTGGCACAATATTTGCTGTTCACATACTTGCTGAATGAATAAACAAACAAAACAATGACGTCTGGAGATCCCTTAGTGTTCTTAAATTCTAGGAACTAACAAGACAGCCGGAGTTCACCGGGTGCCTCAACCAGCTAACACAGCTTTCTTTTGTAACCTAAGAATAAAAATCATCTCTGAAAAGGGAGGCCTATGTTCTAAAAACAGCCCCATCGCACTGCAAAGTGCCTAAGTAGGTATTAAATTGTATTTATTCTAGATGTAGGGAATGGAGGTCATTTTCCAGCTGACAAAATCCCAAATGATGTCCATGTCCCCTTTTGTTACTATTTTACTGATTGTTGCCATATTCTGATATGTTAACAATGGGGAAATTGGTTTTCTTCCCTTAAAGTATGCAGAATAAATATATTTGCCAAAATATTCTTAAAGCAAATTGCCATGTCCATTTTTCTGCCAAATCCATCATGTTTTTGTTTTGCACTTGATCCCACTGAGATTTTAATGATATGAGTCAATGTTGTCAAAGAAAATACAGTAAAATCCTACCATAATGTTACACATGTGATCCAAAAATTATTTGCATAGAATGCCAGGCAAGATATTGAAAGATTAGTGAAATGACCTGGTGAGCCTGCCATAAAGAACAAGAACAAATCATCAATCAAATTTCGTCGCATGTCACATGGTTATATGACACATTGTTAGAGGTTTCACTGGAGTTTCCATTCTTTTTTTTTTTTTTGCGGTACGCAGGCCTCTCACTGTTGTGGCCTCTCCCGTCACGGAGCACAGGCTCCAGACGCGCAGGCTCAGCGGCCATGGCTCACGGGCCCAGCCGCTCTGCGGCATGTGGGATCTTCCCAGACCAGGGCACGAACCCGTGTCCCCTGCATCGGCAGGCAGACTCCCAACCACCGCGCCACCAGGGAAGCCCTGGGGTTTCCATTCTTATCCTAAGTTACCAACCTTCCTCCAACTGTTTGCTCTCAATATGCTCTTTTTAATCATTCAGTTAACTCAACAGGTATTTATTGAGCCTCTACTCTATATAAGGCATGTATGATATCAGCGTCTGCGTACCAGTCTCAATATTTTTAAAAATTCTTCCCAGAAGACATTTAGTAAGAAGATATAGAACATCGCTGCACAGAGTGACTTAGGTTCGAGAACCCAACAACCTGCCCAAACCAACTCTCATTAGCTCCATGACTGAGAAAAGGGGTCCCAGCTTTCATCAGAGACTCAAAGGCTTGCGTGGCCCTGAAGATGGTAACCAGCACCAATCTGGAGGCCGATCAGCAGAGTGATTAAGACCATGAGATTGGTAGTCAGATGGACCCGGGTTTGACTACTGACTCTGGTGACCTCTGGCGAGTTACTCAACTTCTCTGGGCCTTAGTTTCCCCAGCTGCAGAATGGGACTACAGATAATACCCACCTCACAGAGTCCTTGTGAGAATGAAACGGACTACTGCATGGAAAGCACTGGGCATGGAGCCTGGCTAACATGAACCCTCAAAAAATGGCAGTTATTATTATTATCATTATTCTGTTTCAAAGGTAAGATCACCTAAAGCATAAAGAAGCCCAGATGACTTATGGTCTCAAATCCACTGAATACAGGGTCAGACTTTTCCCCTTCTACTTTTCATTGTGGCTCAATTCAATTATTCCTCTCCTTTTCTTTTATAGTTAATACAGACGTTCAAGCATGGCCTGGCTTTTAGCCCTCCCTGCTCTTTCATCAAGGTCCTACTGTTTCCCTGTTCCATATAACACAACAAAGAGTCTCTTGGTCAGAATGGGCTCCTTGATGTTCTCTGACCCTCTGTTTTAGAATAAAAGTTGTCTGGGCATTTACTGCATGAGGGATGGGGCAAACAAATAGCAATTTCAAACAGAGCTTAGGGACTTCCCTGGTGGCGCAGTGGTTACGAATCCGCCTGCCAATGCAGGGGACATGGGTTCGAGCCCTGGTCTGGGAAGATCCCACATGCCGTGGAGCACCTAAGCCCATGCACCACAACTACTGAGGCTGTGCTCTAGAGGCTGCAAGCCACAGCTACTGAAGCCCGAGTGCTCAACTACTAAGGCCCACGTGCCTAGAGCCCGTGCTCCACAACAAGAGAAGCCACTGCAATGAGAAGCCCATGCACCACAATGAAGAGTGGCCCCTGCTCGCCACAACTAAAAAAAGAAAGCCCGCGTGCAACAATGAAGACTCAATGCAGGCAAAAATCAATCAATCAATTAATTAATTATAAATAAATAAAATAAAATAGAGCTTAAAGGACAGGCAAGTGCAGTATAACCTTTCACAGCAACTTTCTGCTGCATACCTCTGTCTTGGTTTACGGCATTATAGCTAAAAAACACAGTTCTCTCCAAATCGAATTTAAAGGTAATTGTCATAGCAGGCTTGTTGTTGCTTTTTCATTCAGGCCTGCAATGTGACCTGCATTTCTGGTCCTCTTCTGAAAATGCATGCTCCAAGTTACAATATGGTATGGAAAACGATAGAATTAATGAATTTTAAAGTGGGACGGTAATGCTTTGGATCACAAAGTTTAGCTGTCTGACTGCTGCTATGCTAGGCTCTGAATAGTGCTTTGTAGAAAGTGAGAGAAGGCAGAGGCAGAATATTTCTTATCAGTTGGCACTTTCATTCCAAATTCCAGTATTCTTTCCACAAACATTTACCTAATATTTACTGAGCAGCTATTATATTCCAGGCTCTATTTTTTTGGCATTGGAACTACTATGTTACACCCAACATAAACATGCCCCCTGACCTAATAGAGACCAAATCCTAGTGGGTAAGAGCAAACATTAACCAAAGAATCACACAAATAAATGTAAGATTACATGTGCATGGGGAGGGGGAGGTGCCTTGAGGGGTCCATCCTTGTGGATTTTTATCCTCATGGGATTTTATCCTCATGGAAACCAGGGGAGGCCTCTCTGTGGAAGTGATGCCTCCACCGAGATCTGTGGGCAAGGAGGTAGGGAGTCTGGAGAATATTCTAGGCACAGGGAAGTTGCCTCTGGCAGGACAGAGCAAAGAACATCTGAGGGGTAGCCAGATGGGCAGTGTGTCTAGGGCAGAGAGAATGAGCAGAGATGTGTAAGAGATGAGGCTGAAGAAGCCAGTCCACACAGTGCTTTCTAGAACAAGTGAAGAGTTTTGGTTTTATCCCAAGTGATAAGAGCCTACTGAAAGTTGTTTTCTTTTGGCAGCGGGGTGGGGTGGGGGGGTGCTGTGAGTAAGGGATGGCATGATCAGATTTGCATTTCAACTATATTTTATCAAGTGTGAGATCAGGTCGGAAAGAGACAGGAATGGTTCTGAGGAGAACTGGAGTCCGGTCATGGCTTTCTCATTCCCTTGACATCACTCAAGTGCGAGGAAGTCCCTGGCCCATTTTGTCACGCTAACCCATGGGAGGTTCAGCTTCAAGTCCCAAGAGATGGAATCTAAAGAGGGAAAAATTCATTTCTGCTGCTTTCCAAGCTTTTACTCTCTTAGCTTAAATTCACCAAAATTGCTTTTCTCCCCCTCAACCCCATACTGTGAACTAACGAATGTCATCACCTTCCCGCTTGTCTGAGCATGTCTGAGCAAGGTGGGGTGTGCACACCTCTGAAACGTGTGGGGAGAAAAAACATTCGTACTATCTATATTTATTTTTTATCTAAAGAAAACAAAACAAGAATTAAGCTTTAATAATATCTTCATAAGAAATGGTTCTATTGATTTTTAATAAACTAGGTGACACCAGCACCCTAAGTTGGGCAGTCACTTAACATAGGTGGTACCCAAGGGACCCTGTTGTATACATGATGTAAAGTGACCTCACTTTACATAAAGTGACAATGACGACCCTGCTCATTCGTTCACTTTCAGCATATTACAACATGTGGTTCACTAGTGTCTGGTCTAGTGGATTTACAGATGATATTGCTTAGTTTTAACTAAACTAATCTCCACAAACTCTGAAGACAAGTAGATTTATTAGATTTCTTCAAGGAAACTGTGGGCTGAGGATTACCAACAGTAATAGGAGCACAAGCAAACCCATAAGAAAAGGACAGAGCTGATTTTTTCCATCTCTAGAACAAGCTGTTCTAAGCCTCAAAGCAAAGGGAAAACAATAAGTTCCTAATCAGATCTTAAATCATTCAAAATAATTCAAATTATGAGTATTTGAAATATGGGCTTATCACTATTATTGCTAACAATAAAATGTGATAAACCACGAGAATATAATAAAATTCCTCAACATCTTTAACATTTAGACATAAGTATTCACATTCAAAAGTTCTTACTTAAATAGTGCACAGTGAAAACAATTTGGAGACCACGGCTATAGGGCCAGCTCTGCACAGGGCAGTGAACCGTTCTGACATACCTGTGGGTACTGGTTATGGGGGAAGGTGCCTCCCGTCTCTGCCAAAGGCCCATCGTTCTGGTCTCCATAGATTTCTTCTTTGCTCATCAGAGACTCTTCCTCAGCCTCCTCTTCCTTCTGGAGCATTTTCCTCATGAAATCTCTCTTGTCCATTGGAGTTCGAATGATTTTCAGGTTATTCGTGTAGATGATTATCTTTCCAAAATCTATAATAGGTGGGGACTAGAGAAATGAAGAATGAGCATGGTGATTCACCAGGAGTCACCAAGTACAGGGCTGCAGAACCTCTTCCACATCCCGGGAAAGAGAGATATGGTCTGGCACTAGGGATCCCATCACAGCCCAAAGCTACAGTTCGTTCTCTGGTTTCTTTGCTCGGTCTGAAAACCCTGAACACCAGCTTCTTTCTTCCTGTTGATGGTAACCAGCCAAAGCTGAATTAATCATGTAACTAGAATGTAGGACTCTGCAGGACAGGGTCCAGAGCTTCTATTCCTACTACATACCATGGGATCTGGTGCAGGGCTGGGCACAGTGAGTGCTTAATGCATACAAAGGAAAGCTTTTAAAAAATAAATCTCTCAGCAACCAAATTACTAGTTATGCTTTTTTTAAAAAAAAATTACCAGTTTACATAATTAATCAGGGTGCCTTTTAAGTTCTAACTTTTTTTTGTTTATTGTATAATGCATCATTTGAAAATACCAAGGAAATATCTTTTTGTTTTTAATGATGCATGAATGCAAGTAATTCTAGTTGGCAGTATTTGATTGTAAGAAATCAATAAAGTGACTGTATTTTTAAAAAAATAAATAAATCTCTCTCCAACATTTTTATGCATAACTAATAACAGTAGACACAATTTATTGAATTACTACTATTATTATTATTATAGGGGATAGCATTTATTTTGGGTCAGGCTTCATACTAAGCATTTTACAAACATTACCTCACTTCCCTCCCAAACATCCCTATGAGGTAGATGCTATGATTTCTACATTTTACAGAGAAGGAGACTGAGGTTCAGTGTGGTTAAGAGTCTTCCACGTTTACAGAGTTACTCAGGGTTTGTGGCCAGGATTCAAACCCAGGTCTGTCTCACCCTAAGGACCATATTCTTAACACCTGTACTGTAGTATTCACAAACATTCCCCACAACCACCAGATAAGATGTGTGTGTGTGTGTGTGTGTGTTCATTATTCATATAATATGAAAATTTTTTATGTCAATAAATGTACTTCTATAGCATAATTATTAATAGCCTATGTTCCCTTGTATGGATTTATCATGTGTTACTTCATCATTTGCTGAGAAACAACTTGGGCAATACTACAATGCAGTAGAGAAGCCTGGGGAGGAAATGTTTCGCAGAGCTAGGATAGCTTGGGGGGAAACAACACTAGATCCCAGTTCCACTGTCCACCAGTTGTGAGATGGGGAGAGCCATTTGGCCTCTCAGAACCTATTTGCTCACGCAAATGGGTTGACATCCAACTGATGGGCACCACCAGAGACAAATTACTTATTAAAATATATGAATATTCCCATACTGGGTGGTAATCAGGTGCTGTCCTGATACTCCTGAGAGCCTTCCTGTTTCCCCAGCCTCTCTCCTCAGGGAGCCTCTCACATCCCCAAACCCGGCAGTGTAGACATTAATGCTTAAGACCCCAGTCTCAGGACCCTGCCCCAGCACTCTGCTGGCTTCTGTGCTGACTGAGCAGTGTTCCTGGGCTTAAATATTTTGACTCTCATCCCTGAGGCTAATTATATCAACGTCTAGGGGCGAGGGTGCAATGAAGAATATGTAAGAGTTTGCAAAAGCTGAAGATACGATGCAAGTGATGGGCACTGTTACTGCCACTAGTATTAAAAACTCCTTTAGTAGTGCACGTACAATCATGCTACACGACTACATTCCCCAGCGTGAAATATCTGGCCCTGCTTTTACAGAACTGTATAAACCAAATTTATTTAGATGCCACAGTTAATCAGTCTCCTATTTAAAGCCATCAGGCATTCAGTCACAGGCTGGCTTGAGCAGGACTTCAATCTTCAGGTCCCCTTCCTTGAAACACCCATGGAGTTTTCAATAATTATTTACGGAGCCACAAGCTTCCTGCCTGGCCCTGTATTCTCTCCCTCTCTTCAGGAGATCATGTGGCAGCTTCCATTTCCTACTGTTTGATGCATGCTGGGTTCCTGTTTCACACTCTGGACTATCAGTTTCTGAGCATCAGAAGATAAAGATGGTGGCACTTTTGGAAGGTTCCATATCTCTTTCCAGTAATAGCCAAAGAGGTTCAGTTACTAGGAAGCTTTTTTCACACATAGGGCTGGTTTTTTCAAGGCAAAATTCTCAATATACAAAAAAAAAAAAAATTGCAGTCATCTGGTCCAACATCCTGCCTCTCTAAGCTGGTCAGCATCTGAGATACCCAGGATAGTAAATTTATTTTTAAGATACTCCAAAGATGGAGGGTCCCAAATCACCTTTAAGGTGTGTTTAAGTTTCAGTCACCCTGACAGCCAAGTTCTTCCTTGTGTCTAAGGAAACTCTCTGGGTGTAACTAAAGTTCACATTATCCAGTTACACCCAATTGCCTGTGAGGAATACCCACTCTTACATTATAGAGGACCAGGATGGAGCCAGGAATTTTTTGTGTCCTTCCAACGCCCGGAATGGCAACTTATGTGATTAAACATTCATAAATACTCTGATGTCAAAAGCAACAGGACTGGGAATTGCCATTCAGGGACCATGAAACCTTTCCACTGCTCTGTGTTTAAATGCAGACATGCCTAGTGGGTACCAGAAACTCAATGGGCTTTAGAGGTAGGCAGACCTGAGTTCAAATTTTAAATCTGTCAAACTGTGTGAGATTTGCAAGTTTTTTTAAGCCCTATAAACTTGTTTTTCCAATTTGTAAAACTCTCACAGAGTTACTGTGAAGATAAAATTGCATAATTTCCACAAAGTACCTGTTCAATAAATGTTACATTCCTTCTTCCTTTCCCTTTCATTTTTTTAATGAAACTTATAAATTTTAGTCAGTTTCAATTCCTTAAAATATCTGATTGTTTATAACCACTTTCTCTATCCATCACATGAAATTTTAAAAGACTCCATATTTCCTAGGTAAGAGCCTGGTCATTATCACAATGGTAGGTAGCATATACAATGTGCCACAATGCTAAGTACTTTTAATGTCATATATATATTTTTTTTTTTTTTTTTTTTTGCAGTACGTGGGCCTCTTACTGTTGTGGCCTCTCCCATTGCGGAGCACAGGCTCCGGACGCGGCTCACGGGCCCAGCCACTCCACGGCACGTGGGAATCTTCCCGGACCGGGGCACGAACCCACGTCCCCTGCATCGGCAGGCGGACTCGCAACCACTGCGCCACCAGGGAAGCCCCTGTCATATATTTTTAATCACCATGATAATCTTTGAAAGTAGGTACTTTTATTATCACAAGGTTAAGTGGCTTGCTCAAGCTCACAGAGTAAGTGGGTAGAACGGACATCAAGTCCAGGTTTAATTGACACCAGAGCCTTGCTTTTTATGATTATTATTTTATTGTGGTAAAATATACATAACATAAAAGTTACCACTTTAACCTTCTTAAGGTTCAGTTCGGGGACCTCAGTACATTCACATTATCGTGCAACCCTCTCCACCACGTGTCTCCAGAACGTTTCCTTATTCCCACACTGAAACTCTTCAGTTAAAACTCCACCTTCTCCTCTCCCCAACCCCTGGCGAACACCATTCTGCTTTCTGTCTCTGTAAATTAGACTATGCTAGTACCTCATGAAAGTGGAATCATACAACTATCTTTTTGTGACCGGCTTATTGCACTTAGCTCAAGGTCTTCAAGGTTCAGGCATGTTATAATGTGTATCAGAATTTCCTTCCTTTTAAGGCTGAATAATATTCTACGGTATGTATATACCACGTTTTGTTTGTTCAGTCACCTATTGACGAATATTTGGGTTGTTTCCACCTATGGGCAATTATGCTGCTATGAACACTGGTGTACAGATATCTGTTCAAGTTCAGAGCCCTTACTTTTAATTATTGTGTTTCACTGCTACCCAGTGTTGCTGCAAAGCCAATGTTTACTAAGGGTTATTTTACAGTTGGATTCACTATTGAAAAATCATGACGTCCCAGCTCTCATTTCCTTATTTTTCCTAAGTACCGCACTGACAACCTGTTTCAGTGGGTGGAGCTGCACGAATCCATCCTGATCACTCTCACACCAGAGGCGGCCTAGCAGTGGGATGGGGCATTTGTTCAGGCAACAAAGAAAACAAGGATAACCGGATGAAGCAGAAATCAAACCCTGAACCTTGTCTCTAGAGTACTATGTTTAAAACCACTGTGCCGTGCTGCGAGGAAGACTCCGGTAGCTGGTTTTAGCAAGTCCATGCCTAATCATACTTTTACATAAATGCCAAGTATGACACATGACTGATGAAGGTCAAGAAGTCCAACATTATAAACCATGGCCTTGTACAAGGTTCGTATAAACTATGACTTTATAAATTCTAAAGCTACAAATGAGGTTTAGTTAAAAAGAAATCCTGTAAGTACAGGATATAACAAAGTACCTAGGATGTAATAAGCACTTGATAAATGGTGACTATTATTATCATCATCATCACTATTATTAATGGCCTTATTCTCTTAAAAGGAACATTGCATAGGGCCAAGGGCATGAGGAATCAGAAGACCTGGGTTCTTATTCCGACTCTACACCTAATGACCCTATAATATTGGGTGGGTCCTTTACAACTTGGAACTCAACTTTCCTCACTTGCAAAATGGAAAATACCATACTTTGCCTTTCTCCTCAAGGTTGTGAAGAAGACTCAATGAGATAGAATGTGATAGTGCTTTGTAATGCATAAGTCACTCCACTAACATGAGGGATTGTTCATTCCAGCCCCCTTTAATATCAAAAAGAAACCTGGTATTATCTTTGATAAATGTGGACATGCCCATAATTACACTTTTACCAATGCCAGCAAGGCCAATACATTTGTCTGCTATAGATGTATAATCTGTTCCCTTAGGAAACGAACAATAAAAATGATTAGAGAGTAATTATCTGAATTTCACACTTTAAATATGAAAACATATCCTGGTGTGCTATTCATTAAAAACCTGGTACATTATATCATTGTATTCACTCTTTTTTTTTTTTTTTTTTTTTTTAAGGCATTCATGGCCCTACTGGCAGAGAGCATATACACATCTCTGTTTTTGGAAATCAGCGAATATTTTCCAGGTTCTTCTAACTTCAAAGAAGATCATGTATGGGCTTTTGATTATCCATGGTACTGGAGAAGATAACTGAAATTCACAGATAAAATACATGTTTCAAGTGAAATATTAGCTCAAATGTCTTCCCATGTAACATTTCCTCTGGCTGATTTGCTTTTCACCATTTCTTCCCAGGACTCCAACTACCCAGCATTCATGTTAACAAGCAATGGAAAGGCAAAATAAATAAATAAACAAACAAAAAAGCAGGCAGCAGGAGGGAGATAAGAAATAAAAGAAGACATGGATAAACCACAAGCTGAATAATTGGCTGGAATAAAATAAGCCCCTTCAAGCACTTAGCTCTTTCAGGAAAAAGAACAACTCGTTGTCCTATAATTTTCTAAAACGGCAGACCGGCAACCTGAAAACCGCTGCATCTCTATTTCATTTACTTACCAAGATTGCCCAGCCAAAGACCCAATTACAATTTGCTACCCTGGATGGAATTTGAATACTAGCTATGCATATTGCACTTTCCAATAGGTAGTCAACAAGAATGTTATTTTCATCCCAGAAATATTATTCTGAGAGCGGCTTGACATTTGGTGCACCTATAGCTCTGGTCAGTACCAGAGTAGGAGCGAGATACAAATCTGAACAATTCAGGTGTTTCTCTAACCACATTTTAGTCCTTAAAGCTTATACACCATGGGCAATACCAACCTTACGGTCATTCGCCTTGTAATCATTGAAGAAAGGCTGGCTGCTCGCCAAGGTGTAGGCACTACCCTCTCGAAACACGCTGATCCTCTGAGCAGTCAGCTTAGGGGAGTACGACCGGGGTTTGGGGGCTTCCCCAGACCCATAAACACCATCCATTGGTTCAAGGGACTCTTGGAGGAAACTGTGAGGGTACTCCTCCTTTGGCGACTCTAATTCCTGCCCATCCTCAAAGACCTGCTTCAACACCCGGCCACTGTAGGAGGAAGAGATTTTAAATCGTACTTTCCGGGGTTTGCCGTCACTCTTCTGGTTCAGCTTCTTCGCAGGGTCCTCCATCAGCAGAAGGTTCACCTTGTGGTTTCCAGGCTTTGGTGTAGCCAGTGAAACTTGGGGCTCTGAGAAAAAGGCATTTTATTTTCTCTCCTGCATATGATTAATTCAAGCTGGTGCTGGGGTATGCTCGGTTTACAGCAACTGACACCTGCACGTTAAATATTGATAGGCCTTCATGCCGAGGCAGGCTGCTGCGGGTCTATGGAGTGGGCGGAGCATAAGACACGACTGGGTCCTCTCAGAATCCCAAACTCGCCCGTGCCTTCACCCCAACCCTGGCATTTCTTAATAGGAGCATGAGGAGGTTTATTTAGGCTGAACAAGTAATCAGTGCAGCAGGGATCAGTTAGCAAGGGTCTTGTTATTCTTACCCACAACTATGACCTAGTGAGCATGTAATAGGTGCCAGAGATTTTTACAAGCATTACCTTACTTTGTCCTCACAATAAACCTACAATGAAACTATTATTATCTGTGTTTTACAGAGGGGAAAATGTGGGCGCCAGCAGATTCTCCATTAGTTTACTCTATTACAGCAAGTGACAGAGCAGGGATTCGAACTCAGTTCTAACTGATTCCAAAACCCATGACCAGTCCACCAAGCCGAAAGTTTTCAAACCGTGTC
The DNA here is from genome assembly GCF_963924675.1 of Phocoena phocoena. Taxonomy (NCBI): domain Eukaryota; kingdom Metazoa; phylum Chordata; class Mammalia; order Artiodactyla; family Phocoenidae; genus Phocoena; species Phocoena phocoena. The sequence continues at coordinate 123,070,960 of NC_089221.1, forward strand.
TCATGGAGCCCTAGACAGGAAGAAGCCATGGGTCCTCCTGAGCCTTCTACCCCTGCATTAACCAATGCACCTTCACTTTATATCTATTTTATATTTAAGATTTCATCTGCAAGAACAGCATGAGCCCCAATGCCTACTGAAGACAGCACCTAGTAAATGCCCACACTGTGAGATAGTTGCTGGGATGAATATCAGAGAAGCACAAGACATGGGGCTTGAGAATGACAGTCCTATAATTCAGTTTAGGAAACAGGCCTAACACATACGGAGTAACAGCTTCCTGCTTAGGGAGCAAAGCGTCCACTGCTAACTGCCGGAACAGCTATTCTGGGAAGAGAGCAGTCCCTCAGGAGACAAGGATGGAAGAAGAAGGCTTATAATGGAAGGGCCCTTGTATTGGCAAAAAAAAGAACGAGTTGGATTTGAAGAGCTGACAGGGTGGAGGTTAAGACTTTCTCCCAGTCTTTGCTAACGACATCATCATTGACTTAGTTGCCCAAACTGATTTCTCCCGTACTTCTGCAGCCATTCCCATGGATTCTATCACCACTGCCTTCTTCCATCCAGCCCCACCTCTCCTGCCCCAGCTCAAGCCCTCATCACTTCTGTTTTCAGAGCTGTGGCAGCCTCGTGGTGACCTCCCCACCCATCCACAAGTCCATTCTCCACATAGATGCCAGAGCTATGCTTCCAAAGCACAAGTCTGCGGATGCCACTCTCCTGCATATAACGTCCTAACTCTTCATGCAGCAGGCAAAGTTCCTCAAAACCTAACCCTGTCTTCCCCTCCAGACTGTCCTCTGTCTCTTCCAGGTGCTGCCTGGAATTTGTGTTCCAGGCATACTGACAATCTCACCTATTTCTCAAAACTACAGTTTTCTGTCTCCTATCCAGAACAAACTGTTTCCTGATTGAAATGTCAAACTTTCACTCATCCTTCAAGTCACACCTCCAAAGTCACAGCTTCTGGGAAGCCTTCCCACCTGCCCTGAGGAGAAGGCCATGGGACTTTGGACCTACCACCATTAACTGCTTCTAGTTTTTCTCTTACCATCCCTGCGTTCTCCATGAAACTGTGAACACATCAGAGTCAGGCGCTATCTTGACCATTTCTTTACCCCTGGTTTTTATCAAAATGCCTAGTATTTAATAAAACTCAGTTAATAATTATTCAATGAATGACTTCCAGGTGAGAGAAATCTAATAAATAAAACTTTGGAACAGGAGATGAGCACATATTGTGGAGAACAGTGAAGAGGTGAAAGTTGTCAAGAAAAACATCTACATTTCTACTAAAAAAGGGTTTCCCGGTTATAAGGTCTCTGTGCAATCAATGCAAGGAATAGATTAAGTACACACACACACACACACACACACACACACACACTCACAGAGAAACAACATCTTAAAACAAGAAAGAAAGAAAGATATGTCTTCATAATATCAGAAGATACATGCCTATAGGTTCCCTAGGATGCAGAGCTGGCTGTGATGTGCCATGAATGGATGACAAGAGGCTGAAACATGGACCCCTCAGCCCTCAGGACAGCCAGGTGGGGCCCCAGGCTCCCAGGTGGTCACCTCAGATGACATCAGCCTCATCTATTTCCTCCAGTGTAAAAAAACAAGTACTATTATTTTCTAAGTATACCATGCCATGAAAAAGACCAGGAAGCCCTAACTAGAAGAACATTTTCTTCTATCTATCCCAAGAAACAAGTATTAGTAAGTGACTTATAGCCTATCTTCATCCAGAGGACCAGTGAGTGGACTTCCATGACTACCTGGTAAATAGGCATTCTGCACTGAACACGGAATAGACATCATTAAAAAGGTAGACTTTCAAAAGGGTAGATTTCAACCAGAGTGTATACATTGATGCATTTTGCACAATTGTGCTTCTGCTACCTTGAAAATTCGTTAAGTTTAAATTAAGACAGAATTATGAACACAACTGAATGAATTGGATAGGATTCTCACTATGAAAAAAAGAATCCTTTAGTCATGTGCAGAAATCAAAAGCTGGCAATGAGTTTTCCAAGTAACATTTGTTTTGTACTTTTTACACCCATTCCCACGTTCGCAAACAGACTTTCAGCAAGCCAGACCAAACTCGTGGAAGTTTTGAAACAATCATGCTTACTTGATCATTTTTAGATGTTAGTGATTTCAGGACAGTCACAACTTACACACATCCAGATGGAGCATACGTTGACAAAATGAAAACAATTTTGGCAGTATTATCCAAAGCTTTAAAACTGTTCACATCCTTGAACCTTACTAAAGAGAAAATAATCGCATAAATCGGAAAAATAATGTCAAAACATTAGCATGAGTTGCCCCCAGGTGGAAGACTCTCAATGACTATTTTTTCCTTCCCAGTTTCATTATATTTTACTTGACTATGATAAACGTATCTTACTTTAATAATCGGGGGAAAATAAATGAAAAAAAATTCATTACTTTCAACCCAATAATTTTTCTTAAGGAGATGATTTTTCTTTTTAATTTTAAAAGTTTATTTGAGCAAAATTGATTTGAATCAGGCAGCACCAATCCAGAAGTGGTTAGGAGTGTTCCACCAACAGGGGCTTGGGGAGAGACTTCTATAGAGAAAAGGCAGAAGCAAAGTAAGGCAATCATTGTTTGGCTATAGCTCAAAGCCTAGTTGTCTGTCTGTGACTGGTCAGCCTTAGCATTTTGATTTCATAACCATGAGGCATTTACAGGCTTAGACTTTGATTTGCTTACATAGGCCACCACAGCATTAAAGCTACACCAATTTAATGGCCTCCTTGTTTAATTAATTTAACAATTCCCCTCTTTTTGCTATCTTCTCATACATGAGAGACTGACCAAACATTTGCTATTAGTGCCTCTCTCAATCACCATCAAAGTTCAGTTGTTCTTGTCTCATTGTCTCACAGCTTATGATGTCAGATCCACAGAAGAATTGTTTTTGCTGTTCATCTCATTGTTCATCTAGTTTCTGCTTCTCCAAGTGCAGAAAGACCATCTGATGTACTGCTGATGGCTACAAACATGCATTTAAGACCTTTGATAGGAGGATAATACCAAGAGACTTAAGCATACTCCTTAGCCAGGGACCCCGTGAACCAAACCAGTTGATATCAAATAAATCAAAGAAGGTGCCTGAAAGGGCATCAACCTGTTTTAGCCAAGTGGCTTATTTGTTAATTTCTTGTATTTGCTACAATACCAAAGGTGCTGATCTAGGTATAGCAGAAGGTATTTGCTATGGCATAGACTGCTTTTTCAGCCAAGTAATCTAAAGAAATTCTATCACGTAAAACTGCCTTAGCAAGAAAGTCTAGGGACTTCTGTTGTGTAGCTATGGCCTTATCGGTAGATTCTGTGATAGTTGCCAGAGTTAAGGAGCATTGTCTTCCTATGCATTAACAGAGAGAAAAAGCAAGTAGTAAAAACGAAAATGGAATAAAGTTTTCACACTGGAGATGAAGATCTTGATCCGTGATCTTGGAAGAGCTGTCCACCTAAAGATGCCGTCTGCTTTTGGGAAGTAACCTCCCTAGTCAATTTTAATTTTAGATCTCCAGCTGGTATGCAGTTCCAAGAGTCTGGAGAAGCCCTTTATAACTGGGGGAGGTAGACCCAAGGTTCAAGTCCCTAAAATTCAGCTGCCATCTGGGTAGTGAGGAGGACCTGGTATGGTCCATTTCAAGGAGATTCAAGGGCAGCCTTTGTTCTTAGTGATTCCAAATCAGAAGGGTGGCAGAAAACTGGAATCATTAGTTTGGACAGTTGTAGCCAGATATTTGAAGAGACTAGAATTAAGGATCCAGTCAGTTTACTGGTATATAACAAAGCCTCAAAGACAATGAACAGGACTAGAATCCGATATCCACAAGACTGTCATAATTTTCTATGAAATATAATTATTTCCTCTACAATTACGCTCATTTCTATCAAAGATAATCATAGTAAGACAAATTTGTTTGCAAGTGTAGTCTCATTAAATTTGGCCTGATTATTCAGATAAATGCAGCAAGAATAGTGATTGACCATATAGATTCTCTTAAATCTGCTTTGCGGGAACTTTTCATAAGGAATCTTAGATTGGACTTTTAAAAGCCTGTCCAGGCTAAGAGACCAGGCCAAGAACTCAACGTTAAACTTCACCTGGAATACCTACAGATGTGAGTGAATTCCTCTCTTTCTGAGGGTACCCTAAGGTTCTGGGCCTGCCAGGAAGCGGGCTTCCTCATTCACCTGGTAGGGCTTCCAGGAATCCTTAAGCAAGGTAAGAGGCCAGTTTTTCCAAAGGGCTTTTATTGACTCCATAGAATCCACCTGAGTTCCTTAAAAGTATCAGGTCAAAACTGATTTTATGCATATTCTCATATATGACATTCTAGTCAAAGCTTTGGTAATATAACCAATGTTTCCAATTGTATCTTATTATAAGAAGAAAATATTCTTATTGAACTTATGCAAATAACTATATTGCTATGAAAATAAGAATACGCAACAACTTTCTAAATTCTGGAGGGGTTGGGTAGGGAGAAAAAGTAAATGTTCCAGTTCTGTTTATAAAGGTATACTTTACAAAATTACTCTAAGTCATAGATAGATTAAGAGAAAGGAGAAAAAGTTTTCCTTAAATCTGGAAGGTAGGGGGGAAAGAATATTAAAGATCCAGCAATGTTTCAAAGGAAAAGTTGTAAAAAAAAATTATAATCATCCTCATCAGTTCATCCAATCCCATGTTATTAACTCCTGTTCTGCTGAATACGATTTTCCCATTAGTTCTGGAAATTCTCACCCAAGTCACTTTTATGGTCTTTATCACAAACTTACATTCTAGAGTACTTGTCAGAGTCCTTCCCGTGAATCTCTCTAAAGATGAAACACCTTTGCAAAAGCATCACAGTAAGACAATAACTGTTTGTAAATGATAAAAAAAAACACAAAACTTTAAAATGGCCATGGACTAACATCTGACGAGAGTGCATTTGATAAGGAAATGTAGTTATTTCTATAGTATACAAAAATTTAGGATAATAATTGGACTACTAGAGTGCTGACAAATTTCTAGAAACTTTAAACAATTTCTAGAATACCTATATGAGTAACATATATCCAACAACATATAACCTAAGAAGGTTTGTCATTACTTACTATTTGACAATGCACCCCACATATTTTAACATACCAAATAGACATAATTAGGTTAACATCTCTCTTTTACAAGGTGAGAAACAAATCCTTTGAGATTTTCCAGGCTTCCTCTGGGAAATTTCAAAGTTACTTTGAGGTCAAAAAGACTGCACTTATACTTTGATTTTGGGAAGTTGTCAAAATGTCAAAAGGTTTGAACATTTGACTAAATAGGATCTCATATCTTTATGAAATAATACTTAATTATCAATTTAACTAAATTGACAATAGAAGATTTTAAAAGCAAACACAGAAGGTTACAAAGCTGTAAACAAAACTTAGATCTTTTAATATTGAGAAGACTGGGTTTTCTTAAGTAATCAAAGACCTGATAAAGGCAAAGTAAAGCACAATAAATTATTTTGGAAGACACCAAATCTTTGCTTTCCAGGTAGATTACCCAAAAAGTTAAACAACAACAAACTTTCACAATCAAGAGGAAACCCACATTCCAAGAAAACTCTGTCCTTTTAACAGAGAGAAAGCCAAATTCTAATTCTGTATCAGTGTACTTCTGATACTAAAACTCATATTTTAAAATTTTAAATAAATCCATTCTCATTTTAGTCAGCTTGACCACACATAAAATTCCTTTTCCAACATCCTTTTCCACAAAACTTTTACAGCTTTTTTTTTTTTTTTTAAATATCCATTCAGGTTTTGTCCTACATTTTTCTCTTCCTCATCTGGAACAACCCGTCATTTTACTTTCCTTACCTACTTTTCACACAGTTGTTTCCTTTAACTTTTCTAAGTAGTTTTAATTACATTTATTGATTAGAATTCTTAACCCTTAGAATCCTTTATTCCTAATAAAAACTAAGAAGTAAGCAATTGTGGACTGCTACAGTAGCATTCTGTGGATTGGCCAATTGATAAATATATTTCACAATTTCTAGACGTATACTCTTCCTCATAGTAAAATTTTCAATGTGTTACAAAATGTGTCTACTAATAGATCCAAATATCTTTAGTTCCTCTCTAAAAGGAAGGCAAAAGTGGATAAACCTATGTCAGTAATTTATGTTTCAGTACTTTATTTTATTTGGAAATGATCTGGCTATTCAATGAATATCCATCATTTAACTGATCTCAACATAACTTTAAGGTTTCAATTTATCAAAAATATTTTGGAAATTATTTTTAAGTAGACATTCCTTAAAGCATTATTATTGTTGAAAAGTTTATTTATAAGCTTTAACCTTACTTACATCTATTTAACTTACTTGTTCTTAACAATTATGTTTAGATTACTCATGAAAATTTCATGGGACATTAAACAGCTAACCGTCATCTTAAGTTATGTTTCTTGCTGACAAATTCTGTAACAGAGAAGACATGAGCTTATTTGACTTTTAGTAAACCTAGGTAGAATGAAAGCATTCTATTTAATACTGTAACTCTAAAGACATGCCTGTTTTAATTAAACCAACAGGCTTAAACTAGCTTTTATTTGTCAAAGATTATCCTAGATCACATGAAATTGAAAGACATTTGGGTTAGTTTCTATATTTCTGAGTATGCTTGATTTATATAAATGTTTTTTTGTCTTTAAGCCAATTAAATAGAGCTCTTTACCAATTAATTTTGGCAATACCATTAGGAGGCAGAAAAATACCACGTATCTATAACATACATACATAGACATACATAAACATACAGACAAATGCAGAACTCTTATAGCTTTCATTTTAAAATTTTAGCCATGAGACAGTTACAATAATATAAAACTCACTAGTTTATAAAAGAACATTTGGATACAAATTGTGCTTCTGGTGAATACAGTAAGTTAAGGTTACCTCTCTGATGGCTAGGGCTCTTACTAATATTTGTGGTAAAGACTTCAAGTTTTTTTTTTTTTTTTTTTGCGGTACGCGGGCCTCTCACTGCAGTGGCCTCTCCCGCCGCGGAGCACAGGACCCAGACGCGCAGGCCCAGCGGCCATGGCTCACGGGCCCAGCCGCTCCGCGGCATGTGGGATCCTCCCGGACCGGGGCACGAATCTGTGTCCCCTGCATCGGCAGGCGGACTCCCAACCACTGCGCCACCAGGGAAGCCCCGAAGACTTCAAGATTTTTAATTCAGCTAATTTCCAAAAAAAATTTTTTTTTTCTAGATCAGAATTACCTCCTTTAAGTTGGCATCTCAAGAGATGGCTGTAGTTTCCTAGAGAAGACCAGGTAGAACATTTACATCTCAAAGGCACAGAGAAAGGACGGGCTATCTCCAAAAAGGACTCTTTTTCCCCCTAATTCCAGATCTTCCACAATATCAGCAAGGCTTTTGAGATGAAAAGGTGATATTCTGGGACTGGATAAAAAAAGAATAGGTGGCTTCGAATTGTTTCTAGAGCCGAATTTCTGTTCTTGTCAAGACTCAATTTGTAAGACAAGCACAGTTGTTTTTCATTCCTTAAAGAATTGGGTTGCGCAATCAAGAGGTTGACCCACCCACCCAATTACATCATACTCAGTTTGCTTGGTTATATCAGGGAGAAGATCTTCAACTAAGACGGAAGTCAAAAGATTCCTGTACTATAGCTTGAGAGCCGTGTGTCATTGAAATGTGTGAGTAAACCCTTCCACAAGGGCTTCAAAATGTTTTCTTTCCCTCTGGATACACAATTTCATTTTAGTCTAGGAGAGAAGGCCTAAAAAGTAGTTTCCTACCAGGCTCTGAATATCAGCTTCTAATTTGGCCAACTTCTGACCATAGAGCTATTAAAAAAAAGAAAAGAAAACACACACACACAAAAAAAACCTTTTGAATGTCTTGTTAGCTTTCAATCAGGGCAAATAGTAAATTTTCCTGGCAGTACTGAACCCCTTGGATGAAGAGGCATTCCCCAAAGAGGGTGCAAAAGATACGATCCTCCCAAGACTCAGGACTCCTCCCAAAGATAAGCAAGAAAAAGAAAGACTTAGAAAATTCCCTTGAGAGCTGACAACAGTTGGTAGGACCCTAGCTGCAAATGGAGTGCAACCCACAGTCCTGTACGGTCATATTTTGGGGGCCCCACCTAACAGATGTCAAGCCAAGTTCTCAGGACACAAATTGAGACAAACAAGAAGGCAATAGATGTCCCTGGGAAACCAAGGATTGATAACTGTTTTTTCCTGCCAATCTGGATTTGGAAAGGAAGGGACAACGTGAAATTTTACCTTCCTCTCTTGAGCAGCCATCATAGAGATCTGGGCGAGCTGACTTTGGTAAGGATTCTTACCCCTTGTGGGCTTCTGCCACTTTTCCCAGGATGCCATCTGCAGGCCCCGGAGAGGGTGGGGTGTCCCACCGGGACTCCTCCTGGTTACCAGAAACTGAGGCTTCACACTGGACCCAGTCCAGTTTAAGTCAGAACCAGTCCAACCCTGGACCCAGTCTGGGTTCTCAAGTAGACCCAGGCCAACTTCAGCAGTTTCCAGAAAGAAATGTTCAAATAAAGTCTGAAAGCGCAGAATGCAGAAGCTGTGGATGGAGGATGGAGGGACCTTACCCACCACCTCCAAAGGCAGCAAGAAAGCAGCAACGCAAGGGGCTCTGCAGGTGCCTTCACTGCTGTCGCTCGTTGTTCCTGAGGGCCTTCGGGGGTCTCCTTGGGTTCCCTCTTATGTCACCAGACCTGTGAAAAGATAAACTGAGGCATATTAAAATTTTTAAGAGTTTATTTGAGCAAAACTCAATTCAAATCTATCAGTGCCAAACGGGAAGTGGTTAGGAGTGCTCCTAAGGAGATGATTTCAAGTGGAGAAAAATATTTGTATGGATAAATTATTCACAGTAGGAAAATAATTTGAAAACAACTTAAATGTTCAACATAGGAATTCCACAAAATGAAAGATTATGTAGTCATTTTTAAAAGATTTACAGAGCTTGAAATAATATGGAAAAATACTTATGAAACAAATTAAGTGAGAAAAGGTGTAACAAAAATTTTTGTTCTGTGATATAGACTTTACTATGTAAAATTTTATATGAGAAAAAGACAAAAGTAAATCCATTAACATGTTAAAAATAGTTCTGTCTGAGAAGGTAGTTAGGGGTGATTTTTATTTTCTTTTTTATACTTTTCTAAATTTCCCATAATTAGCTAATATTGATTTTAATATTAGGGAAAAAACAGGTTTTTTAAAAGTAAACTGTGCCTAACATTTTAAAATACAGATGAATTTATGCAATTGGCTAGAGAAAATTAAATCTTCAACCACTGCCATTTTTCTTCTGGATAAATTCAACTAATAGGAAATTATATCATTTTATTGTAAAAATATATTTTTTTCATACCATTTTAACACAAAAAGAAGTGATTTTAACTTAGGTCAAACTTAAGGTAGAATCATTTACTCATGATTGTACCCAGATGCAGGAAATTTTGATGGGTTATTGAAAGTAGAGGTGACTTACATAACAAAATCAATCAATTTATAATCTCATTATGGGGCTCATTAATTTTTAAAAGCTCTGATGGACACCTAACCAGGTGATTAGACTGGGTGTCCCTAATGGTGGGACAAAGTGACATTCTGTGTCTCCTAATGAGATGCTTCATTTACAGATGGGGTGTCCAAACCAAGATGTTCTTGACACTGAAAATCACTATTTATAGTTACACTGGGACAGGAGACAAACGGGAATAAATAATCACCCTACTGATGAGGTATTCTGGCCAAAAATATTTAATATTTATGTAATCAAGACTTTAGACCTAACTTTTCATTTACAAGAAACACAGGTGATGGAAGTATGAGTGAAATGACCCTAAGAGGAAACAGATGGACAAAGCCAGTATGTGGGACATCCTACAAGACAACTAGTCTCACCAAAAAGTCAATACGTTGGGGAAAAATGTTGTGATGAGTGGGACATTTTAGATTTAAAGAGATACAACCAAATGTAATATATGAACCTTGGTTGGTTCCTGGAGAAACTTGACTCTAGAGTTGGTATCAGAGGGACCTAGAGAATTATTCTTCATTTTCTTATACAGGGTAACACTATGTGATTATGTGTGAGAATGTCCTTTTTGTAGGAGACACATGCTAAAATATTTAAAGTGAAATGTCATGATGTCTGCAATTTATTATAAAAAAGCTTATCCCCTCAGTATATATGCATACTTAAATACATATGCATATATATAAAGTAAAAAAATGGAAAAAATATTAACAATTCTTTACGGTTGTTTATTATACTATTCTAATTTTTTAATGTTTGAAATGTTTATGATAAAAATTGGGGGCAAATAATGTGCTTAGAAAAATATTCACAGATGTTTGCTTGTATGCATTTTGATTTATACCTAGTGTATTCTGAATCTTCTTGGAGTAGAATCTTTATCCTATCCTGTCTGATGTCATTTACTGGACTCTATTTTTATGTGTACTTTGGGATTTGAGAGATTATATTAAATATGTGTCTTGATGAAAGAAATGTGTAATTATTGCAAATTGAGTATAAACATTATCCGTTAGCGATCTTTCCACATCTATCTTTTCTAATCAGAGTAGGGCTTATAAATTAAACATATCCTTTTAAAATGCTCATACATTACTACACAGTGTGTGTGTGTGTGTGTGCGTGTGCGTGTGTGTGTGTGTGTGTGTGTGTGTGTATTTAAACCCCAGTCTGGCATTTCCTTTTGAAATATTGTTATGGTAGAACATTGTTATAGTTATTGATCATTCCTAGAGAGTTGTGAGGGTTCATGCAACTTTATAAAAAACATGAAAAACAAAATCTAAGTTTAGAGTACCCCTACTCTATCACAACCAAAATAGAAATTTCCAAGGCAATACTTCAAGAGACTCATATCTCACTATTTTTTTTTTTTAATTTTACAAGGTTGTCTAAGCTCCCACAGGAATGAGTTTTTCATTACGGACCTAGGTGATATGGAACATAGTCTGGTGACTTGTCTTCCCCCATATCACAGGACAATATGATGAGGAGACCAGCCCATCCAAAGTATGAGATCAAGGGCTCTGATTAGAGGGTAAGACATTTTCTTCCACGCCATCATTTCCCAAAGTGTGACCGACAGAGCTAAAAGTTACTTCTTGGAAAAAAAAATCCTCATAAAATAAGTTTGGAAAATTATGGGTTAAGTCAAGTTAAACTAATTTCTTTACTGCAGAACTTCTTAGAATGTTAAATATACTAATATACTTTGTCGACTTCCACGAGGGGACACACCATTTCCAAAATGTAGTGCCCACAAAACTCTTTTTATTGTTGGAATTCTATTTCAGGAAACCAGTGTTCTGAGAAAAATGTCTCAGAGATGCTGTTAGAAGATGCTTATCTGCTTAAAACTTCTCCCCACCTCTCACCCTCTTCATAGTGAAAAACAGTTACAGCTTATTAAGCATTTGCTATGTGTAAGAGAGGTATTTCACAGATCAGAAAACTGGAAACTGAAGCTCAGAGAGGTTATGCTATCTGCACAGGGTCCCAGAGACACGAAATGTCAGTTGCTATACTCACCTAGGTCTGACCCCAAAGTTCATGCTTCTCTTACATCATCAAATTGATCACTTGGGGGAAAAAGGTCAATTCTTTAAAAGTGGGATAGAGGGGACATTCCTGGTGGTCCAGTGGTTAAGAATACACCTTCCAGTGCAGGGGATGCGGGTTCGATCCCTGATCAAGGAACTAAGATCCCACATGCCACGGGGCAACTAAGCCCACGGCTCTAGAGCCCGCACACGCCACAACTAGAGAGCCCACACACCGCAACTACTGAGCCCATGCACTCTGGAGCCCACGCCCACAACTAGAGAGAGGCTCACGTGCCACAACGAAAGATCCCTTGAGCCACATATAAGACCCGCTGCAGCCAAATAAATAAATAAATATTTTTTTTAAAAAGTGGGATAGAAATTAATTTTAAGAAGTCTAGTCATAATCTAAAACCCATAATAGACTTTTGAATATATGATCAGTGAGGCCTCTCTGTGGCTGGGATATAACTTAGCCACCAGTGTGGTTGGGTCTCTATGTTCTGTCTCAGAGGAGACCCCATAGTTTGTTTTGAAATTTAACCACCTGCATTATCTGTAATTCACCAGAATGGAGAGATAGGCCATCTTCCTTGCACTTTGAAATGCTTCTGAGCAGAGCTGGCACGAGTCTTTGCATCACAGGCCAAAACCCCCATGTCAGAAGGTAAAGGGAAGGTTCCCAGAGGACCGAGCAGAGGGTGAGTGTAGTGGAAAAACAGCAACCCTGCCAGAAACCACAGGCCAAAATCTGGGACTTCATTAAAAAATAATAATCACTTGGGATTATTCTACCATTGCAAAGACCCTGTCCCTAGGGCCCCTGGTTTGCCAGCTAGAGAATAAGGAACTCGTTTTTCTAACTCCTCTCTCACTTCTGACTTACTGTGCATTGCTACCAGACAGAAAGCAAGAAGGGCTCTCAGAGGCTGCAAAACGGTCCTGAATTTTCTTGATCTCAGCACACTCCAGTAGAAATACACATATGTATGTAATGTAACCCACATATATATTTTTAAATTTTCCACTAGCAACATTTAAAAAAGTACAAAGAAATAAGTGAAATACTAGAAACATTTTATCAGTATTCAAATTTCATAAGATTGATACTTGATGAAGTAGATTCACATACCCAAGTAGTTCCAATCACACTTAAAAAAGTCTTCCAGTAACAGACTTGAGCATCAGTTTAAAAATATATGTGTAGGGAGTCAAGATGGCAGGGTGGGAAGACACGGAGTTTGCATCTCCCAACAACTAGGGTGCCTGCTCGATGCTGGGGGGACCCCGACACGCAAGGAGACGGGAAGAACCCCCAAGCAAACCGGTAAGACGTGGGGGGACTGATGGGGGAGGAGAAGTGGAGACCATACAGGACTGGTGCCCCAGAGGGGTGGCTAAGACAGGGGAGGGGTTCCCACGCCAGGAGAGACGCTCAGGGGCTTGGATGGAGGGAGAGCACCCAGCATTTCCCCTGCCCAATTGGGAGGAAGTCTGCCCGGCTCTTGGGCTGGGTCCTACACCCTCAGAGGTCCCCTCTGGGCCAGATTGGTCCTGGAGGTGTAGGAGGGAGGCTAGGAGAGAACAGGAGAGGTAGGTGAGAGGGACCGAAGATCTGGAGAGGAGCAGAGGTCATTTGCTCCGCCTACTTGGGCACAGGGAGCCTCATGGGCTCCCAGGCTGGAACCTTGCCCTCCAAAGTACCCTCAGAGCTGTGTGGGTCCTGGGGGAATAAGAGGGAGGCTGGGGAGATCAGCAGAGGCAGGCAGGAGAGGCTGTCCAGGATGAGAGGAGTGGGAGAGGAGTGGACGCGATTTGCCCCGCCCACTGGGGGCCCGGGGAGCCTGCTGAGCTCCCAGGTGGGGTCCCCCCCACCCCCTGAGACCAGAGGCGGGAGGTATGCCTGGGCCCCTTCTGTTCTGTTGAGCCTAAGCCCCACCCCCCACATCCCCCAGGGCCTTTTGCAGCCCTGTGTGTCCTAAGCATAGGCCCCGCCCACTGCCCAAATCTCACCCTGCTTAGGCCCCACCCTCCACAGCCAATGCCTTTTCCACCTTTTTTTTTTTCCTCCTCCTCTTTTTTACTATTGTGGTTCTGTTTTACCTTCCAGGTGTTGTTTCATCTATATTTTTATTTTTATATTTTTTCTAATACAGCTTTCAGTTTCGTAGTCTAATTTTATTTTTTACTTTGTTATTGTTTCCCCTTTTTTTTTCTGCCCCACACAGCTTGCAGGATCTTGGTTCATGAGCCAGGGGTCAGGCCGAAGCTTCTGTGGTGGGAGCTCCATGTCAGAACCATTGGACTAACAGAGAACCTCAGACACCAGGGAACATTCATCAGAGTGAGGTCTCCCAGAGGTCCTCATCTCAGCACCAAGACCCAGCTCTACTCAACAGTCTACAAACTCCAGTGTTGGAAGCCTCAGGCCAAACAACCAGTAAGACAGGAACACAATCCCGCTCATAAAAAAAAAAAGGAAAAAAAAAACTGAGACGGCAAATAAATATGTCACAGATGAAGGAGCAAGGTAAAAACCTACAAGATCAAATAAATGAAGTGGAAATAGGCAATCTACCTGAAAAAGAATTCACAGTAATGATAGTAAAGCTGATCCAGAATCTCAGAAATAGAATGGAGGCACGGACTGAGAAAATACAAGAAATGTTTAACAAAGATCTAGAAGAACTAAGGAACAAACAAACAGAGATGAATAACACAATAACTGAAATGAAAAATACACTAAAAGGAATCAATGACAGAATAACTGAGGCAGAAGAACAAATAAGTGAGCTGGAAGACAAAATGGTGGAATAACTGCAGAGGAGTAGAATAAAAAAAGAATGAAAAGAATTGAGGACAATTTCAGAGATGTCTGGGACAACACTAAATGCACCAACATTCAAATCATAGGTGTCCCAGAAGAAGAAGAGAGAAAGAAAGGGTCTGAGAAAATATTTGAAGAGATTATAGTGGAATACTTCCCTAATATGAGAAAGGAAATAGTCACCCAAGTCCAGGAAGAACAGAGAGTCCCATACAGGATAAATGCTAGGAAAAACACACCAAGACACATATTAGTCAAACTACAAAAATTAAATTCAAAAGAAAATATATTAAAATCAGCAAGGGAAAAACAAAATATAACATACAAAGGAATCCCCATAAGGTTAACAGCTGATTTTTAGCAGAAGCTCTGCAGGCCAGAAGGGAGTGGCAGGATATACCTAAAGTGATGAAAGAGAAAAACTTACAACCAAGATTACTCTACCCAGCACGGATCTCATTCAGATTCGGTGGAGAAATCAGAAGCTTTTCAGACAAGCAAAAGCTAAGAGAATTCAGCACCACTAAACCAGCTCTACAACAAATGCTAAAGAAACTTCTCTAGGTGGGAAACACAAGAGAAGAAAATGACCCACAAAAACAAACCCAAAACAATTAAGAAAATGGTAATAGGAACATACATATCGAAAATAACCTTGAATATAAATGCATTACATGCTCCAACCAAAAGACAGACTGGCTAAATGGATACCAAAACAAGACCCATATATATGTTGTCTACAAGACACCCACTTCAGACCTAGGGACACATACAGACTGAAAGTGAAGGGATGGAAAAAGGTATTCTATGCAAATGGAAATTAAAAGAAAGCTGGAGTAGCAATACTCGTATCAGATAAAATAGACTTTAAAATCAAGGCTGTTACAAGAGATAAGGAAGGACACTACATAATGATGAAGGGATCAATCCAAGAAGAAGATATAACAATTATAAATGTTTATGCACCCAACATAGGAGCACCTCAATACATATGGCAAATGCTAACAACCATGAAAAGGGAAATCAAGAGTAATACAATAACAGAAGGAGACTTATCACCCCACTTACACCAATGGATAGATCATCCAAACAGAAAATAAATAAGGAAACACAAGTTTTAAATGACACAACAGGCCATATAGTTTTAATTGATATTTATAGAACATTTCACCTGAAAGTGGCAGAATACACTTTCTTCTCAAGTGCACACAGAACATTCTCCAGGATAGATCACATCTTGGGTCACAAATCAAGTCTTGGAAAATTTAAGAAAATTGAAATCATATCAAGCATCTTTCCTGACCACAGCGCTATGAGATTGGAAATCAATTACAGGAAAAAGACTGTAAAAACCACAAATACATGGGAGCTAAACAGTGTGCTACTAAATAACCAAGAGATCACTGCAGAAATCAAAGAAGAAATTTAAAACTACATAGAAACAAATGACAATGAAAACATAATGACCAAAACCTATGGGATGCAGCAAAAGCAGTTCTAAGAGGGAAGTTTACAGCAATTCAATCTCACCTCAAGAAACAAGAAAAATCTCAAATAAACAATCTAACCCTACACCTAAAGCAACTAGAGAAAGAAGAACAAAGAAAACACAAAGTCAGTAGAAGGAAAGAAATCATAAAGATCAGAGCAGAAATAAATGAAATAGAAATGAAGAAAACAATAGCAAAGATCAATAAAACTAAAAGCTGGTTCTTTGAGAAGATAAACAAAATTGATAAACCCTTAGCCAGACTCATCAAGAAAAAAAGGGAGAGTACGCAAATCAATTAATTTAGAAATGAAAAAGGGGAAATCACAACTGACACCGCAGAAATAAAAAGGATTGTAAGAGACTACTACAAACAACTATATGCCATTTAAATGGACAATCATGAAGAAGTGGACAAATTCTTGGAAAGATACAATTTTACAAGACTGAACCAGGAAGAATTAGAAAATATAAACAGACATATCACAAGTAAAAAATTGAAACTGTAATTAGAAATCTTCCAACAAACAAAAGTCCAGGACCAGATGGCTTCACAGGCGAATTCTGTCAAACATTTAAAGAGCTAACTCTGATCCTTCTCAAACTCTTCCAAAAAATTGAAGAGGGAAGAACATCCCCAAATTCATTCTACGAAGCCACCATCACCCTGAAACCAAAACCAGAAAAAGATATCACAAAAAAAGAAAATTATAGACCAATATCACTGATGAACATAGATGCAAAAATCCTGAACAAAATACTAGCAAACAGAATCCAACAACGTATTGAAAGGATCATACAACACAATCAAGTGCGATTTATCCTAGCGATGAAAGGATTCTTCAATATACGCAAATCAGTGTGATACACCATACTAACAAATTAATGAATAAAACCCATATGATCATCTCAATAGATGCAGAAAAAGCTTTTGACAAAATTCAACACCAATTTATGATAAAAACTCTCCCAAAAATGGGCATAGAGGGAACCTACCTCCACATAATAAAGGCCATATATGACAAACCCACAGCAAACATCATACTCACTGGTGAAAAACTGAAAGCATTTCCACTAAGATCAGGAACAACACAAGGATGTCCACTCTTGCCACTCTTATTCAACATAGTTTTGGAAGTCCTGGCACAGCAATCAGAGAAGAAAAAGAAATATAAGGAATACTAACTGGAAAAGAAGAAGTAAAACCGTCACTGTTTGTAGATGACATGACACTATACATAGAAAATCCTAAAGACACCACCAGGAAACTACTAGAGCTAATCAACGAAGTCGGTAAAGTTGCAGGATACAAAATTAATCAGAGAAATCTCTGGCATTCCTATATACTAAAAACGAAAAATCAGAAAGAGAAATTAAGGAAACAATCCCATTTACCATCACAACAAAAGAATAAAATACCTAGGAATAAACCTACCTAAGGAGGCAAAAGACTTGTACTCAGAAAACTATAAAACATTGATGAAAGAAATCAAAGATGACATAAACAGATGGAGAAATAGACCATGTTCTTGGATTGGAAGAATCAATATTGTGAAAATGACTATGCTACCCATAGCAATCTACAGATTCAATGCAATCCCTATCAAACTACCAATGGCATTCTTCACAGAATTAGAACAAAAAATGTTTCAATTCGTATGGAAACACAAAAGACCCTGAATAGACAAAATAATCTTAAGAAAGAAAAATGGAGCTGGAGGAATCAGGCTCCCTGACTTCAAACTATGCTACAAAGCTACAGTAATCAAGACAGTATGGTACTGGCACAAGAACAAAAATATAGATCAATGCTATGGGATAGAAAGCCCAGAGATAAATCCACGCACATATGGTCACCTAATTTATGACAAAGGAGGCAAGAACATACAATGAGAAAAGACAGCCTCTTCAATAAGTGGCGCTGGGAAAACTGGACAGCTACATGTAAAACAATGAAATTTAAACGCTACCTAACATCATACACAAAAATAAACTCCAAAAGGATTAAAGACCAAAATGTAAGATGAGACACTATAAAACTCTTAGAGGAAAGCATAGGAAAAACACTCTTTGACATAAACCACAGCAAGATCTTTTTTGACCCACCTCCTAAAGTAATAGAAATAAAAACAAAGATAAACAAATGGGACCTAATGAAACTTAAAAGCTTTTGCACAGCAAAGGAAACCATAAACAAGATGAAAAGACAACCCTCAGAATGGGAGAAAATATTTGCAAATGAAACAATAGACAAAGGATTAATCTCCAAAATATATAAACATCCCATGGAGCTCAATATCAAAAAAACAAAACAGTTCAATTAAAAAATGGGCAGAATGGCTTCCCTGGTGGCTCAGTGGTTGAGAGTCCGCCTGCCGATGCAGGGGACACGGGTTCGTGCCCCGGTCCGGGAAGATCCCACATGCCGTGGAGTGGCTAGGCCTGTGAGCCATGGCCACTGAGCCTGCGCGTCCGGAGCCTGTGCTCCGCAACGGGAGAGGCCACAACAGTGAGAGGCCCACGTACCGCAAGAAAAAAAAAAAAATGGGCAGAAGACCTAAATAGACATTTCACCAAAGAAGACATAGAGATGGCCAAGAGGCACATGAAAAGATGCTCAACATCATTAATTATTAGAGAAACGCAAATCAAAACTACAATGAGGTATCAGCTCACACTGGTCAGGATGGCCATTAGAAAATCTACAAACAAATGCTGGAAAGGCTGTGGTGAAAAGGGAACCCTCCTGCACTTTTGGTGGGAATGTAAATTGATACAACCAATATGGAGAACAGTATGGAGGTTCCTTAAAAAACTAAAAATAGAACTACCATATGACACAGCAATCCCACTACTGGGCATATACCCTGAGAAAACCATAATTCAAAAAGAGACACGTACTGCCGTGGTCATTGCAGCAGGTATCTACAATAGCCAGACATGGAAGCAACCTAAATGTCCACTGACAGATGAACGGATAAAGAAGATGTGGGGGGGGGACCTTGAAGATGGCGGAAGAGTAAGACGCGGAGATCGCCTTCCTCCCCACGGATACACCAGAAATACATCCACACGTGGAACAACTCCTACAGAACTCCTACTGAAGGCTGGCAGAAGACCTCAGACCTCCCAAAAGGCAAGAAACTCCCCACGTAACTGGGTAGGGCAAAAGA
Organism: Phocoena phocoena; assembly: GCF_963924675.1. Lineage (NCBI taxonomy): Eukaryota > Metazoa > Chordata > Mammalia > Artiodactyla > Phocoenidae > Phocoena > Phocoena phocoena. Next base: position 123,090,142 of record NC_089221.1, read on the forward strand.
AAAAACAGAGACAAAAGAATAAGGACGGCACCTGCACCAGTGGGAGGGAGCTGTGAAGGAGGAAAAGTTTCCACACACTAGGAAGCCCCTCCGCGGGCGGAGACTGCGGGAGGCAGAGGGGGGAGTTTCGGGACTGCGGAGTAGTGCACAGCGACGGGTGCGGAGGGCAAAGCGGGGAGATTCCTGCACAGACGATCGGTGCCGACCGGCACTCACCAACCCGAGAGGCTTGCTGCTCACCCGCCGGGGCGGGCGGGGCTGCGAGCTGAGGCTCGGGTTTTGGTTTTGGACGGAGCTCAGGGAGAGGACTGGGGTTGGCGGCTTGAACATAGCCTGAAGGGGTTAGTGCACCACGACTAGCCGGGAGGGAGTTCGGGGAAAAGCCTGCACCGGCCGAAGAGGCAAGAGACTTTTTCTTCCCTCTTTGTTTCCTGGTGCGCGAGGAGAGGGGTTTAAGAGCGCTGCTTAAAGGAGCTCCAGAGACGGGCGCGAGCCGCGGCGAAAAGCGCGAACCCCAGAGACGGGCGCGAGCCGCGGCTGAGGGCGCGAGCCCCCGAGACGGGCGCGAGCCGCGGCTGAAAGCGCAAACCCCAGAGACGGGCGCGAGCCGCGGCTAAAACCGCGGAGCCCAGAGACGGGCGGGAGACGCTGGGGCTGCTGCCGCCGCCACCAAGGGGCCTGTGTGCGAGCACAGGTCACTCTCCACACCCCTCTTCCGCGGAGCCTGTGCAGCCCGCCACTGCCAGGTTCCCGGGATCCAGGGACAACTTCCCCGGGACAACGCACGGCGGGCCTCAGGCTGGTGCAACGTCACGCCGGCCTCTGCCGCAACGTCACGCTGCCTCTGCCGCCGCAAGCCCGCCCCGCACGCAGTGCCCCTCCTTCCGCCATCCCCCAACCCCCGGCCTGAGTGAGCCGGAGGCCCCGAATCAGCGGCTCCTTTAACCCCGTCCTGTCTGAGCGAAAAAACAGACGCCCTCCAGCGACCTACACGCAGAGGCAGGGCCAAATCCAAAGCTGAGCTCCTGTGAGCTGTGAGAACAAAGAAGAGAAAGGGAAATCTCTCCCAGCAGCCACAGAAGCAGCGGATTAAAGCTCCACAATCAACTTGATATACCCTGCATCTGTGGAATACCTGAATAGACAAGGAATGATCCCAAATTGAAGAGGTGGAATTTAGGAGCGAGATCTATGATTTTTTTCCCTTTTCCTCTTTTTGTGAATGTGTACGTGTATGCTTCTGTGTGACATCTAGTCTGTATACTCTAGCTTCCACCATTTGTCCTAGGGCTCTATCCGTCCATGACTTTTTTTTTAAAAATTCCTTTTCTTAATAATTAAGTTTAATTGTAATAACTTTATTATACTTTACCTTCGTTCTTTCTTTCTTTCCTTCCTTCCCTCCCTCCTTTAGACAACGAATCACCCCAAATTGAGGAGGTGGTCTCAGGGAGCAGGATTTATGATTTTTCCCCCTTTACCTCTTTTTGTGAAGGTGTATGTGTATGCTTCTGTGTAAGATTTTCTCTGTATAGCTTTGCTTCCAACATTTGTCCTCAGGTTCTATCCATCCCTTTTTTTTTTTTTCTAAATATTTTTTAATTCAATAACTATATTATACTTTATTTTATTTTTACAGTATCATCTTTCTTTCTGTCTTTTTTTTCCTTCTTTCCCTCCTTCCTTCCCTCCTCCCTCCCTCCCTCCCTCCTTTCTTTCCTTCTTTGCTTCTTTCTTCCTTCCTTCCTTTCCTCCTTTCCCTCTTTCTTTACTCATACTTCTACTAATTCTCCCTACTTTTTCTCCCTTTTATTCTGAGCAGTGTGGATGAAAGGCTCTTGGTGCTCCAGCCAGGAGTCAGGGCTCTGCCTCTGAGGTAGGAGAGCCAACTTCAGGACACTGGTCAACAAGAGACCTCCCAGCTCCACATAATATTAAACGGTGGAAATATCCCAGAGACCTCCATCTTAACACCAGCACCCAGCTTCACTCAACGACCAGCAAGCCACAGTGCTGGACAACCTATGCCAAACAACTAGCAAAACAGGAACACAACCCCACCCATTAGCAGAGAGGCTGCCTAAAATCATAATAAGGCCACAGACACCCCAAAACACACCACCAGACGTGAACCTGCCCACTAGAGAGACAAGATCCAGCCTCATCCAGCACAACACAGGCACTAGTCCCCTCCACCAGGAAGCCTACACAACCCACTGAAACAACCTTAGCCACTGGAGACAGACATCAAAAACAACGGGAACTACGAACCTGCAGCCTGCAAAAAGGAGACCCCAAACACAGTAAGCAAAATGAGAAGACAGAAAAACACACAGCAGATGAAGGAGCAAGATAAAAACCCACCAGACCTAACAAATGAAGAGGAAATAGGCAATCTACCTGAAAAAGAATTCAGAATAATGATAGTAAGGATGATCCAAAATCTTGGAAGTAGAATGGACAAAATGCAAGAAACAGTTAACAAGGACCTACAAGAACTAAAGATGAAACAAGCAACGATGAACAATGCAATAAATGAAATTAAAATCACTCTAGATAGGATCAATAGCAGAATAACTGAGGCAGAAGAACGGATAAGTGACCTGGAAGATAAAGTAGTGGAAATAACTACTGCAGAGCAGAATAAAGAAAAAAGAATGAAAAGAACTGAGGACAGTCTCAGAGACCTCTGGGACAACATGAAACGCACCAACATTCGAATTATAGGGGTTCCAGAAGAAGAAGAAAGAAAGAAAGGGACTGAGAAAATATTTGAAGAGATTATAGTTGAAAACTTCCCTAATATGGGAAAGGAAATAGTTAATCAAGTCCAGGAAGCACAGAGGGTCCCATACAGGATAAATACAAGGAGAAACACGCCAAGACACATATTAATCAAACTGTCAAAAATTAAATACAAAGAAAGCATATTAAAAGCAGCAAGGGAAAAACAACAAATAACACACAAGGGAATCCCCATAAGGTTAACAGCTGATCTCTCAGCAGAAACCCTACAAGCCAGAAGGGAGTGGCAGGACATACTGAAAGTGATGAAGGAGAATAGCCTGAAACCAAGACTACTCTACCCAGCAAGGATCTCATTCACATTTGATGGAGAAAATAAAACCTTTACAGACAAGCAAAAGCTGAGAGAGTTCAGCACCACCAAACCAGCTTTACAACAAATGCTAAAGGAACTTCTCTAGACACGAAACACAAGAGAAGGAAATGACCTATAGTAGCGAACCCAAAACAATATATAAAATGGAAATAGGAACATACATATCGATAATTACCTTAAATGTAAATGGACTAAATGCTCCCACCAAAAGACACAGATTGGCTGAATGGATACAAAAACAAGACCCTTATATATGCTGTCTACAAGAGACCCACTTCAGAACTAGAGACACATACAGACTGAAAGTAAGGGGATGGAAAAAGATATTCCATGCAAATGGAAACCAAAAGAAAGCTGGAGTAGCAATTCTCATATCAGACAAAATAGACTTTAAAATAAGGACTATTAAAAGGGACAAAGAAGGACACTACATAATGATCAAGGGATCGATCCAAGAAGAAGATATAACAATTGTAAATATTTATGCACCCAACATAGGAGCACCTCAATACATAAGGCAAATACTAACAACCATAAAAGGGGAGATCAACAGTAACACATTCATAGTAGGGGACTTTAACACCCCACTTTCACCCATGGACAGATCATCCAAAATGAAAATAAATAAGGAAACACAAGCTTTAAATGATACATTAAACAAGATGGACTTAATTGATATTTATAGGACACTCCATCCAAAAACAACAGAATACACATTTTTCTCAAGTGCTCATGGAACATTCTCCAGGATAGATCATATCTTGGGTCACAAATCAAGCCTTGGTAAATTTAAGAAAACTGAAATTGTATCAAGTATCTTTTCCGACCACAACGCCATGAGACTAGATATCAATTACAGGAAAAGATCTGTAAAAAATACAAACACATGGAGGCTAAACAATACACTACTTAATAATGAAGTGATCACTGAAGAAATCAAAGAGGAAATAAAAAAATACCTAGAAACAAATGACAATGGAGACACAACGACCCAAAACCTATGGGATGCAGCAAAAGCAGTCCTAAGGGGGAAGTTTATAGCAATACAAGCCCACCTTAAGAAGCAGGAAACATCTCGAATAAACAACCTAACCTTGCACCTCAAGCAATTAGAGAAAGAAGAACAAAAAAACCCCAAAGCTAGCAGAAGGAAAGAAATCATAAAAATCAGATCAGAAATAAATGAAAAAGAAATGAAGGAAACAATAGCAAAGATCAATAAAACTAAAAGCTGGTTCTTTGAGAAGATAAACAAAATAGATAAACCACTAGCCAGACTCATCAAGAAAAAAAGGGAGAAGACTCAAATCAATAGAATTAGAAATGAAAAAGGAGAAGTAACAACTGACACTGCAGAAATAAAAAAAATCATGAGAGATTACTACAAGCAACTCTATGCCAATAAAATGGACAATCTGGAAGAAATGGACAAATTCTTAGAAATGCACAACCTGCCAAGACTGAATCAGGAAGAAATAGAAAATATGAACAGACCAATCACAAGCACTGAAATTGAAACTGTGATTAAAAACCTTCCAACAAACAAAAGCCCAGGACCAGATGGCTTCACAGGTGAATTCTATCAAACGTTTAGAGAAGAGCTAACACCTATCCTTCTCAAACTCTTCCAAAATATAGCAGAGGGAGGAACACTCCCAAATTCCTTCTACGAAGCCACCATCACCTTGATACCAAAACCAGACAAGGATGTCACAAAGAAAGAAAACTACAGGCCAATATCACTGATGAACATAGATGCAAAAATCCTCAACAAAATACTAGCAAACAGAATCCAACAGCACATTAAAAGGATCATACACCATGATCAAGTGGGGTTTATTCCAGGAATGCAAGGATTCTTCAATATATGCAAATCTATCAATGTGATAAACCATATTAACAAATTGAAGGAGAAAAACCATATGATCATCTCAATAGATGCAGAGAAAGCTTTCGACAAAATTCAACACCCATTTATGATAAAAACCCTCCAGAAAGTAGGCATAGAGGGAACTTTCCTAAACATAATAAAAGCCATATATGACAAGCCCACAGCAAACATCATCCTCAATGGTGAAAAACTGAAAGCATTTCCACTAAGATCAGGAACAAGACAAGGTTGCCCACTCTCACCACTCTTATTCAACATAGTTTTGGAAGTTTTAGCCACAGCAATCAGAGAAGAAAAGGAAATAAAAGGAATCCAAATCGGAAAAGAAGAAGTAAAGCTGTCACTGTTTGCAGATGACATGATACTATACATAGAGAATCCTAAAGATGCTACCAGAAAACTACTAGAGCTAATCAATGAATTTGGTAAAGTAGCAGGATACAAAATTAATGCACAGAAATCTCTGGCATTCCTATATACTAATGATGAAAAATCTGAAAGTGAAATCAAGAAAACACTCCCATTTACCATTGCAACAAAAAGAATAAAATATCTAGGAATAAACCTACCTAAGGATACGAAAGACCTGTATGCAGAAAATTATAAGACACTGATGAAAGAAATTAAAGATGATACAAATAGATGGAGAGATATACCATGTTCTTGGATGGGAAGAATCAACATTGTGAAAATGACTCTACTACCCAAAGCAATCTACAGATTCAATGCAATCCCTATCAAACTACCACTGGCATTTTTCACAGAACTAGAACAAAAAATTTCGCAATTTGTATGGAAACACAAAAGACCCCGAATAGCCAAAGCAATCTTTAGAACGAAAAAAGGAGCTGGAGGAATAAGGCTCCCTGACTTCAGACTATATTACAAAGCAACAGTAATCAAGACAGTATGGTACTGGCACAAAAACAGAAAGATAGATCAGTGGAACAGGATAGAAAGCCCAGAGATAAACCCACGCACATATGGACACCTCATCTTTGATAAAGGAGGCAGGAATGTACAGTGGAGAAAGGACAGCCTCTTCAATAAATGGTGCTGGGAAAACTGGACAGGTACATGTAAAAGTATGAGATTAGATCACTCCCTAACACCATACACAAAAATAAGCTCAAAATGGATTAAAGACCTAAATGTAAGGCCAGAAACTATCAAACTCTTAGAAGAAAACATAGGAAGAACACTCTATGACATAAATCACAGCAAGATCCTTTCTGACCCACCTCCTAGAGTAATGGAAATAAAAACAAAAATAAACAAATGGGACCTAATGAAACTTCAAAGCTTTTGCACAGCAAAGGAAACCATAACCAAGACCAAAAGACAACCCTCAGAATGGGAGAAAACATTTGCAAATGAAGCAACTGACAAAGGATTAATCTCCAAAATTTACAAGCAGCTCATGCAGCTCAATAACAAAAAAACAAACAACCCCATCCAAAAATGGGCAGAAGACCTAAATAGACATTTCTCCAAAGAAGATATACAGAATGCCAACAAACACATGAAAGAATGCTCAACATCATTAATCATTAGAGAAATGCAAATCAAAACTACAATGAGATATCATCTCACACCAGTCAGAATGGCCATCATCAAAAAATCTAGAAACAATAAATGCTGGAGAGGGTGTGGAGAAAAGGGGACACTCTTGCACTGCTGGTGGGAATGTGAATTGGTTCAGCCACTGTGGAGAACAGTATGGAGGTTCCTTAAAAAACTACAAATAGAATTACCATATGACCCAGCAATCCCACTACTTGGCATATACCCTGAGAAAACCAAAATTCAAAGAGAGTCATGTACCAAAATGTTCATTGCAGCTCTATTTACAATAGCCAGGACATGGAAACAACCTAAGCGCCCATCATCGGATGAATGGATAAAGAAGATGTGGCACATATACACAATGGAATATTACTCAGCCTTAAAAAGAAATGAAATTGAGCTATTTGTAATGAGATGGATAGACCTAGAATCTGTCATACAGAGTGAAGTAAGTCAGAAAGAAAAAGACAAATACCGTATGCTAACACATATATATGGAATTTAAGGGAAAAAAATGTCATGAAGAACCTAGGGGTAAGATAGGAATAAAGACGCAGACCTACTGGAGAACGGACTTAAGGATATGGGGAGGGGGAAGGGTGAGTTTTGACAGGGCGAGAGAGAGTCATGGACATATACACACTAACAAACGTAGTAAGGTAGATAGCTGGGGGGAAGCAGCCGCAAGGCACAGGGATATTAGCTCGGTGCTTTGTGACAGCCTGGAAGGGTGGGATGGGGAGAGTGGGAGGGAGGGAGACGCAAGAGGGAAGACATATGGGAACATATGTATATGTATAGCTGATTCACTTTGTTGTAAAGCAGAAACTAACACACCATTGTAAAGCAATTATACCCCAATAAAGATGTTAAAAAATAAATAAATAAATAAATAAATAAATAAAAAAAAAAAAAAAAAAAAAAAAAAAAAAAAGAAGATGTGGCACATATATACAATGGAATATTACTCAGCCATAAAAAGAAAGGAAATTGAGTTATTTGTAGTGAGGTGGATGGACCTAGAGTCTGTCATACAGAGTGAAGTAATTCAGAAAGAGAAAAACAAATACGGTGCACTAACACATATATATGGAATGTAAAAAAAAAAAATGGTACTGATGAACCTAGTGGCAGGGCAGGAATAAAGACATAGACGTAGAGACTGGACTTGAGGACATGGGGGAGGAGGGGAAAGCTGGGGTGAAGTGAGAATAGCGTCAACATATATATACTACCGAATGTAAAATAGCTAGTGGGAAGCAGCAGCACAGCACAGGGAGATCAGCTCGGTGCTTTGCGATGACCTAGAGGGGTGGGATAGGGAGGGTGGGAGGGAGGCTCAAGAGGGAGGGGATATGGGGATATATGTATGCATATGGCTGATTCAACAGAAACTAACATAGTATTGGTAAAGCAGTTATACTCCAATAAAGATCTATTTTTTAAAAAGTATATGTATAAGTTGAATTAGATTAAAAGTTTAGTTCTTTAGTCTCGCTAGCCACATTTCAAGGCTCACTGGCCACATTCTGCTTGTGGCTACCCTATTAGACAGCACAGCTGTGCAAGAGTTCTTAATGGGGCCAGCAGTGCCCCCTAAGGGGCATAATGGAAATGTGTGGAAACATTTCTTTTTCAGTACTGTACTCACAGGCAGTGGGTGGGAGGCCAGAGATGCAGACATCCTGCAATATAAAGGGCAGTTCTGCACAACACGACATTGTCTCACATCTCAGATTCCCACATAGGTTAAACACATGTTTATAATTAGAACCTGTTTGTTTTGGTGAGAGCAGTACGCTTGGCTTTAATATACATTTTGGGGGACTGAAAATGTATATAACTTAATAGAAGTTTGTTTTATTCAGAGCTCTACCAAGAATTGCATAACATTTTGAAAAATTGCTTCACAGATTGAAATGTCGCTCCTATATCAGACAGCACCTGTAGCTGTGGCATTCACAGGAGTCCTAGACACAGGTAAAACAGCTGACTACTTCATGATATCTGCTAGGGAAATCACACCCAAGCATTTGCTATTAAAATACACAGCATTTTATTATCAATTACTTTCCTTTATTTCTCTTTATATGAGTGCAAGGGCATTGTATGGGTTTTCAAAGTTATATTACTAGGAGGATTATTTAATCTAGTAATTTCATTCCAGAATAGTAAAGGGGTGTCATGAAATGTGTTACTAAAAGCACGTAGAACCATTGTTCTAGGAAGAAGCGTGGCTGGCTCAAGCCGATGAAGACTGCCACCTGCAGGTAGGAGAGCAAACTGAGGCTGCATCCCAGAACGCAGAGGACGGGAAAGAGCTGCCTCAATTAAACAGCTACATACTTTGCATCTCCCAAGTCCAAAGCACTGTGCTAGAAAACAGGGCCATGGCAGTGACCCAAACGATTAGGGCTCTGCTACCAAGGAGCTCATAGTCCAGGGTGGGAAAGTACGTGGGTCTGGGGAGGGGGGATCAAGGTCAAATGGGCACAAATAATCAGCTGGTCAGAGATACCCCCATCCATTTCAATCCTCTCTGATAGCAACCTGTTCAGTTTAGTTGATCCAGGAAGATATACCAAAGAGTGCTAAATTTTCTGTACATATATTTCATATTGTTTCAAAATTTACATCAATTTAGAAAAACATACACAAGTAATACATGAATACAGTCTTTTAGAGGATAAATTTTTTAAATTAGAGAGGAATAAAGAAGAAAATAAAAGGTCTCCTTCACTCTTCTTAAAAAGTAACTGTTGGGCTTCCCTGGTGGCGCAGTGGTTGAGAGTCCGCCTGCCGATGCAGGGGACACGGGTTCGTGCCCCGGTCTGGGAGGATCCCACATGCCGCGGAGCGGCTGGGCCCGTGAGCCATGGCCGCTGAGCCTGCGCGTCCGGAGCCTGTCCTCCGCAACGGGAGAGGCCACAACAGTGAGAGGCCCGCGTAACGCATAAAAAAAAAAAAAAAAAGTAACTGTTGGGCTACCCTGGTGGTGCAGTGGTTGAGAGTCCGCCTGCCAATGCAGGGGACACGGGATCGTGCCCCTGTCTGGGAGAATCCCACGTGCCACGGGGCGGCTGGGCCCGTGAGCCGTGGCCGCTGGGCCTGCGTGTCCGGAGCCTGTGCTCCGCAGCAGGAGAAGCCACAGCAGTGAGAGGCCCACGTAAAAAAAAGTAACTGTTACTAATACATCTAGAATGTGGCCTTCCCAACATTTTATGCATTTATATACATATGAATGCAGATACAAATATATGGTTTGAAGTTATATATACATAGATACATATGTATACAGATATACATTATAATTTCATTTATGTTTAAATATATATATATTAATAGCTTTACAACTTGATTTATTTAATTTAAAAATATATCTTGGAGATCTTTCCATGTCAATACAGATAGATCCCCCTCATTGGTTTTATGATTCCATAATAACCCATTGTAAAGAATTCATTCATTCTTCAACAGATATTTATTAAGTATCTACTACACGCTTGAAACTATTCTAGGTGCTGAGGATGTAACAGTAAACAACAAAAGCAAAAAAAAAAAAAAAGGCAAAAACACTTGCCTTCATGGAGCTTAAATTCCAGTGGAGAGAAAGAGGCAATACACTTAATAAATAAGTTAATAATATATGCACATGAAAAAGTGATAACTGCTATGGAAAATACAGAACAGGATAAAGGAGATTGGGAATACTAAACTCAGAGTGGGGTGGATTGCAACTAAAAACAGGGTGGATAGAGCAGGCCTCACTGGAAAGCAGGCTTGAGTAGATGAGAAAGAGAGCTATGAGGACATTGTGGGAAAGAGTTTTCCAGGCAGCAGGAACAGCCTGTGCAAAGGTCCTGAGGTAGGAATGTAACTAATAGGTTCAAAAAACAGCGAGCATGCTACAGCAGCTGGAAAGGGCAAAAGTAGAAGAAGAAAGATTAAGTCGAAGGTGACTGCAAAATCTATGAGAGATGACAGTGGGTTAAGATCAGGGTGGTAGCAGATAATGAGAACTGGTCAGATTCTACATATATTTTGAAGGTAAAGTCAACAGGATTTACTGATGGTAGTCACGTGGGGAGTGAGAGGGAGAAAAAAGGAATCAAATGTGATTTATCCTAAGCACATGGAAGTACTGAACTGCATTAACTGTGATGTACCATAGCTGATGTAACCTGTTCTTTATAAACTAACATTTAGGTTATTTCTAGGTTTTCTCTATTATAAATGATCTTGCAAAGTTTATCCTCTTACATGTACCTTTATGCACATCCAGTTGGGTTTCCCAGTGAACAGTTTCACTCATCTCTCACCTTTGAAACGAGCTGATCTACTCTAAACCACCAGGGAGGACAGACATGTTCTCAGGACATGCAAAGGAATCGGTGCGTGAAGCATAAAGAAAAGGTCATCTTTTCTCTTTTACATTTTCTCTTCTTGCATCATCCCATTCCCCAATTAATATCGTGCATGATAAAATCACATAACAGCTAACATTTTTGAGCACTTGAGTGCCAGGCACAGTGTTAAGTGATGGACCAGCATTTTCTCATTTTTACCCTCACGACAACACTATGAAATAAATGTGTATGTCCATTGTATACATAAGAAGTAAAATAAGATCTTGCAGGGGACAAATGTACCCCAAAGGTCAAACACACATAACTGATGGAACTTGGGCTTTAACCTGGCCCTGAAGCTCACATCCTCAGCCATCTGCACTGTGCAGTATTTAATATAAATAAACTTCTACATTACCCTGTGATTATTTTTCCTTGGGACAAAATACCTTCAATTCCATTTACCGTAAGGACTATGCCTGCCCCCCTAAAAGGCAGTACAGGGTAATGCAAAGGACACAGCCTACGGAATCAGCTCTTTCTGACTGTATGATCTTGAGTAAACAGTTTAACCCCTCTAAACCTCAGAGAAGTGGGTCAGGACCCAGAGAAAACAAAACATAGCGTGGCTAATTCTCTATGGGTACTTGTGAGTATAAAAACCTCTTAAAGATTTTATATCCAAGTGTCCTGTTTGTGGCTAAATACAGGCATTGAAGTCCTGAGTCTCTACTGGAGAAATCTAGATCATTCTCTCCACTCCCTGTGGTCCCCCTGCTACAAAGCAGTTTCCTTGGAAATGCAGCATCCTCCCTATCTCCCTTCTTCATGACCTACTCTCTATCCTGTGTCAGAGCTGCCACCAAAGTCACCAAAAGATTTCAGGGCTGTGGAAGGAGGATTTGCCTCAGACTCAGAAGCTGAGAGTCTAGTCCCAACTCGATCCATAGAATTGCTGTGTAACTGGAACAAGCCCTTAGCCCTCTCTGAGCCTGTTTCCCAACTCTGAAATCATCAGTAAACCAAAGAAACTCTACATTATCTCTCAGAATGAACATCCTACAACTCTGTCTCCAGTGGTGATGGGAAGGAAGAGAATTATGGATGCAGTGAACACGAAGAATCTTGCGTCCTACCTATATTTATTGATTTGTCAGAGGCCACAATTGATTGTCTTCCTCTGGAGCAGACGCTCAACTGCTGTTCATGCAGCAAAAGCCATTTTTTGCCTGAGGAAACAAAATGTTCTGGGAAATTTCACAAAAATTGATCTTAAATTGTCTAAAGAGCCACAAATTCACATCAAACAGGGCATTACGAGAAGCCTGAGGTCCCAAATGTTGTCTGTAAATGCTTCCTCCCTATGAAAATTTTAGCGCACTTCAGAGATGTGTCCTGGACTGCCTGGCTTAACGATTAGCTCTGTTGGTAAAGGCTGCGGAGCAGGGGTGACTGGAGCTGAGCTGGGTCTGACTCACTCCAAATCCAGGCAGCCGATTCATGTGCGAACATGGGTCTCTGGCCAGAGGGGCACTGGGAACACACAGAGCTCTGGGAGGATTACATCACTCCCCCTAAACCCCCAGCCCAAGGCCCCTCCAATCTACCCCATGTCAGATTCCCAGAAACACACACACTCACCCCACCTCTACCCCACCCCCGCCAACCATTACCACTGAGGAAACCTGAGGCGACAGGAAAAGACCAAGAGGAGGAACTGGGATACTGGGCTTCTGGCCTGATGACTGGTAGATCTTGACCCTAGAACTGGGCCTTAATTACAGTATCTGTAAAACGAAAGAACTGGACTTGAACTTGTTAACTCTGACAATCTACGATTCCGGGACATGAAGGACCTCCACCTAGGAGTTATGCTGGCTTTCTGCAGTCTCTACCAGGCTCCAGGACCTATACTTGTTGTCTCTTCTGCACAGTTTCCCAGACCTTCTGTGAGGCTCTCTTCCCCTGATCCATACGGTCCTCAAGGAGGTACAAGACCCCACCACCATGGCCACGGTGACTGGTTCAGGGCTGGGCAGGTGAACTTGGAATAAATCAGTCGCTTGCTTCTGTTACCTATTGCTGAAGACCAAACTGTCCTGAAACTTAATGGCTTTAAGTGACAACCATTTTACTCTCCCTCGAGGTTCTCTGGCTGGAATTGCAGTCAGCTGGAGGCTGGCCTGGGCTGGACCATCTGGGACACTCACTGCACCCAGGAGGCTCACTCATGCTGCCTATTGGTGCTGAGTGGCTGCTGAAGACTCAGCTGGGGCTGTTGATGAGAGCATCCTGCTTCTTCTACCCCATGGTCTCTCCATGTGGCTTGGGTTTTTTAGGGCATGTCAGTTGGGTTCCAAGAAGGAGCATTCAAAGTAGGCAAGTCCCAATTTGCCAGCAATTTATCAAGCCTCTGTTTACATCACGCTTGCTAAAATCCCATCAGTCAAAACATGTCACATGTCCAAGCTCAGAGTCACTGAGGGATGGCCGGCCCTACACAAGGGTGAGTACCAAAAAGCACGGTTCTTTGGGGGCCACCAATTAACCAATAAATTTCCTATTGTACTTAAGCTGACTTGAGTTGCTCTCACTTGTTGCCAAAATAGTTATGACTAATACAAAGATTTAAATTCAATTCTTGTCCTTACCACTGCGCGGCCAAAAAGTTACTTGACCTGAGATTCAGTTTCTTCATAAGATAAAATATTCAGTTCAGAATACCATTATAGAAAGTAAATAAGATGAAAAACCCCAAAACATTTTTAAAAATCTCAACATGCTATACAAATAAGATGTCCTATACAAATAAACATATCATAAATGATGATGATAAAGGTGATGATAAAGCAGGAGAAACTGAAAGTTTAAGTCACTTCAGTTTGTAATTGATTCATTTCACAAACACTTCTTAGATATCTACTATGTGTACAATACTATTATAACTGGCTGGTTGTATAGTGGCAGGAGATGTCCAAGCCCTCAAAGAATTTAGAGTCCAATAGGGGAAACAGGTATACACACACACACACACACACACACACACACACACACACATATATGTATATATACATATTGGATTGGCCAAAAGTTCGTTTGTTTTTTTCTGAAAGATGGCTCCAGTAGCGCTTAGTTGTCCTTAACTTCATTCGAAACAATTTTGTTAGATTGTATTGTGACAGCTGTCATATCCGCATGCATTTGAAAAAAAACTTATCGAAATTGGTGAATTTTTGTGTAGCCATTTTAATATCGAAGATGGAAAAAAACCCAACATTTTCAGCATATTATGCTTTATTATTTCAAGAAAGGAAAAAACTGAACTGAAATACAAAAAAAGATTTGTGCAGTGTATGGAGAAGGTGCTGTGACTGATCGAATGTGTCAAAAGTGGTTTGTGAAGTTTCCTGCTGGAGATTTCTCCCTGGATGACGCTCCAAGGTCAGGTAGACCAGCTGAAAGCTGATAGAGATCAGATTGAGACATTAATTGAAAACAATCAACTTTATACCACACGGGAGATAGCTGACATACTCAAAATATCCAAATCAAGCACTGAAAATCATTTGCACCAGCTTGGTTGTGTTAATTGGTTTGGTGTTTGGGTTCCACGTAAGTTAAGCAAAAAAACCCTTCTTGACCATATTTCTGCATGCAATTCTCTACTTAAATGTAACGAAAACATTCCTTTTTTTAAAACAAATTGTGACAGGTGATGAAAAGTGGATACTGTACAATAACGTGGAACGGAAGAGATTGTGGGGCAAGCGACATGAACCACCACCAACCACACTCAAGGCTGGTCTTCATCCAAAGAAGGTGATATTGTGTATATGGTGGGATTGGAAGGGAGTCCTCTACCATGAGCTCCTGGAAAACCAAACGATTATTTCCAACAAGTACTGCTCCCAGTTACCAAATGAAAGCGGCACTCTACAAAAAGCGTCCGGAATTGGTCAACACAAAACGCATAATCTTCCATCAGGATAACACAAGACCACATATTTCTTTGATGACCAGACAGAAACTGTTACAGCTTGGCTGGGAAGTTCTGATTCATCTGCCGTAGTCACCAGATATTGCACCTTTGGATTTCCATTCACTTCGGTCTTTACAAAATTCTCTCAATGGAAAAAATTTCAACTCCTTGGAAGACTGTAAAAGGTACCTGGAACAGTTCTTTGCTCAAAAAGATAAAAAGTTTTGGGAAGATGGAATGATGAAGTTGCCTGAAAAATGGCAAAAGGTGAATACTTTGTTCAATGAAGTTCTTGGTGAAAATGAAAAATGTGTCTTTTATTTTTAACTTTAAAAACCAAAGGAGGGTGGGAGGGAGGGAGACGCAGGAGGGAAGAGATATGGGAACTTATGTATATGTATAGCTGATTCACTTTGTTATAAAGCAGAAACTAACACACCATTGTAAAGCAATTATACTCCAATAAAGATGTTAAAAAAACAAAACAAAAACAAAGGAACTTTTTGGCCAAACCCATATATATATATATATATATATATATGTATATAAAACATTAACCTAAGGCTAAAAAAAATGTTGCCTCAGGAGAGGAATAAATTTTTCTATGACAAGAGATGGAGGGAATAAATCATTCTGAGCTGCATGATGGGTGGAGGGGAGAAGAATGAGGGCATCTTAGAAAATATGGTACTTAACCTAGGCCATAAAGAATGTGTTGGCTTTTATATACATGGAGGAGGCAAAAGGCATTCTGGAGAGCGGTCACCAAAAGGACAAAGGCTGGGAGGCATACAGTAGGTGCTTCATCAGAAAAAGATAGATAGATATAAGTAAGTGAATAAATGGTGTCCCAAGGATAGCACAGAGCCCAGTGCTTCTGCAGTGAAGGGACGATGGGAGGGAATGGTGAGACAAAACCAGAAGAATAGACTGGGACCACATTATGATGAGCCTTGAATACCAGCCCAAAGGATTTTCGCATTTATTTCAACAGGGAGTCAGTGAGGATCCTGGAGCATAATAATGACAGGATCAGAACCATGTTTTGCAAAGATCAGTCTGGTAATAATGAGGGATGAACCTATACTTCCCTTTACAGAAGCAGCCCTCCGTCTGTCTCAGTCTACGGATGGTGGGGGGCCTGGTACCCCTACTCTCTCATTCTACTCCAGGGGTGCGCAGGTGATTCGACTTGACCAATGGGAACATTTCATCCCAGTGGCTGGTTCAGGGAGAGGTGTCTGATTCAAGCTAGGTCAATGAGATTGTCTCCTAGGACTTTGGATAGAAGTGTTGGGAAAGACGTTGTTTGTTTTTTCCCCACTGGTGTTGCTAACGTAGTGTTATGTAAGGCTGAAGTTTATGGTGACCAAGAAAGCCTGCCTGAGAATGAGGCTAACAGGGAAGAAAAAGAGACAATAGGCAAAGGAAGCAAGTGACTATTGGCTTCATTTGAGTTCCTGGATAGAGCTGCCCTGAAAGTAATGCACCCCTGAATTTCTATCCCATTGGAAGTGATCCAATCATATTCCATTTGAATTGGTTTTCTTTTTGTAATGAAATGATTCCGGACTTCATACAGTCAGGCACTACGTGAATCCCTTAACAGTCATCCATTCACTCAAGAAATATGTTTAAGTGCCTACTCTGTGCCAGGCACTATTGTAGGCATTGGAAATAGTGTGAAAAAAACAGACAAATATTCCTGCCCTCAAGGAACTTACATTCTAGAGTGGACAAGCAGGCTAGATCAAATGAGATTAGAACTATAATGGGGGAGGGGCACCCTGGAGGGCTTAATAGGCCATTCTGAGGATTTAACTTTTGTTCTGAGGACAGGAAAGCATTAGAGAGTTTTGAGCAGAGGAGGGGTATGCACTCGCGCAGATTTCAAAGGATCACTCTAGCTGCCACACTGTGTATGAAAAAGGGCACGAGTGAAAGCGCAAGGCCAATTAGGAGACCATGGAAATCAGGAAAGAGAGGATGGTGGCTCGGTCCGTGGTGACAGCCATGAAGGTGGTGAGACATGGTCAGAATCTGAATCTAGTCTGAAAGTGAAGGCCAACAGGTGCTGCTGATGAATCGGACATGGGTCCTGTCAGGGAAAGAAAAGTGTTGGGGAGACGCCAACATTTTCCCTCAAGCACCTCAAAGGATAGAGTTGTTGTTAACAGATGTGGGGAAGCCCAAGAGAGGAACAAGCATGAGGGTGAAGGTCAGGCATTTGTTACCTTGTTAAACTTGAGTTGCCTGTTAGACTTCTAAGTGGAGACACGGAGTAGGTGGTCAAATATTAGAGTCTCGACTCCAGAGAAAACATCTGGACTGGAGTGACACACCTGCACCCACCCCAGAGAAAGATCAAGGGAAAGCTGCTCTGGCTACCTTACTTTTCCTCTGTCACTACACCTGCTCCCCTTGTAACTGTAATTGCCTGGCCAGGCAGTGAGCTCAAACATGCTTTCCACTGGTCTCAGAGGATCTTCTATATTCTAACAGTCCTATCCAAGAAGACTTTTTTTTTTCTTAAGTTTTTCAAGGTGAAAGTTCAGTTCTAGAGATCCAAGAACATAGGAATGACCATGTGCAAAAAACAAAAACAAACTCACTGGGAACAATGTTTCCTACCTGAGAAGTCTCAAGGAGAACTGGAATTCCTGGGCTCTACGCAAGCAGGAGCAATACAGGCACCGAGAGCAACGTCCGGGTGACAGGTGGCAGAGTGGGGGTCGATTCAAAATCGCGGTGGCTTTCATCAGCTGATGAATACTGAAACGCTTGGGGGATTTTTTTAGCTCAAAATAGGAACAATGAATATGGAGGGATCTTTTAAATATTAATAGAAGCAGTATTAAGGAAGAAAATTGAAACTATTGTTTCACAAACAGCTGGATCTACTGAAGCAAATTCAGTGTGTATTTCTGAGGGTTCCTTTCAAAATATGCTTAAGTATAATAATCAAAAACTCCAGGGAGTTGTGCCATGGGGAAAAGACCGGTGGATTGGGAATCGGATCTGGCTTCCACCCTGATGGCAAATCACTGACTTCTGAATGTCACATTCTAAAATGCAGGTTCTAAGATCGCTCACGGTTGCTGTGAAGTGGAAGACAATGTGCGTAGTAATGACAGAACTAGGAGCATTGAGAGTCATCACTGCCGGCACTGGGCGAGGTATCTGATGGGTGCTGTTCTAAGGCTGCTAAATCTGGAAGATACAGGGGGTAAGGCTGAGGACTTCGGACGAAGAGTGCCTGGATTCAAATCCCCATCCTGTCACTCACTGGCTGGGTGACTTGGGGCAAGTTGCTCACCCTCTCTGTACTCAGTTTCCTCATCTGCAAAATGAGGAACATAATATTAGCTTCTAACCTTATCAAGAAGGTTAGCAACAAGATTAAATGAGCTTTGGTAAATGAAATGCTTAGCCCGGCACATAATAAGCGCTCAATAATTATCAGTACTTATTACCATCACAGGTAAGTCTCATAACACGGCCAGGAGGTTGTAGTCATTACTACTGCTATGTTATGGCTGTCAAATTAGAGTGATGAATACCTTGTCTAAGGTCACACTGCTGCTAAGTAGTAAGTATCACTAGTAAGTAATAAAGAATGTGAAATTGTTTATTATTTGTATTTTAGTATGTGGCAGGGATTGAGAGACCTTTTGGTTTTCTCCCTGATGTTCAGCTCATTTCACGGCTTCTCCTGTTCTGTTCCTCAGGTGAGCTGCTAGGAACTTCCATCTCCGGGCAGCTGCCTCCGCCCAAACATCTGCTTTTCATTCCATGTCACATGTTCAGAGAAGCCTTTTCTGACCGTCAACCTTAAACAGTCCCTACCACCCCCATCCGAGTACCAGCCTATAACGTGACCCTGTTTTATTTTCTTTACTAAAGTTACTGATTAACTTGCTCATTTGGTTGTTGTCTACCTCTTCCCACCAGAATGTAAGCTCCTTGGGGGCAGGGACTTCGACTGGCTTCTTCACACTCGATCCACATGGCCTCGAATAGCACCCAGCACATAGCAGATGCTCAATAAATGAAAGATGAATGACTGACGTTCTCTCCACTTATCTGAGCCTTTGGAAGGCAGCCTCATTTTACTTCTATAAATCCTTCTCAGTTAGTCTTCTGTCTTAGATCCACCAGCAAATGACCAAGGAATTGGGATAAATATTCCTGCTCCCTTTACTGCCCCCCATTAATACCTCTCTCACACACATTTATAAGACTAACAGGACAGTTCGATCAGATGTGTTTTTCTCCTCTTCCTAAGGCTGCTGCTAAATTGTGAGGATTAATGAGATTCCCATCGTTCTCACACATTCTAAGTGTCATGCCGTGGCTGAACCAATATTGGGACTCATATAGTACATCGGAGTTCATTTCGTTCCTAGGCTGTTGTATTTGCAAGCACAGTCTCTGTCAAGTTTGTTTTAATAACAGGGTTCCAGAGAAAACGCCAACTGAATTCACTACTAAAATAAATTGAAACTACATGAGCAGGCTTGAGGGGAAGAGGTATCCAAGAAACTTTATCTTTTCAAACTCGGGGGCCGGTCATAAATTGACAATCAGTAGAACACACACCACCTCTCCTTGGGAAATAATTTCTCTTGGCCGGCACCCGCAGACTATGACTTGACTTTGTGAATCTAAATTACCCTCTCCAGTAACCAAGCAAAGAGGACCTTGTTGCCCAGAGATTTTCTTTTTCCTTCTTTTCAATAACTCCCCAGTCCATAAAAATAATATAAGTATAAATAATGGCATAATAATATAGCAACTCTATACTATCTTCTGTTGCAACATCTGGGATACAGTGGTGCCAATTAATTACACCACCTACCTGCACTCTGATGGTGGAGATGACACAAAACATATGTAAATCACTTCATTATAAACTGTGATAAGTGCTATGGCTGAGGCCAAGGGACCTACTTTAGATAAAGCAGATAAGATTTAAACTGAGATTGAAAGGGTAAGAAGGTCAGCTATGTGAAGTGTGTGTGTGTGTGTGTGTGTGTGTGTGTGTGTGTGTGTTTGTGTGTACATGTGGGCATGCACATGTCCATCAACATCCACATCCCCGTCCTGTGGATGAGGAGAGCAGGGCTCCGGGAGGTTACATTTCCTGCCCAAGGTTACTCAGTCATTACAAGGCAGGGTTTGGAAACCCATATAACCCATTCTAATGCTAGGCAGTGATGGTCCAAAGATGAATGAAGTGGTCAGTGACTGGTCTTGTCTAAAATAGGGTTCTCCTCAGACTCCCCAAGTTAGCCAGCAAGTGTCCAAGCCAGAGGCCCTAATGAGTTCCACTGCTGTTGAATGCCCCTCTGTCCCAGGTGTGGGCAAGCTCTAAAAGTGCAAAGGTGGATCACATCATTCTACCCACCAGAGCTCAGGGCCTAGTGAAGGAGACAGAGGGCCAACAGGCAGTTACAACCCAGTTGGGCAAAGGCTGTAGAAGAGAGAAATGCAGGAGGCCATGGGACCAGAGGCGGGGAATCTTATCCCTGAGCAGCGGTCAGGGAGCCTTCCTGGATGAAATGTCCCTGCTTGCGTTCCTTCAGCAAATAATTAGAGAGCCCCTAGTATGTGCCAGACGCTACTCTAGGTGCTGAGGATCCAGGGATGAACAGTAAACCCCAGTCCTCATGGACCTGACATCCAAAGGGGAGGGGGAGACAATAAACAAATAAACACCAAGGAAAGGAATTATTTAAGTAATTTGATAGATGGTGTTAGGTGTTTTGAAGACCACAAAGCAGAGTGAAGTGAAGGACAGTGACCAGCAGAGAAGCTACGCTAGAGTGGGTGGGCAGCAAAAGTGCTGGAAAAGAGCCCTAAGTATCCAGAGCCAGCCATGCGAACATCTGGTAGAAGAGGGTTCTAGACAGAACCCTCTGGTGCAGAGGCCTAAGGCAGCAACAAGCGTGGCCTCGTCAGGAAACTGCAGGAAGGCCACTGTGACTGGAGTAATCAAAAGCAGAGTGGACAGACCAGACATGAGGTGGAAGATACAGCAGGGCTGGTTCCCGAGGTCCTGGTATAGGTGTGGGATTTGATTCCCAGGGCAATGGGAAGTCACTGAAAGACTTTAAGAAACATACTGATATGCTCTGATTTACATATTCAAAAGGTAACTTTGATCAAATGGATTTTTGAGCACATGGACTGTCAGCATTTTTTTAATAAACTTTTTATTTTGGAATAATTTTAGATTCGTGGAAAAGCTACAAAAATAGCACAGAGATTTCCTATACCCTTCACCCGATTTCTCCTACCGCTAACGTCTTACATAACCACGGTGTAGTCAGCACAACGAAGACACTAACAATGATAGATTACCATTAACTAAACTACAAACTTCATCTGGATTTTACCAGTCTTTCCACTAATGTCCTTTTTCTCTTCCAGGACCCAACTGAGGAGAGCACAATGCCTTTAGGCCTACCTTCTTTTAAATAGTCTTTCTGTCTTTGAGGAAATACCCAGGTCAGCTAGAATCCCCTTTTCTGGATTGTAACTGAAAATCTTGACAGATGAAAGGGGGGAAGTGGGCTCAGGCAGGCTACTTCTGGAGGCTACTTCAGTCTTCTAGGCAAGAAATGCAGGAGCCTACCCAAAAGAGGGGGGCATGGAGTCAGTTAAGTCAATATGGTCACATCTCTTGCTATCACCTCATAGAATAGAGGTAATTTTAACACACCCAAATTAGGAAGAACATAGTCTCAGAATAGACAGTCTTTTAAATTTAGCTTTATGAAAAACTTAATACACTGCCCTAAAGTTTTGCATTTTTGTCTGACAAGAGTGCAACTTTATATGGACTTATTCTGGTCCAGCCCACAGAGTCTCATCTGGAGACAACCGCTCCTCAAAAAATTGTGGATTCACAGAATTACAGTCACTTAATCAACAAACATTTATGGCACACCTTCTATGTGTCAGGCACTACACTGCTCTCTCGGGATCCTTGTGTTTCCTGTCCTAGTAGAGTCTACAGCCTTTGTAGGCATCAGAAAAGCTCTGGTTTTAGAAGCATGCTATGGATCAAAGAAAATGAAATAACTTATTGCAGAATGACATGTTCAGAGGTTTATTACTAACCTGGTAGAGCAAATGATTACATGCCACTTAACATTGACAGATTGGCTGTAAACTGAGCATAGCAATGGGAGTGCCCCGCAGATTATATCTGGGATGGGACGGGTAGCCACTCCTCTTCGGAAAAAGGCCTTCTGTGGGAGGTGGAGCCTCCAGCACAACTTAAAGAGGGAACCAAGCTGGGGGCACCTTCAGCTGTGTCTACACCTAAACATGCAGCTGTCTTTATAACCTGTCTCTAGTGCAGGATCTCTTCCCTACTTTTTCCTGATCATTTCAGTTGGTCAAAATGGGCAGTCAAAGTTGGTCTCTAAATGGGTTAGAGAATCCCTTGGTAGGAGATATTAGACCAGAAGATAAAAATCTTGATCCTAGTTAAGAAGATTAATAAATAATAATAAATATTATTGAGCTCCTACAATAAGCACAGCAGATAAAGATGAACAGCTCCTCAGCTGCATCCTCCCCAGCAACAGAGGTGAAGGGTGAAGAGCAGAGAGCAGAGCAACCAAGTGATGCTGGGGTCCCAGGATTACAGTCATGCTCTCGGGCACTTGTGAGAGATTGCTCGAGGCAAAATCAGGCCGCTGACCTACAATTGCATTTTGCTTCCTTGTCCTAATGTTATTGTCTGAGAAGCAGTGGTTACTTTTAAATAGCAAGTTGGGGACTTCTTGCATCAGGATCACCAGAGGTGCTTGGAAAAATGAAAATTCTAGGTCCCTCTCCCAGGCCTCCTGAATCTGAATTTCCAGAATCTGGATTTTAGATAAGTTCCCTAAGTGATCCTGACCCCCCTGAAACCTTAAGAACTGCTGTCCGTAAGGTCACCCTACCTATCCATAGATGGCTGTAATGACAGAAGTGTGGGGAAGGTGCAAATGATGGGGAGGAGGTCTTGCAGGAGGTGACAGACAGAGACAGGTGCAGGGGGCCATTCCCACCACCATCCCTGTGCTCTCCTTACAGGGAGAGAATGGTCAGGTTTTGGTTATCTTAAATGGTCTATGGATGGTCTGTAAACCCCTCTAGTCATTGTTACTGCTTGACTTGACCTTTCCGAGGTTACTGTCCACCTTGATTCTCTAGGGCAGGGGTCCCCAACTCCCGGGCCATGGGCAGATACTGGTCTTCAGCCTCTTAGGAACCGGGCCACACAGCAGGAGGTGAGACGCAGGCGGGCGGGAGAGCGAGCGAAGCTTCATCTGCGGCTCCCCTTCGCTCCTCATTGCTCGCATTACCACCTGAACCACACCCCCGGTCCCCCTCAACCTGTCCGTGGAAAAACTGTCTTCCACGAAACCGGTCCCTGGTGCCAAAAAGGTTGGGGACCACTGCTCTAGGGCCCTGTGGGCTGAGAACTTCAAAAGCCAGAGATACTCTCAAGGCTCTCCGATGTTTCACAAGGAAGTTTCCAGAACAAAACCTAAGCTGGTGAGTCCTGCTGGTTAAGAAGACAGGCTCTAGACTCTAGACACTAGAGGGCTATGTGTCCTCGGACATCTTGTGCCTCAGTTTCCGCATCCGTACAGTGGGTTGACCACCAGGACCCTTCTCCTTGGGATGATGTAAGTAGCAGATGAGATAATCCGTTCAAAGCTCTCAGCATGTGTCTGGAACGAAGTTCATACATGACACGTGTTAGCTCAAATATACATCCTGTCGGAAATACCGGGCCCCCAGGGGCACACCCAGCTGACAAGTCACTGTGGAGGGGTGGAGAAAGACAAGCTTTCTCATGGGAACTCAAAGAGCTGTGTGGGAGGGAGGCGGGGGGCGGAGGAAAAGGCGGGATGCTGCTCAGACCCCTGCTTGCACTGGGGCGGAAATCACGTGTGATGGGAAAGGAAAAGAAATGAAGGGAGGTGACAAACTCTCTGTGCGTGTGTCTGTCATCCTGGATGAGCAATACACATGATAAGAACCCTCAAGACCAGGCCGCATCATCAGATGAAGAAAAAAAAAGCTTATCATTAGGGGAAATTGATGCTCTGCGAAACCAGAGCTTTGAGAACAAAGAGAATCTGACTGACATTCTGTGAGGCTGGGGAAGCATGTTTCATTCATGACTGGTTACAGGTCTTGGGGTCTTTTGTTTTCTTTTATTTCCTTGTTTTCTTGTCTCATTTTCTCCCCCAGGCTGAACCCTGGGGGTGGGAGGGGGCGCTGTCTATAAAAAAACCCTTGAAGGGAGGTGTTGGGACGGGGAGGATTTCTTGTCGGGGAAATACACACAGTCTGTATCTCGAAGGGCTTTATTTGAACTGCCTAGAAAATACTTCAGAGGCAAGTCTGTACAACCTCATCAATAAATTCAACCTTACACTTTTCGAAGGAGGCAGTTCAGGGGGTGGAGGAGGGAATGGATGTAGCTTTCAGGCTGGGATTCAAACATGGTTCAAATTAAGTTGACTGGCTGTGTGACCTTGGGGAAATCACCTAACCTCTCTGAGCCTCCATTTCCTCATCTGTAAAATGGGGTCATGGTTGCCACTAATCTTACAGAGTTGTTGTGAGAAATAAGACAGGGTGGTGTAGAGCAAGCCCTTAGAGAAAGGGCACTGTCCACATTGATGTCACTGTTGTTACGATCCTTAAGAGGTTTTGGGAGCAACAAGGGAAACCAACATAAAATCAAGATGTTCCCTGGTTTACAATCATAGCAGCATGCAGGAAACTCACAAAACACCTGTTTCAACCCTAACAACAATAGGAGCCATTTCCAGATTTATTTTGTCAGTTCCCAGTTCTTTTTGAAAAAGCTCCTATTTCCAGGGCCAGAAGTCTTCAGAGCCCACATCTCCTTCAAGTTACAGAATAGCATTATTGTGTCAAGACAGACGAATTCTCCACAGAAGATGCCTGCTGCCCCACCCACGCACCCACCACCAGCGACCAATTCCCAAGTCTCCTTTCTCCCCCAGAGTTGATCCCCAAGGCACAAAGAGCTCAGAAAGGAAAGCAATTCTTATTATTCTTCCTCAGCTTTTCCTGTTTCTTCAACCCATGAATTTGTGTTTCCATGTTCCAGTCTCCCCAGAGCTGTGGATTACTTTAAAGGCATTTCAGAAAGAGAAGCAGCGTAAGAATGAAAGTGTGCAGAATACAGACAAGAACCGTGATCCAAAAAAAGGAAACACACCCTTTCAGTCACTCACTCACTAAATCGTTCCATAAACCTGATGGGACGAACCGCCACTGAGTGGCAGGCCCTGTGCCAGGGGCTGGACAATGAAGAGAAGAGAACATGGTCCGTGATCTAGAAGTGCACAGTCTAGAAGGTAGACAGGGATACATGACCACGGCAGAGGCGACAGGAAGGGCAGCTGTCACATCCTCAGCACTGCCCCAGTAATTGGTACCCCCTGATGAGATTATTGGGTTCGTGTCCCACAGACCAGCCTCGGGAGTAGGTAGTGAACACCCAGGGATCTCCCCAAACACCTCCCCACCCCTCACCTGTCTCCACGCCTGAGTTCCCTCATGAGTCTTCATTTTGGAATAAGGCACCATCACTTGGTCGAATGCCAGTAGCCCTAGGAGCTGTCATCGTCAGCCAAGCCAAAACCACTTTCCTTAATTCCCTTAAACAGAACTTTACAGTTTACAAAACATTTTGCAGTTATTATCTGGTGGTAGGGTAGGCAGTTTTGTCCCCACTGTACAGACGAGGAAGTTAAATAATTAGCCGATGGCCTCAACACTCAAAGGTAACAAATCTGGGGTCTGAACAAGGTCTTCTGCCTCCAAGTCTAGGGAGCCGGCCAGGATCATCACTATTGCCTAGTACCTAAGGCCTAAGTTACTCTTTCCTCTCAAAAGTAGATATTTTGTGGTTGTGATGGAGAAAACTGACTTAGCATGGACTTAATAATACCCTACTCTGCATTCTCCAAAGAGTTCCATGGAAAGAGGGGTTGAGAATTCTCATGTCCTTCAATACTCAAGCAGACCTTGCCCGGGGCCATGGGCACAGGGCAAGGTCAGGTGGCAGGAAACAGCTAGGAATAATGACCAGTTCCTGGATGGTTACCCTGTGCCCAGCATTCTGCAGCAGACTTCAGCTACATCACCCAAAAGTCCCTACTCCTCCCCTGTTCCCACCTGTGTCACTTCCACCCCCGTCGTTTAGGGATTTCCCCGCACACAGAAGGAGAACCTTCGGAACGAGTCCCCTTGTGTTCTTCATTAATAACTACTGCCCACTCACAAGTCCCTGTGGGAATTACTTTGTCATCTCCATGGATGCTGTGGCCTCCATGAAAACACTGCTTTCCTGCCCAGGATGCTGCCTCTTGGGAACTCAAAACTTTGAGAGGAAAACAGACCCGGGTTCCCTTGTGTTTTCACTGCACCCCTGGTGCCATGTGTAAGCCCTTCCCCAACTCTGCATTTTGTCACCTTGGCCTCTGAGCCACTGAGTGTCCCGCACCACCCGGGAAGAACAGATCCTTCAGCTTATGACTCTAACCCCTGCCTTACGGGGGCTGAGCCACAGTTCCTTGGGTCAGGCAGGGTCATACTCCCCACAGGCCATCCTCTGTCCCTGTGTCCCCATTTATTTCCCCTTCTCTTTCAATCTAAAACCATATAAACAAATTGGAGAAAACAGAAAATCTAGCCCCACAAACCAACTGAACACTGCTGGATAATTCTGTAAACATGACAGCTCAGGGGGGCATGCAGCTGTTGGTCCCAATCCTAAACTCTTAAAAATCACCCGGGTAGTAACAATAGCTGTCATTTATTGAGTCCTCACATACTTATCTAAATAACCCTCACAAAGGCTCTTTGGAATAAGTACTACTACTGCCCTCAATTTAGATAAGAAAATGGGAGCTTAGAAAGTCATCTGTTAGGGTCACTCCCTGCAAGCCAGAAAGTGGAGAGATGGGCCCCATCCATCTGACCCCAGAGCCTAAACTCTTTTTTTTTTCTTTTTTTTTGGGGGGGTACGCAGGCCTCTCACCGTTGTGGCCTCTCCCGTTGCGGAGCACAGGCTCCGGACGCACAGGCTCAGCGGCCATGGCTCACGGGCCCAGCCGCTCCGCGACATGTGGGATCCTCCCGGACCGGGGCACAAACCCATGTCCCCTACATCGGCAGGCGGACTCTCAACCACTGCGCCACCAGGGAAGCCCCAGAATCTAAACCCTTAACGCTAACGTGACACTGAATTCCCCACCTTGGCTGTGTTTGAAAGGCTTGCAGATTCAGGTAGAATTTCTTATGACTCGATTCCTTCTAGAAACAATGACAAAGGAGAGTTTAAGTATTGGGTTGGTGGTTGGAGGAGAAGCTGTTAATTTTAGATCTGTAATTCAGGCTGCTCATGAAGTGACAGAGGTGTCACCATGACCCTTATATTTGCCATCCACCTTCTAAAATAAAAGAGTCAGGGCCCATGATTTCCTCAGTGGGAAGATCCATCTTTATGTACTTAAAAGCCCTAGGGATGATGGGTGTTTTTTTTTGTTTTTTTTTTTTACAAGTTACTAAAAGAAATTCTGGCCTGTGGAACTCCCCTGTCATTTTCCAGAATTTCCCTAAAGCGTGCCCTTAACACCTGGTAGAGAGTCTTGTGCAATAGGAGAATGTTCCAGAAATGTGTTTTTTAATCCAGACACATCTCAAGGGGTCAAGGCTGATAAAACTGTATTGATGCCCGGTCAGTCCAGGCCCCTCCTTCCTATGTCTGTGTCACACAGATGTCCTCAGCAGCAAAGGTAGATTCCAACCCCCTAGAATACTAAAGTATTTCTCCTCACTGCTTATATTAGTTCTACTTAAATTCAAAATTAAGCAATTATTTGACATAGCCAAAATAAGGACCCCCAAATTAGAATAATAGCCAAGTGGTGGCAACTACTTTATGACCCCTACCCAAAAATACAAAAGGTGATGGTAGCTCACATCCATCTGGTATTGACAGGCTGCCCTGTTGTCAAAGTATGGCCTGGGACCACCACACTAGCACTGCCTGGGAATTGGTTAGAAATGCAAATTCTCAGCCTCTCCCAAGACTTCAGGAATCACAACCCCTGAGGACGGAGTCTAGCGGTCTGTTTTAACAAGATGTCTGGGTGATTCTGATTCTCTGAGGTTTGGGAACCCTGACTTACTTCACTGAGTCTTTACAATGACCGTGGAAGATGCAGGAAGTATTGGGCATCACTGTTCCCATTTCAAAGAGAAGAAAACTAACTCTGAAATTATTGAAGGACTTCCCTGGTGGTGCAGTGGATAAGACTCTGCACTCCCAATGCAGGGTGTCCGGGTTCAATCCCTGGTCAGGGAACTAGATCCCACATGCATGCCGCAACTAAGAGTTCACATGCCACAACTAAGGAGCCTGCCTGCCGCGACTAAGACTCAGCGCAACCAAATTAATGAATTAATTAAAACAACAACAACAAAAAAACAAATACTGTAGTGGAATAACTGAGGACATGGAAAGGAGACGTGACCCATGAGCCCCCCCGCCCCAGCAAACTGGGGGCTGGCGAATAAGCCAGAACTGCAAACAGTCCTGATTGCTTTGAGCCACCCCGGCAAACCGGGGGCATGGGAATAAGCCAGAACTGTGAACAGTCCTGGATGCTTTGAGCCCCATCCCGGCAAACCGGGGGCCTGCGAATAAGCATTGAGTGCTTTAGGCACTGATCCATGAGATGTCCTCAGTATAATCAGAGTGGTGGGAACGCAAGGAAATGTCCTTGTGCTACTTCAGTATAATCAAAATAATGGTGGGAACTTTGTGCTGCTTTTGC
The DNA here is from genome assembly GCF_963924675.1 of Phocoena phocoena. NCBI lineage: Eukaryota > Metazoa > Chordata > Mammalia > Artiodactyla > Phocoenidae > Phocoena > Phocoena phocoena. The sequence continues at coordinate 123,118,937 of NC_089221.1, forward strand.
ACTCAAGGACGAAGCACGGCATGTTTTCAAGGAAGCCCATTATTGCTTGTATAATCAATAGAAGCATATGTTGCTGCTTTGGCATTTCTGGAATGTTAAGAAAATAAGTCTTAAAATGTAAACATAGATAATGCTTCAATAAAAGCTACCACAGCAGGACAGACGGCGCTGTTTTGCCTGAGCGAGCGGCAGCCCTCTACTGCTGTGTTTCGGCACAATTCATCTCGTGTGATGAGCTTACTTTCGGCCCTGTCATAAGATAAGCTACAACAAAATACACATTACTTTAAAATAAACTTAAAAATAAAATAAAATAAAAACATTGAGTCACCTGTCCAAAGCCAGTAGTAACACCAGGATTGGAATACAAGGCATTCTGCTCCCAAAGTTCCCACTTCTCTGAACATGTGTTTCCTTACTGGTGAAAAGTAAGCAGGACAGAGAGTCAGGGAGACAAATGGCTATTCCTATGAAAACCAATTAAAAGTAACTTTAGTCCAGGGTCCGGAGAGAAATTAACATCTATTGAACATCAGGTATGTGTCAGTCACTATACACAAACATCTCACCCCATTTAATTGTCACAGAAGCCCAGGCTAGGTGGGCACTCTGAAATCCGATCAGGTAGGGTAAACAATTTTCCCAGGCTCTCACAGCTAAGTAAGTTGCAGAGGAGAATCTGAATCCTGCTTAGTCTGCCTCTAAAATCCTTACAGCCTCCCTGGGGCACACTTACACATTCAGCATATGCATGTGTCCTCATGGCAAAAAGACAAGAAAGCCAGAGATGAATGCATAGGCGGCAGCAAATGAGATCACCCTGCTCCAGGGGTGAAAAACCACCGTGACAGCAATTGTGGGGCTTTCACAGCGTCACCAGTCAACCCAGTCTGTTCCTCCCTCCCCTCCCTTCTCTCTCTCTCAAAAACCACTGACTTTTCCCTTTCACCTTGTGAGACAGGGAAGTCAAGTTATTACCAAGTTAAACGTGTTTATTCTCTTCCTATTCATTGAGGATTCATCTACCTTTCTGGGGAAGCGTGGCCTTTTGTGGGTAATGGTGCCAGAAATGGCATGGATTGCCAGTTGAAATCCTAGCAATATTCAGCAAGGATTATCATAATATTATGGATGTCTTTAACCAGCTCCCCACTCAGAATACATACACACCCTCGAAACTGGTTTGGAATTTACCAGCAACCTTCCAAGTTGATGGGTTAATTAACTTGCAGGCAATGTATGACATGTCATGAAACATCTAAAGTCATGCAGCACAGAAGGTATAAAACTTAAAGCTACAGTTTCTCACCCATTATTTTGTAGAGTTTTTTTTTTAAACACTTGTTTCCTTTCACTTAATAAAAACAAAAACAAAAAAACAGTATGTCCCACCCCACACCCCTTGGTTCATAGAATCAAGGGAACACAAAATGAAAACTCCGGGTGAAAATATTTGTTGACATAAATATATAAGAGAGCCCCCAAATCTCCCTAGCTTAAAACCAGTCATTGGCTTTCACGTTCTTTTAGGATGGAGCCCAGGCATCCCAGGCTGCTCTATCAAGCGCCTGTGATCAGATGGCTGCCCACGCTCATCCCAAAGCCTGACATCTCCTGCCACAAACTCAGTACTCAGGCTCAACAGAGTACGGGCTGTTCCCAGAAGGTCCCAGGTCCTCTCCTGCCTCCTTACACCTGTGGATCTCTCAACAGCCCCTCATTTCTTTACCAGGCTAACTCCTGCTCATCCCTCCAAACTCAGCCCAGGTGCTACCTCTTCAGGCAAGTCTTCCCTAACTTCCACTGGAGTCTCCCGAGGCATCACGTGCTGGCCCTCACCACACTACGTTTCACACGATTTTACATCAGTCTATTTATGTGGTGCTACCTCCAAAGCTGGGAACTCCATGCAAATCTCTCACTGCTATCAAGACCCAACAAAGGGCCAGACACATAATAAGCACTCAGAACATTTTTGTTGAATGAAAGAGTGAATGAATGAATGAATGAAAGATGATCACTTAGCTATTCATTTTCCCACAAACTCTGAGCACATCACGGAAACTGAGAGAGATGATCGCTCCCTTCCTTAAAATGCTGCTTCTACCCCAAGGACCCATATGGTCCAACACAGCCAGAAGTATCTCAAGGCTGCAGAAACCCTAGTCCAAAGCAGTATCCAGACGAGCTCATTATCTAGATGAGCCCAGGGGTATCCACCAAACTCAAGACACTTGCGATCAGTAACAAAACCAAAGCTAGGCCAAAATCCTGAAACTGGCTCCAGTCTGAAATGGTCTGGAAACTCACTTTGGTTCAGACCTTTCTAGCATGAGGCCAGTGTAAGTATGTCTGTGTGTTTGTATTCATCATAAAAGCAGGAGATAGAAAAGAAAGCTCCACCACTCTAAATCCCAGCTGCCAGGAAGGGGACGGATACGTGCAGCTGTGAGCTCGAGAGCTACCTGGAGTCCAAGAGCAGGCCTAGGTCCCAGCACCCTGCGTGCACCGAGCCTCTATGCTGGACCTTGGGAACCCTAAAGCCTCGGATCCGTGTGGCAGCTGGGCCTGGGGCAGCCGTAGGGTGTGGCCTGCCTGGACCAGAGCCGCATGTGCCTCTGCATCACTTTGAAGAATGGTTTGCGGCAAGATGCCCAGTGGGAGGACTTCCGCATCTTCCAGCCTGGGCCAAGGCTAGAGGTCCTAAAACCCTGGGAAGGATAAGCCCAACCTGCTGACCCAGAAGAGGAATTTCCGGTCTGCCCTAAACCAGAAGGAAGTATTTTATTGCATTTGGCCTAGGAGAGAGCAAGGACCCCCCAGGATCTGCACTAGATCTACGAGTTTGTGACCTCAGGAGCTGGGGACTTTCCTGAGCCGGATACCTCTCCAGACACCAGTGGCAGATGTGGTACCTCTGACGCCCAGAAGGAGTTCCTGAGTGATATGGGCTTGGCCCCATTACCAGATGGGGGCCCTCGAGCCTGGGTGTGGACCCTGAGCACACGCCTCAGCTTCTGCTGAGCCCCACCTTAAACATCCCTGTTCCCTGCCCTAACTTGGACCCCCGCTCCCACTCCCAAAAGCCCACTGAGGCAGCTTACCTGAGGAAGGTGAGTACCAGCTGTGCCATGGGAGGGGCTGGAGCTGGGGTGACGGCCCCTTACACTCTCTCATCCCTCTCTCTTAAGATTGCTGCTATCACTGCTCAGAGTGGAAGTTCAAGGGGACCACCTCCTACCTGGGTACCAAGTCTTCCAGCAGACTGTCTTCTGCCCCAGGGGCCTGTGGCTGGTGGGGTCAGATGCAGGGGACAGGGCACTGCTTGGACAGCCAATAAGACTGTCAGACCCCAGGGTATGACAGGCTACATGAGGCTGTGCTGAGCTGCCTTGCAGGGGGGTGGGGGGAGGAAGCGGGGAGCTCTGCAGAGAGCTTGGCAGCAGCTATGGGCCCAGAGGCTGAGGTACTGCCACTGGTACTGGGTCATGGGCTAGACCGCCTTCCTGATGGTGGCCACCAGCACGATGGCGAGGCCCCCAAGGGCAAGAAAGGAGGCATGTTCCATCTGGAACCTTTTGTGGCAAACCTGATCATCTTCAGGGAAGGAAGCAGACACCATCTACACCCTGTAATTCTCTTGCTGGGGACTCGTGGTCCCAGGACCAGCTGTCTGTCAAGAGGCTCCTGGTGGTCAAGGTTGTTCCCATGTGCCTCAGCACCCTGCCAGATATGGCCCATTTAGAGGGTACCTCCTCCCTGGGGCACACCTTGAACCTGCACATTTCCAACAGCCACTTACTCTCCCTCACCTTGAACCAGTACAAGGCTTATCTCCAAGACCTGGTCAAGGAGGTGGATTTCTAGGTCACTGGGAAGGCCTGAAACCTTGCTCATCATGGGTATAGGGCCCTCAGCCCTCACCTCAACCAAGAAACGGGTTCTTGAGACAGGTCAAGAACCCCTCAAACGTAAAGCAACGTATAGAGAGTGGAAATTGGCCCATGATATGATTCTCCAGAGAGAGCCATTGCTAAGAGTATGGCCCACATACTGTGAGCCCGCAAGACAAAATCCAGTTTAAAATATTTTTTTAAATATTTCTATTAGTTGCCACAAAATAAAAATCTAAAGGTTCATGTAACCGAAATATTTTTGTGGAGCTCTGAAGGCGGCAGAGAAGGAAATAGACTACCACAAAGTAGCACGAGAAGTTACAGCTTTTCTTGGAAAATCCAAAAATCCACCAACCCATTAGCAATGATTATCTGAAGCTGAGTGGTGCCAGTTGATTTCACATAGGGTGTGCTCTCAAGGTTGTCACAGTACCTACCTGACCCATTCATAAAACCAGTCTGGCCCCCATATGCATTTGAGTTTGCAATCATTGATGTCTATCCTTTCAAAACCCTTCTGTAGTATGAGTATTATGAACACTGCCTACAATTTTCTCTTTTGTATTGTATCTATCTATGTATTCCTCTGTATGACCACATTATGGTATATATAAACAATCCCTTCCTGATGGATATTTATCATTAATTACAAAGAAGGTAACAGTAAAAACCCTTATATGTATCTTTGTATATTTGGGCATTTCTCTTGAATAAACTTCTAAATGTGAAATTACTGAGTAAAAGGGAACACATATTTAAAATTTCAATAGATAATGCCAAAATACTGAAGTTGGTTTAGAATCCAAGCCATTTTTTGCCCCAAGCAAGGAGCAAGGAGTAGTTGAGTTTAGAGACAGGTACCAGAGATGAACTGTTCAACTCACAGACATAGAGAACAGATTTGCGGTTGTCAGGGGGAGGGGGGTGGGGGGAGGAGGGATGGAGTGGGAGTTTGGGATTAGTGAATGTAAACTATTATATATGGAATGGATAAACAGCAAGGTCCTACTGTATAGCACAGGGAACTAGATTCAATATCCTGTGATAAACCATAATGGAAAAGAATATGAAAAAGAATGTATACATGTGTAACTGAATCACTTTGCTGTACAGCAGAAATTAACGCAACACTGTAAATCAACTATACTTCGAAAAAAAAATGTTTTTTAAGAGATGAACTGTCCAACACGTGAGCCCTCTTCTTCAATAACCGTACTCCTATACTCCTAATCTACCCATAGATGATTTCCACAAAGATAATATTGCAAATGGAAAAGGCAGATGCAGCAGGACAAATATATTTTAGAGTTCTAGCTGACAAGTTATTTCACAGTCATAAATTGGGCGTGAAAACAAAATGAGATAATAATTCTGGTTATATTTATGGAATTCTCCATTTGTTGTTAAAAACAAAAGGAATTTTTATCCAAATATATTGACTAGTCTTTATCTAGTTTTTGGCACTTCTCATCATTTCATCTAAAAAAAATACCCCCTATATTTTCTCCATTTATGTTTCAGGCTTATTTCCATTTCTGTTCCTTGTAGATTAACTCGATGTTACTGTGTGAAGGCTGCTTATGTTTCCAAGGTTTGGGCTCTACTGAGTGGAACTAAAAATAAAAATCTCGGATCAAAATTACAATAAGGAATTCACAAAAATAGCGTCGTTTTTTCTATGATAAATGTAGCAAATGGGATGACTTGAAGGTTAAGAGTAGAGATTGCCTGGGCATAAGTCTTGACGTTCCCCCAAGCACTAGTTGGGGCAAAACATAAACCTCTCTAAAACTGTCTCCTAATCTATTAAGATTGGGGTAATACTAGGGTTATCGTTTTTTTGCGCAGAATCTGGCACAAAATAATGTTCATTGTTATAGTTTATTCTAACATAATAGCAAGCCCCCGCCCCCTCTTAAAGTCTATAAGATGCTACAACGCTCAAGACCACTGCGGCTACTCTGTGAGTTGACAATCATGTAATGGCCAAATCGGAATGAATGACTCCTTCAGGAAAAGAAGAAGCCAGGAGTTGGGCTCAGTTTTAAATTGTACTTTAGATGCAACACCATAAATGATAAGAGGCCTGGTAAGAGGATAATGGCTAACCTTTACTTAGCACTTACTCTGTGTCACACTCTTTGAAGCATTTTATAAGCATCTTCTCAGTGTATGCCTACAATGATCCTATGGAATGAGCGCTATTATTATCATCCCTGTTGTACAGATGAGAAAACCAAGTACAGAGTGTTTAATCAACTTGCTCTAAGTCATCCTCTTATTTAATAAGATGGCATGGGCTTCCCTGGTGGCGCAGTGGTTGAGAGTCCGCCTGCCGATGCAGGGAACACGGGTTCGTGCCCCGGTCCGGGAAGATCCCATGTGCCACAGAGCGGCTGGACCCGTGAGCCATGGCCGCTGAGCCTGTGCGTCCAGAGCCTGTGCTCCGCAACAGGAGAGGCCACAACAGTGAGAGGCCCGCGAACCGCAAAAAAAAAAAAAAAAAAAAAAAAAAAAAAAATAAGATGGCATAAGTCAGAAAGAGAAAAACAAATATCAGGTAATATCACTTATATGTGGAATCTAGAAAAAGGGTACAGATGAACTTATTTGCAAAGCAGAAATGGATACACAGATGTAGAGAACAAAGGTATGGATACCAAGGGGAGAAGGGGGAGATAGGATGAATTGGGAGATCGGGATTGACATATATACACCACTATGTATAAAATAGATAACTAATGAGAACCTACTGTATAGCACAGGGGACTCTACTCAATGCTCTGTGGTGACCTAAATGGGAAGAAAATCCAAAAAACAGGGGATATATGTATACATATAGCTGATTCACTTTGCTGTACAGCAGAAACTAACACAACATTGTAAAGCAACTATTCTCTTATAAAAATTAAAAAAAAAAAAAAAGATGGCACAGGCCTTCTGACTTCAGAGCTTACACTCTTAACCACTATAGTAAGTCAGAAACAATGGCAGAAAGAGGCCATTTACAGCTAGGACAAAAGGAGGAATTCAGGTATTGTCAACTAATATCTTTCAAGCAACTACTCTGTATGAGATAGTGTTCTAATGCTACCAATGCATATTAGGAGGTTTATTCCTTATGCCATGCCTGAAAATTACATGTTACTGATAGCACTTTTGCTGATGGGGCTTAGAGCTATTGAACACCTGGGGTCACAGAGCTGTCAGCGGCAGAGGTGAGTTTCCTAAACATGTCTGCAGATTCCAAGTCCCAGGCTTTCTCCCTAGGATTGCAGTAAGAATTCCAAGCACAAATGAGTCATCTTCACCACTCAGCAAATGTTTATTAAGCACTTATTTGTCTCAGGTGCAAATGAACAACACAAACGGTTCCTGCACGAAGGAACAGGGATTATTTGTAAGAGAAACAATTTACAGGGACAAGTGAGTAAGTAATATTTTATATAATTAATATATAATCAGCACCATCACAGGGCCCAGAAAAATGTCTAATTGATTTGGCAGATATTTACAGTCAGCTACAGAAAAATAATTCTACTTCTCTCTTTTAAAAAAGAGGAAGATAGGGGACTTCGCTGGTAGCACACTGATTAAGACTCTGTGCTCCCAATTCAGTGGGCCCAGGTTCAATCCCTGGTCAGTGAACTAGATCCTACATGCATGCCACAACTAAGAGTTCACATGCCACAACTAAGGAGCCCAACTGCCACAACTAAGGAGCCCACCTGCCACAACTAAGACCCAATGCAACCAAATAAATAATAAATTTTTTTAAAAGGAGGAAGACATTTGTTTACCATGTATTTTCATATTATCCTAGAAGACTTACCTATGAAGAAAGGCATGTAGGACTAATCAGGGCAAGTAAGTAATTACTAAGTTTTGTAACTTTCCCAACTGTGATCAAAAGTACTAGATCGTGGTTACTCATTAGCCTAGGCAAATAGTCAGCTCTTGCACAGACTTGCCCTGAGTTTAATAAGTATTAAGGGTGCATCCCGCTCATGGTTTTGAATCAAAACATTTACTGATTTCATCAGAAAAGAAACAGTAAAGGAAAAGGAGAAAGACTGGTTATGAGTGAAGTAACTGACCACAGCCCTTTTCTTTTGTAAGGTACAGTATCTATTGGGGATTAACATCTACATACAGCAATTTCGGAGCTTTGTGATTTATTTTTCTTTCCAATGGCTATCTTATCAATTGTAATGCATAGATTATTAGTGTTACAGGATTTAACTCTGTCTGTTGTAAATGTTTTAGTAAATCTATAATGATTTAAGCTAGTTTTATTATCTTTGAAAAATTTATTACACTAGTAACATACATTCATTGTAGAAAAACTACAAATACACATGAGCAAAATAAAAAAATTAAAATCAATTGATAAGTCTAGTGGCCAGAAATAACTCTCACTGACATTTGGGCATACATTCTTCTAGTCTCAATAATATATATCTACATATCATTCTTAAATAACCTGGGCTCATATGGCTTGTAAGTTTCTATATTTACTTAATTGTGCATGTCCTTTATGTCATTAAATATACATCTCCACTATAATTTTCAATAGCTGTAATATCTATCTATGCCACCATTTATTTACCCATTTACCCATTCCCCTATTATTGGACATTAAGGATGTTTCAAATACCATAAATAATTATATGAGGAACATACTGGGGTATATACCTGTTACAGTAGTAAAAATTTCTAGAAGTGGTATTTCAGGGTCAAATAAGGACATATTTGTAAGATTTTGGCTAATTTTTTTACTGGTTTCTTTTCTTTTTTTTTTTTTTTTGAAATAATTATAGACTCACAAGAAGTTGCAAACATGGAAGTAGTACAGAGAAATTCCTTGCACCCTTCACCAGTCTTCCCTCAATGATAACATCATACATAACAATAATACAGTATAAAAACTAGGACACTGGCATAATGTAATAACTAGACTACAGACTTTACTTGGATTTAACCAGCTGAATTATTTTTTTAATATTAATAGAATGGTAAGATGCATTCTCACTTTCCTACTTTCTCCTCTCACACAGCTGTCTTTAGCACTCCCTTCAAATCCTACAGAGAGGAAAGACTACAACTATGTTTAGTAGACCATTGTCTTTTATTAAAAATTAAGAGGAAAAAAATGCAAGTAAGACTTTCACCAGATGCAGAGGTGGTTGAACCAACATTTATGACACAGAAAATGCATAGGATTCTGCCCTCCTTTTTGTTCTTTGCATCATTCCAGTTCCTTTATAATACACTGGAACAAAGTTTTCCAAAGCTGAGGGTACCCCAACACAAAGCAAATAACAGTGAATCACACAGTGAGAAAGTGATTCATTTCTCCTTCACTCCTTTGATGACATCAAGGAGAAAGCCTCAGTTTAGGGCTACTCTTCAATGCCTCTATAACACTTACTAATTCTCCCTTTTTAACAAATTGCTTGGGCCTCAAGTTCAGACGTAGGCAGGCAGCATCATTTAATTGGAATTCAATGGCATTTTACTGTTTTAACGAAATGTACTTTTGCTTTCAAATTGCAGCAGATGAAACTGGCTTTCCAGTTACAGGAGTATTTTTTAAGTTTCCTTTTAAAATAAATTTATTTTAACAAAAAAGTGATTTTATTTTTAAAAATTAAAAAAAAAAAAGCAAAAAGATGGAATGCAAATAGCTGAGCTTAGTGATACATTGTGTTAGAGCATTTTGGTCAATAAAAAGCTGACCAGGGCTTCCCTGGTGGCACAGTAGTTAAGAGTCCGCCTGCCGATGCAGGGGACACGGGTTCGTGCCCCGGTCCGGGAAGTTCCCACATGCCGCTGAGCGGCTGGGCCCGTGAGCCATGGCCGCTAAGCCTGCGCATCCGGAGCCTGTGCTCCGCAACAGGAGAGGCCACAACAGTGAGAGGCCCGCGTACCGCAAAAAAAACAGAACTGACCAGCCAAATGGCCCAGCATATTCTTCCTTGGGGTTGAGTTTGGGTGAGAGTGAGAATCACCTGGCTTCTGGTTCTCTTCTGGGATTTGCTTACAAAAATGAAATAGATGAACAGAATCCTATATCTGTTAAGCACTTATTGGATGCATCGTTTCATAGACTCCCCAGAACAACCCAATGAGATAGATTTCATTAATAACTTCATTTTAAACATGAGGAATCCAAGGGACAGAGGACCTGGCAGGGCTAGGATTCAGACCAGGTGACTGCTGGTTCATACTGTTTCTCATTAAACTTAAAGACCATTAGTCAACTCTAGAAAATTTGGGATGACTCTTTATCCTTGCCAAGACTTTGGGTCACTGCGGGTCTGGTGCTTGCATAGGAATTCCCTAAAGTACATTCCTGACCTGATTAGACAGACATACTCCTGATTAGAAAGGAAATCTCACAGTTAACTTCATTATGGGCCTGCATCTTTCAGAGAAGACAGAGGTTAAATAGCCATTCAACCCCTGCCGTTCTACTTTCCTACACATTTCCACTATTGGAAACGTGCCCACTTTTCTCCAATCATTCCTCTCCTTGAAGAGCTCCAAAGGTTTCCCAATATCATTAGAAAACCAAATCACAGAGACAAATTCAGCATCATGGAAACAGATAATATAGCTCGATTTAAATATTTAAAACCTATATCCAAATTTATACTAGGTACTAAGGACAGAGAGCAAAGAATTACAAAGCATGGGCTCTGCCAACAAGAGTCCAGTGACAGTCAAGAGAGTCTTCATGACCTTTCAGTTATAATACCTTAGATTTCCAATGACCTGAACTCCTTTGATGGACTTATGGATTGGGTTATGAATGACTAAGCTGATGGCAAAGCTCCTGAGACCACCAAAGTGTTAAGAGCAGGTCAAATGAAAACAGCACACCTCTAACGTTATAATTCGAAAAAGTAAATAAATTTCATTGACAAAAATTGTCTGCGGGAGAGGCCTTCAAGATGGCGGAGGAGTAAGACGTAGAGATCACCTTCCTCCCCACAAATACATCAGAAATACATCAACATGTGGAACAACTCCAACAGAACACCTACTGAACACTGGCAGAAGACCTCAGACTTCCCAAAAGGCAAGAAACTCCCCCACATACCTGGGTAGGGCCAAAGAAAAAAGAAAAAACAGAGACAAAAGAATAGGGATGGGACTTGCACCTCTGGGAGGGAGCCGTGAAGGAGGGAAACTTTCCACATGCTAGGAAGCCCCTTCACTGGTGGAGACAGGGGGTGGCGAGGGTGAACTCTCAGAGCCACAGAGGAGAGCGCAGCAACAGGGGTGCAGAGGGCAAAGCAGAGAGATTCCCACTGGATCAGTGCCAGCCAGGACTCACCAGCCCGAGAGGCTTGTCTGCTCACCCGCTGGGACGGGTGGGGGCTGGGAGCTGAGGCTCTGGCTTCAGAGGTCATATCCCAGGAAGACGATGGGGGTTGGTTGCGTGAACACAGCCTGAAGGGGGCTAGTGCGCCACACCTAGCTGGGAGGGAGTCTGGGAAAAAGTCTGGACCTGCCTAAGAGGCAAGAGACCATTGTTTCGGGCTGCACAAGGACAGGGGATTCAGAGCACTGCCTAAATGAGCTCCAGAGACGGGTGCGAGCCACGGCTATAAGTGTGGACACCAGAGATGGGCATGAAATGCTATGGCTGCTGCTGCAGCCACCAAGAAGCCTGTGTGCGAGCACAGGTCACTATTCACACCTCGTGTCCCAGGAGCTTGTGCAGCCCACCACTGCCAGGGTCCCACGATCCAGGGACAACTTCCCCGGGAGAACACACGGCGTGCCTCAGGCTGTTGCAATGTCATGCTGGCCTCTGTCCCCTCAGGCTGGCCCCGCATTCCGTACCCCTCCCTCCCCACAGCCTGGGTGAGCCAGAGCCCCCTAATCAGCCGCTCCTTTAACCCCGTCCTGTCTGGGCAAAGAACAGATGCCAGAGGGTGACCTACATGCAGAGGTGGGGCCAAATCCAAAGCTGAACCCAAGGAGCTGTGCGAACAAAGAAGAGAAAGGGAAATCTCTCCCAGCAGCCTCAGGAGCAACGGATTAAATCTCAACAATCAACTTGATGTACCCTGAATCTGTGGAATACCTGGATAGACAACGAATCATTCCAAAATTGAGGCAGTGGATGTTGGGAGCAACTGTAGACTTGGGGTTTGCTTTTGGCATCTAATTTGTTTCTGGTTTTATGTTTATCTTAGTTTAGTATTCAGAGTTTATTATCATTGGTAGATTTGTTTATTGATTTGGTTGCTCTCTTCCTTTTATATATATATTTTTTTTTTTCCTTTTGCTCTTTTTGTGAGTGTGTATGTATATACTTCTTTGTGTGATTTTGTCTCTATAGCTTTGCTTTTTACCATTTGTCCTAACATTCTGTCTGTTTTTTGGATTTTTTTTCAGTATAGCGTTTAGAACTTGTTATCATTGGTGGATGCGTTTTTTGGTTTGGTTGCTCTCTTCTTTCTTTCTTTAATTACTTTTTAATTTTTAATAATTGTTAACTTTTTTATTTTAATTATTTTATTTTATTTTTCTTTCTTTCTTTATTTTTTTCTCCCTTTTATTCTGAGCCATATGGCTGACAGGGTCTTGGTGCTCCAGCTGGGTGTCAGGCCTGTGCCTCTAAGGTGAGAGAGCCGAGTTCAGGACATTGGTCCACTGGAGACCTCCCAGCCCCACATAATATCAAATGGTGAAAGCTCTCTCAGAGATCTCCATCTCAATGCAAAGACCCAGCTCCACTCAATGACCGGCAAGCTACATTGCTGGACACCCTTTGCCAAATAACTAGCAAGACAGGAACACAATGCCACCCATTAGCAAAGAGGCTGCCTAAAATCATAATAAGGTCACAGACACCCCAAAACACACCACCGGACGCGGACCTGCCCACCAGAAAGGCAAGATCCAGCCTCATCCACCAGAACACAGGCACCAGTCCCCTCTACCAGGAAGCCTACACAAACCACTGAACCAACCTTAGCCACTGGGGGTAGACACCAAAAACAACAGTAACTACGAACCAGCAACTTGTGAAAAGGAGACCCCAAACACAGTAAGTTATGCAAAATGAGAAGACAGAGAAACACACAGCAGATGAAGAAGCAAGGAAAACACCCACCAGACCTAACAAATGAAGAGGAAAAAGGCAGTGTACCTGAAACAGAATTCAGAGTAATAATAGTAAAGATGATCCAAAATCTTGGAAATAGAATGGAGAAAATACAAGAAACGTCTAACAAGGACCTAGAAGAGCTAAAGAGCAAACAAACAATGATGGACAACACAATAAATGAAATTAAAAATTCTCTAGAAGGAATCAACAGTAGAATAACTGAGGCAGAAGAACAGATAAGTTAGCTGCAAGATAAAATAGTGGAAATAACTACCACAGAGCAGAAAAGAAAAAAGAATGAAAAGAACTGAAGACAGTCTCAGAGACCTCTGGGACAACATTCAACGCATCAACATTCGAATTATAGGGGTCCCAGAAGAAGAAGAGAAAAAAAATGGACTGAGAAAATATTTAAAGAGGTTATAGTCAAAAACTTCCCTAATATGGGAAAGGAAATAGTCAATCATGTTCAGGAAGCACAGAGAGTTCCATACAGGATAAATCCAAGGAGAAACACACCAAGACACATATTATCAAACTATCAAAAATTAAATACAAAGAAAAAATATTAAAAGCAGCAAGGGAAAAGCAACAAATAATATACAAGGGAATCCCCATAAGGTTAACAGCTGATTTTTCAGCAGAAACTCTGGAAGACAAAAGGGAATGGCAGGACATATTTAAAGTGATGAAAGGGAAAAACCTACAACCAAGATTACTCTACCCAGCAAGGATCTCATTCAGGTCCAACAGAGAAATTAAACCTTTAGAGACAAGCAAAAGCTAAGAGAATTCAGCATCACCAAACCAGCTTTACAATAAATGCTAAAGGAACTTCTCTAGGCAGGAAAGAGAAGAGACGGAAAACACCTACCATAACAAACCCAAAACAATTAATAAAATGGTAATAGGAACATACATATGGATAATTACCTTAAATGTAAATGGATAAAGTGCTCCAACCAAAAGACATATACTGGCTGAATGGATACAAAAACAAGACTTGTATATATGCTGTCTACAAGAGACCCACTTCAGACCTAGGGACACATACAGACTGAAAGTGAGGGGAAGGAAAAAGATATTCCATGCAAATGGAAATCAAAAGAAAGCTAGAGTAGCAATTCTCACATCATACCAAAGAGACTTTAACATAAAGACTATTACAAGAGACAAAGAAAGACACTACATAATGATCAAGGGATCAATCCAAGATGAATATATAACAATTGTAAATATTTATGCACCCAACATAGGAGCACATCAATACATAAGGCAAATGCTAACAGCCATAGAAGGGGAAATCGACAGTAACACAATCATAGTAGGGGACTTTAACTCCTCACTTTCACCAATGGACAGATCATCCAAAATGAAAATAAATAAGGAAACACAAGCTTTAAATGATACATTAAACAAGATGGACTGAATTGTATTTATAGGACATTCCACCCAAAAACAACAGAATACATTTTCTTCTCAAATTCTCATGGAACATTCTCCAGGATAGATCATATCTTGGGTCACAAATCAAGCATCAGTAAATTTAAGAAAATTGAAACCAAGTATCAAGTATCTTTTCCGACCACAACACCATGAGACTAGATATCAGTTACAGGAAAAAATCTGTAAAAAATACAAACACATAGAGGCTAAATAATACACTACTAAATAACCAAGAGATCACTGAAGAAATCAGAGAGGAACTCAAAAAACACCTAGAAACAAATGACAGTGAAAACATGATTAACCAAAACCTATGGGATGCAGCAAAAGCAGTTCTAAGAAGGAAGTTTATAGTAATACAGTCCTATCTCAAGAAACAAGAAACACCTCAAATAAACAATCTAACCTTACACCCAAAGCAATTAGAGAAAGAAGAACAAAAAAACCCCAAAGTTAGAAGAAGGAAAGAAATCAAAAACATCAGATCAGAAATAAATGAAAAAGAAATGAAAGAAACAATAGCAAAGATCAATAAAACTGAAATCTGGTTCTTTGAGTACATAAACAAAATTGATAAGCCATTAGCCAGACTCATCAAGAAAAAAAGGGAGAAGACTCAAATCAATAGAATTAGAAATGAAAAAGGAGAAATAACAACTGACATTGCAGAAATACAAAGAACCATGAGAAATTCCTACAAGCAACTATATGCCAATAAAACGGACAACCTGGAAGAAATGGACAAATTCTTAGAAAAGTACAACCTTCCGAGAATGAACCAGGAAGAAGTAGAAAATATAAACAGACCAACCACAAGCACTGAAATTGAGACTGTGATTAAAAATCTTCCAACAAACAAAAGCCCAGGACCAGATGGCTTCACAGGCGAATTCTATCAAACATTTAGAGAAGAGCTAACACCTATACTTCTCAAACTCTTAGAAAATATAGCAGAGGAAGGAACACTCCCAAACTCATTCTACAAGGCTACCATCACCCTGATACCAAAACCAGACAAGGATGTCACAAAGAAAGAAAACTACAGGCCAATATCACTGATGAATACAGATGCAAAAATCCTCAACAAAATACTAGCAAACAGAATCCAACAGCACATTAAAAGGATCATACACCATGGTCAAGTGGGGTTTATCCCAGGAATGCAAGTATTCTTCAATATACACAAATCAATCAATGTGATAAACCAAATTAACAAATTGAAGGAGAAAAACCATACGATCATCTCAATAGATGCAGAAAAAGCTTTCAAGAAAATTCAACATCCATTTATGATAAAAACCCTCCAGAAAGTAGGAATAGAGGGAATTTTTCTCAACATAATAATGGCCATATATGACAAACCCACAGCCAACATTGTTCTCAATGCTGAAAAACTGAAAACATTTCCACTAAAATCAGGAAGAAGATAAGGTTGCCCACTCTCACCACATTATTCAACATAGTTTTGGAAGTTTTAGCCACAGAAATGAGAGAAGAAAAAGAAATAAAAGGAATCTATATCAGAAAAGAAGAAATAAAGCTGTTACTGATTGCAGATGACAGGATACTACACATAGAGAATCCTAAAGATGCTACCAGAAAACTACTAGAGCTAATCAATAAATTTGGTAAAGTAGCAGGATACAAAATTAATGCACAGAAATCTCTTGCATTCCTATACACTAATGATGAAAAATCTGAAAGAGATATTAAGGAAACACTCCCACTTACCACTGCAATAAAAAGAATAAAATACCTAGGAATAAACCTACCTAAGGAGACAAAAGACCTGTATGCAGAAAACTATATGACATTGATGAAAGAAATGAAAGATGATACCAACAGATTAGAGATATATCATGTTCTTAGATGGGAAGAATCAACACTGTGAAAATAACTATATTACCCAAAGCAATCTACAGATTCAATGCAATCCCTATCAAACTACCAAGGGCATTTTTCACAGAACTAAAACAAAAAATTTCACAATTTGTATGGAAATACAAAACACCCCAAATAGCCAAAGCAATCTTGAGAAAGAAAAACGGAGCTGGAGGAATCAGGCTCCCTGACTTCAGACTATACTACAAAGCTACAGTAATCAAGACAGCATGGTACTGGCAAAAAAACAGAAATATAGATCAATGGAACAGCATAAAAATCCCAGAGATAAACCCACACACATATGGTCACCTTATTTTTGATAAAGGAGGCGAGAGTAAAAATGGAGAAAAGATGGCCTCTTCAAGAAGTGGTGCTGGGAAAACTGGACAGCTACATGTAAAAGAATGAAATTAGAACACTCCCTAGCACTATACACAAAAACAAACTCAAAATGGATTAAAGACCTAAATGTAAGGCCAGACACTATCAAACTCTTAGAGGAAAACATAGGCAGAACACTCTATGACATAAATCACAGCAAGATCCTTTCTGACCCACCTCCCAGAGAAATGGAAATAAAAACAAAAATAAACAAATGGACCTAATGAAACTTAAAAGCTTTTTCACAGCAAAGGAACCCATAAACAAGTCGAAAAGACAACCCTCAGAATGGGAGAAAATATTTGCAAATGAAGCAACTGACAAAGGTTTAATCTCCAAAATTTACAAGCAGCTCATGCAGCTCAATATCAACAAAACAAACAACCCAATCCAAAAATGGGCAGAAGACCTAAATAGACATTTCTCCAAAGAAGATATACAGATTGCCAGCAAACACATGAAAGAATGCTCAACACCACTAATCATTAGAGAAATGCAAATCAAAACTACAATGAGGTATCACCTCACACCAGTCAGAATGGGCATCATGAAAAAATCTACAAAAAATAAATGCTAGAGAGGGTGTGGAGAAAAGGGAACACTCTTGCACTGTTGGTGGGAATGTAAATTGATACAGCCACTATGGAGAACAGTATGGAGGTTCCTTAGAAAACTAAAAATAGAACTACCATACGACCCAGAAATCCCACTACAGGGCATATACCCTGAGCAAACCACAATTCAAAGAGATTCATGTACCACAATGTTCGTTGCAGCTCTATTTACAATAGTCAGGACATGGAAGAAACCTAAGTGTCAATTGACAGATGAATGGATAAAGAAGATGTGGCACATATATAAAATGGAATATTACTCAGCCATAAAAAGAAATGAAATTGAGCTATTTGTAATGAGGAGAATGGACCTAGAGTCTGTCATACAGAGTGAAGTAAGTCAGAAAGAGAAACAAATACCATATGCTAACACATATATATGGAATTTAAGAAAAAAAAATGTCATGAAGTACCTAGGGGTAAGACAGGAATAAAGATGCAGACCTACTAGAGAATGGACTTGAGGATATGGAGAAGGGGAAGGGGAAGCTGTGACAAAGTGAGAGAGTGGCATGGACATATATACACTACCAAACTTAAAATAGATAGCTAGTGGGAAGCAGCCACATAGCACAGGGAGATCAGCTCGGTGCTTTGTGATCACCTAGAGGGGTGGAATAGGGAGGGTGGGAGGGAGGGAGATGCAAGAGGGAAGAGATATGGGAACATATGTATATGTATAACTGATTCACTTTGTTATAAAGCAGAAACTAACACACCATTGGAAAGCAATTATACTCCAATAACGATGTAAAAAAAAAGAGTAAAACAAATACCATATGCTAACACATATATATGGAATCTAAAAAAAAATTTTAAATAATTGGTCATGAAGAACCTAGGGGCAGGACAGGAATAAAGACGCAGACGTAGGGCTTCCCTGGTGGCGCAGTGGTTGAGAGTCCGTGTGCCGATGCAGGGGACACGGGTTCGTGCCCCTGTCCGGAAAGATCCCACATGCCGCGGAGCGGCTGGGCCCGTGAGCCGTGGCCACTGAGCTTGCGTGTCCGGAGCCTGTGCTCCGCAACGGGAGAGGCCACAGCAGTGAGAGGTCCGCGTACCGCAAAAAAAAAAAAAAAGACTCAAACGTAGAGAATGGACTTCAGGACACAGTGAGGGGGAAGGGTAAGCTGGGACAAAGTGAGAGAGTGGAATTGACATATATACACACTATCAAATGTAAAATAGATAGCTAATGGCAAGTAGCTGCATAGCACAGGGAGATCAGCTCCGTGCTTTGTGACCACCTAGAGGGATAGCATAGGGAGGGTGGGAGGGAGACACAAGAAGGAGGAGATACGGGGATATGTGAATATGTATAGCTGAGTCACTTTGTTATAAAGTAGAAACTAACACACCATTTTAAAGCAATTATACTCCAATAAAGATGTTTAAAAAAATTGTCTGCATAGCTATTTTGTGATTTAATTTTAAATTTGAGGGACTTCCCTGGCAGTCCAGTGCTTAGGACTCTGTGCTCACTGCCAAAGGCCTGGGTTCAATCCCTGGTCAGGGAACTGAGATCCCACAAGCCATGTGGTGCTACCAAAAAAAAAAAAAAAAAAGAAAGAAACTATCTTAGCCTGAGACAAAGGCTTGCTGGCCTGAGGTAATTTATTTGGGGGCGAGGGTTAGGGATGAAAGAGTGTTACAGGGAATGAGGGAGAGATAACATAAGGACGCATTATTGTATTAGCCACCCAACGATGAGTGCAACTCGTCCCACAGAACCTTCTGAAAAGCCTTATGAAATCTCAGGACTGCCCACTCCAAAGGCTGAACGGAGGAAGAATTTATCCATAGATTCCTCATTACTGAAAGGTGGTCCACAGTTTTGGATCATGCACTTGTTACTGGAGAGCAAGTTCCCACGGGTGTCCCTATTGCAACATCAGAGAAGCTGACGACAGGAAGCAAGAGGTGCATGGCAGGGTCCCGACAGCGCCAGGTAGCATTCACCTGAATCTGGTGAAACTTCTTAGCATTAGAGGTGAGGCTGAGAACATCCAAGTGGCATCCAAGAGGTCGCCAATATAAAGCCATTATCAGCAATATGATGTACATCTGCCCAGACACAGCTTTTTAAGAACACCATTCATTCATTCATTCATTCATAAACCCATTCAACAAATATTTATTTATTTTTATTTTTATTTTTTTTTCAACAAACATTTATTAAGCATCAACCACATGCCGGTGACTATGTTAAGTACGAGGGATCCAGTAGTTTGTCTATCATAAGTGCTTTGCTCTCTTGGAACTAGCAGTCTATTTGGGGGAATCAGGCATTTAGTAAATTATTATAACAATTAGTGAATTACAATTGTGATAACTATCATGAAGCGTAGGATGATAAACTTTCTAGTCATGAGAATCAAGGAAGGCTTCCCTGAGGAAGTGGCATTTAAGCTAAAACTTGCAGAGGAAGAGGTGAAGAAAGTAAAGTAGGGGAGAATAACTAGAAAGCGTGTTGCAGGCAGAAGGAAGAACGTGAACAAATACCCCTTGGCAGAAAAACTTAAACTGTCCTGAGGAGAAAGAAAAGGCCAGGGGCACTGGAGTGTGTGAGTGAAGGGGAGAGGCGGGGGTAAGTTGGTGGCTGAGCAAGAGCCAGATCACGTCCGGCCTGATAGGTCAGAAAAAGGATTTGGATTTTATCCTAAGGTCAATGGGCATCTACCGAAGGATCTTGAACAGGGGAACAATTATAATCAGATTTGGGTTTTTGTTTTGTTTTGTTTTACATAAATCAAGATACACTTGGTAAATACAAGCAGCAGAAGCTCATAAATATCACACAGGTATTTAAAAAGAGCACCGTCTGTAATAGCTATGTAACTGTATAAAAACAAAGAGGAGTGTTGATGAGATGGGAGCAGTGGGCTGGTGGCCTGAGCCTGGAGTCTGGGAAGGCCTGCGTAGTCCACTTTTTCTGTGTTTTTGAGGACTACTTCTTCGTCTGATTTGACACCAGTTTGCATTTGGGTAAGCCACAATGAAATCCCCACTGAAAACTCTCCCCCTTCTTCAGAAGCTTCAAAAGAAAATTCCTCAAGTTTCCACTAAGACTAAGCTCATATGTGGGTGGTGGTAGGGACCACCTATAGGATGTGACTCAAAAGGTGCTAAAACACCACTCCTATTCAGTGTAAACTTTCTATTCCCTCTGCTAGTGTCTAAAATCCTACCATCACCATTCCATTCTGATGAATGTTCAACTGTCAAATATGGTAGCACTGGATCTATCCTGCCTTCCTGGGACGGAGCTGGTTTTTTGTGTTTTCTCAGGGATGGGAGGATTTGAAGCTTTTTGAGATCACTGGCCACACAGGGGCAGGGAGGGGCCATGAGACTGGGTAGGTTACAGAGGGTGAGAGTGAAAGGAGCTTGGGCTCGTTTGTAGTTAAAGGATGCATACATAATGTTGCATGTGTATCTTTACATAAACTTAGGTCAACATAGACGGGTATACTTATGGCATATACATGACTTTATAACATGGGAAGCAATAATGGTAAGGAACATAGGTCCCAGGATAGACCAACCTGGGTTCAGATCACAACCACTGTGACTCCAGGAAAGTTGTAGCACCTACCTTATAGGGTGGTTCGCAGGATTCAATGAGATAGTCTGTTTAAAGCCTTAGCACTGCTCTGAGGCATAAATGTTACGTTACTAAGATGATGAGTATGTTTGTCCTTGTGCAAACATGTGTGTGCCTGCACGTGTAGGTGCAGATGTGGGTATGTAAGGGAGACAGAGTATGTCTAAGAACAGGAGCGGGGGGACTTCCCTGGCCGTCCAGTGGTTAAGACTCTGCGCTTCCTGGTAGGGAACAAAGATCCAAAAAAAATACGAGAGAGGGGAAGAGGGAGAATGTTGGCCACCCCTGCAGGTGGAGTTCCCACTAGAGTGGCCCTTTCTGTGGGGCGAGGGGACTGAGGGACAGCTCACAGAGGAGACAGCTCAGCTTTACCAAGCGGGGACACCAAAGGGTCTGGAACTACAGGGCCTTCCTGATAAGCACAGAATCTAAAGTAGAAATTAGTTGAAGGAAACAGGCAACAGAGTGGGATGTGATGCTGAAGCTCAAAACACCCTACATAAAAGAGAGATGAAAGAAAAAAAAAAAAGAATTGAAAGTGATCTCTGGAATTGACATGTATCCAAATTAGGCCCCTGTGCTTGGAGAACATACGACTTCATGTGCTCCATCCTAAAGCTCCCCGCTGTTTTGAGCCTCATGCATGTTTGCTTTTTCAGAACTGACACAGAAGAACTTTGAAAAGCCTGTAAACCACTGTGATCTGTTCTCAGACCTCTTGGTTCCCTCCTATGATTTTCCCATGGAGTTATATCTAAGTACTTTCTTCATGATAAGGAATTGTCATCCCTGTGTTTGAGAGAGAAGATACAGTAAAAGCAGAGCACC
Source organism: Phocoena phocoena (assembly GCF_963924675.1). Lineage (NCBI taxonomy): Eukaryota > Metazoa > Chordata > Mammalia > Artiodactyla > Phocoenidae > Phocoena > Phocoena phocoena. The sequence goes on from NC_089221.1 coordinate 123,140,717, forward strand.
CAGTATCTAGTCCCAGTTCTGCCCCTAACTCACTGGGTAATGTCAAGGAATCTCTCAGTCTCTCTGGGCACAGCTGCCTCATCTGCCACGGAATTTGATTGGTCACTTTGGGTCATTATCTTTTGACTTCCTGCCATCCTAGATGAGGTTTAGCTCCCCTCAAACATCTCTCCTCCCCTTAAAGTTGTATCACCATATGACATGGTGGTTGAGAGCCCAGATCACCAGCCTCTTGCTAGCTGTGACTCCTAGGATGAGTTATTTAACCTCGAGTCTCCATTTCATTCTTTGTAAAACGAGGGTAAGAAGAGCATAGTGTATCATTGGGTGGCTAAAAGGATTAAATGAGTTAGTGCAGTTAAAGTATTTAAAACAGTGCTTGGCACAGATAAGGGCTACACTACTCTGGTGTTATGTAATAATAATAAGATCATTACTACTTTATTGGGTAACTTTGTAGTGTTAAAAGAAATATACTATTGATAAATCAAGAAATAGAAGTATAAGCATTATTTGGGGCTATAAAAGTCTCCAGTGGGTAGGGTAGGGGGGACCTGGGACATTGCTTTTCCTTTTTCTTTAAGCCCTCCTGTGCTTTGACTTTTCAAGGATGTGTCTGGACCACCACAGTATTGTTTTTTTAATTTCAAAAGATTGAGCAAAAAGATCACTCAAGTCCCTCTCAAATCTCACAATTCAAGGACTGACTGTGATTTTTAAGGAACAGTATTTTTTAGGTGCCCGGTTTATCTTTGGTATCATAGCTACCATTAATACGTTTGACGTTTTCAGGAAATCCTCATAAAAGGTTAAAATAAACACAATCACCGGGGCATGTTTATAACTGAGTGTGTTTCAGCGTCTGGGAAAGGAGCGAAAATGAGAAAGGTGAAAATATAAACTTTGTAAATATTTGGACTTATGAGCTAGCAAAATATTTTGCCCCCTGTAATCTTTTCCCAGAAATCGACTCAGTTGCACAAAGGAAGGATCAGTAGCAGTAAGCTCAGAGGAAAGCACCGCCGGCGCCCAGCGCTGAAAGCGTTAACAGGGCTGAGTAAAGCGATCCCCGAAGTGAGTAAGGCTCGAGTTGTAAAAGTTTGCAAAGCAGCGGCGGCAGCAGCTCCCAGGGAAATGGAAGCCGGTCGAGGGAGCCTGGCGGAGCGGAAACCGAGAACCGTGCTGAGCTGAACTCAGCCGGGATTACAAACTCAAGGTTAGTGGACCCCGCACACCTCCCCGCGCTGACATCTTTGTTGAGTTGTCTCAGGAAGGCCGGCGCCGGCTCCCAGCCTGGTGTGTCCTGTCTGCTTTATTCACCAGTGGGGCCGCCGGCTGTCGTGCCAAACCTCCCGCGAATGCGTTCGCCCAAGCCCTGGCGCTGTGAGGGCCGGGGACCTCTTCCCTGGAGACTCTCCTAAAGGGGAGACTTCTTTTCAGACATCCGAAAGGAAACTGTTTCTGGGACAAGGATGATTTTCAGAATACACACACACATAGGCGCACACACACACCTGTATACGCTGCTCTATCTTGGTTCTTGCAGGCTGTGACCACAATCCAGAATTCCTATCTGCTTCAGTTGAAACTGAGAACCATTGTCAAAGTAACAAAACAGGCTGTGCAACTTTATCATATGGGAGGGATATTGTCTCTGAGGCTAAGATAATCAAGGTGAGAAAAAAGAGAGAGGAAAGAAAGAAAACAAACAAAAAAGAAACTTCCAAGCCACATGGCCTGGAGTTGACAAAAGAATTTTTGAAAATTAGTTTCTAGTAGAAATGTTTCTTGTACATTGCTAGAACAAAATAATGGGGGAAGATGTATTGTGAAGGAAAGAATTCTACAACTACATGAGATTCAGATACATTTATCTATGTAAACAGTTTGTTATAGCATGGTGCATAGCAGATAAACTTAAAAGAAGGGGGGGAAAAAGAGTAAATGGCTTCAGAGAAATTGCATCCTGAGGGGCCTTTCATTTGAGAACCAGATGGACTGCCTGAGGGCTTTCACCCTTGGGAGCCCTGGCTGAGAGAGCGGGGTGGCTTTGTCCCCTCAACAGGCCAGTTCTGTTTCCCCCTCTTGCCTTGCACACGGAGAGGCAATGAGTAAGTAGCCAGTGGCCGGCCGTGCTGACAGCTCCCTCACATCCACCAGCAGGCAGGAGTCGAGGCTTATACCTGCTAGCACTGAATCAGAATGAGTCATCTGAAACTTGGGTGCGGGAGCAAAGTCCTTGCAAACTGCCTTATGAGACGCTGGCTGGATGTAGGTGGGATACACCTCTCCGAGCACTCACAGTTTTTTCTTCTCTTCCTTTCTCCTTCAAACCGGCAGGCATCCGGACACTCTCAAGAGGCAGTCTCTGCCCCTTTGGCTCAGCTGACCTGACCATGTGGACTTAGCCCCTCCGGGTCAGGACTGGAGTTTTAAAATAAAATGGATGATGTGACATTACTTGATCTTCTGGAGTGCCCCGTGTGCCTCGAAAAGCTCGATGTCACCGCCAAAGTCCTCCCTTGCCAGCACACCTTCTGCAAACCATGTCTCCAGAGGATTTTCAAGACCCACAAAGAGCTGAGGTGCCCCGAATGCAGGACCCTGGTGTTTTGCAGCATCGAGGCGCTGCCGGCCAACCTGCTGCTCGTGCGCCTTCTGGATGGCGTGCGCTCGGGCCAGGGCTCAGGGGGAGGGGGGTCCCTCTGCAGGCCTGGCGTGCTGACCTCACAGGGCAGCAGGAAGAGCAAGACTCACCCCCGAGGTCTGCAGTGCAGCCCCTTCCAGCTGGTGCCTAACATCAGAATCCACATGGATGGGGTAAGAAAGATCTCATTTGTTCCTACTGTGTCCACTTGGAGGTTGGGTTTGCCTGCACCAGCAGTTGGGGCTTCTGTTCTTTTAGTTACATTTCAAAGACCCCCTGCGGAGGATTCCCTGGGGATAAGTTTCTGTGGGCGGTGATCGTTGTACTGAGACTTGGTGGAATCCTGAGTCTATCTGATCCACCCAGGAATGCTTAGATTGTTAAAGCTTCCCAGGTTCTCCCTGCTCCTCGTCCAGAAGGTGGTAGGACAAGGAACGCTTTCCTGATTATATTTTTGGTCTTACATTTCTGCTGTCCTGAGGCCAAACCAGGGCACGGGAAATGCACAGAGGATGGGAAAAAAGAAAAACAAATCTAACTGCTTGTTGCTTTTGAGATCTCAAAGAAATTTCCAAATGTCAGGTTTTGTTTGCATTTTACCCCGATCCATCTTTCCATTCCCAGTCATAAAGCGCCATGATGACAATGCTCATTCATAATGGTTCAAAGTTATCAAGACACTTAACTGCCCAAATTTCCCTTCGGAAGGGAGCATATATGTGGGTAGAGTGATTGACAGGAAAGGCTGGCTGTGAAGTACAATAGATGTGTATAGGAGCCCCGCAGGTGTGTCTTACTTTACAAAATGAATAAAACATACACAAAGTGCACATCAGAGGCTGCAATAAAAAAAGAAGAGCCCCAGGAGAGCCCCGGGAGACCACCCAGTAATGTTTTTGGTGTTTGTAATGTGAATCGCTCTCTCCAGCCTTGTGGGCACATCCTCAGGACTTTATCTGACCTGGATATGGGAAGCTGGGTAAGGGGACATTTCAAGAGAAGGGCGTGGTCCTTGTGGCTCCAGGAGGATTATTTGCTGTCACCCTTGCAGTCAGTGTGTCCACATGGACATGGCAAGCTGTGGCTTGGGTGGGTGGCATACTTAGAAAGTCTCAGCGGGATTCGGTGAAGTCCCACCTGAAGCAAGCTTTAACACTGGCAGCAGTCTCACGGCTCCCTGCTGTGAAGAGCCGCAGAGGGTGGGAGGGTCTTCCCCGGATGCCTTCCCACTGAAGGAGAATAGCCTTGTGGTGTGCATTCAGAGCAAGTTTCTAAAGTATTCCTTCCAACAGCTCACCCCTCCTTGGGTTCTCTGCACCTTTAAGCCACCCATGCAGTAGGGGTGTATGGAAACATTCCAAAATGAGAGCGGGAAGAAGCAGGGCATTGGTGTGATTTCTTCACTGCGGACTTTTTCGTGTCATCGGGCCTGTGTGCGTGAACACATTCCCGAAGAAGGCTAGGCGCCCTTGTTTAAGGCTCCTTATTAGCCCTAGGTCTAGTCATCAATCAGAATCCACAGGCCTGGAAAAGGCGGGGTCAGGGTTGCGGAGCAAACTTTCTGAGGCAGGCTGTGTTTATAGAGCATTAGGTTCTATCTTGGGTCAGCAAATCTCCCTTTGAATTCCTAAGACCCAGCAACCTCTCCCCTCCCTTGCGCTGCAAAGTCTGACTTGCCTCCCTGCAGGGCAGAGTATCATCGATCACTCAGAGTGTCGGGGGACTGGGAGAAGGCAAGTCCCCTACCACCTTCGCATGTTCTTGTTCATGCTTTGATCTTTTTTCGATGTGGCTATGTTGCTAAGAAAAGGTAGCAACAGATGGATCCACAGCTACCTACTTTTTGAACCACAGAGGATTCCCAGGCCCCTCCCGGCATAGGGAGTTGTAGGAACTAGAGCTGGTCCAACGGAAGAAACAGCCAGTAAGATGCTGCGTGTCCCTGGAACTCTTTCACAAGGACTTGTCACTTCAGACCAAGGTGCCGGTGATGGGGTTGTGCCCATCCTCTGAGATGCACTGGAGTCCTACCATGAGGCTGAAATGGAGAACCAAGCCGTTGAGGGCTCCTGCTTTCAGGCAGGACCTGGTTTAGTGAAGACTCTCTACAAGAGAGCAGAGCTGGCAGCCAGCCCGCAACTGCCCCTGTTTCCTTCATCTCCTGAGCCTACCTTTCTCCAAGTGCCTCGTGTCATCCCTTTTGCCTCTCTCAATGGGGATATGAACAAACTATTCCTGGATGTAAATACGGCTGTAATTCTGCAACCTGTTCTACTTCCCCAAATACAGCTACCTTTCCTATAAGTGTGAAAGCGATCGCGTGTCCCTGGGTTCAAAGAATTGCGGATTATCTGGGAGGCCACACTGTTCTGAGAGGCAGAGTGATGGCCTTGCATCCTCAGTCAAACCCTCACCAACCTACTTGCCCTCTCAGCCTCAGTTTACCCAATCCAGTCAACACTTAGTAATACTTGCTACCCCTCTTCCTCCAGGATAGTGTAAAGATTATCTTACAACATACTCATAGCACCTTAGAAAACCTATGCCATGTAAATGCAAAGCATCTTCATTATCATTAATTTAAACCGGCTGTATGTCTTTGGGCAAGCCACTTAAGCTTGCTGGGTCTCAATTTAAAATTCTGTAAAGTGGGAAAATGTATTCTAAAAACAGAGAGCCACTGTGAGGCTTAACTAAAGAGTGTTTGCAAAGCACTTTGAGATCCTTAGATGAAAGGCATTAAGAAGGTCGTTATCATAGTAAGCATTATTATTGACTGTTTAGTGTGCCCTGCCGTGCATGAGGCATTCTACAAAATACAGCAGGAGTGATAGCCCTTGCAGGAGAGTGTAATAGGTCTTATTATTGAACTTGAGTCTATGATGAGTCCAGGCCAGGATAATACTAAGTATCAAGTACTACCCTAACACGGCATAAATAACCTGTTGTCACAGGGTACCATTTTCTAAAACACCTCTTCCAAAGGACTCGATGTTAAGGTGGCACTCCCAAAGAGTTCATTTAACTTCCTGTCCAGCAGCTTTTTAAGCCCAAAGTCTGTTCTGCTCTCCTAAACTCATCAAAACCACAAGCTCATCAAGATGTTTCTGTTGGCTCAAAGAGGCCTGGTACTTTTTGTGCCAGCCAGTACACTAGGGTGGAACCAATAGTCACACTTCACGGTGCCAGCCCAAGAGACAAAAAAATAGTCCATTGTGCCTACCTGTCTAAAACCCTCCTAAGCCGATTGTGTAAAAAGAAAACTTGAGAAACGGCTGTAGGTTTCTACAGCACGCAATTATTTCAAACCAACAGGGGAGATCAACAGACTCCTGGAGGGCCCACGGCAGTGCAAATCCCACGGGCTCTTATTCCTTCCCGTACTGCAGGTGAGCCAGAGGAACTTTGCAAGACTTAGAGAAGATTATGGGCTTCTGTATAGCTGATCTCTCTTCCTCCTCTGTCTGTTATCCTTTAATAATATTTCTGAATTAGAACAGGCAAGAGGGGCTTCCCTGGTGGCACAGTGGTTAAGAATCCGCCTGCCAATGCAGGGGACATGGGTTTGAGCCCTGGTCCGGGAAGATCCCACATGCCGTGGGGCAACTAAGCCCATGCGCCATGACTACTGAGCCTGTACTCTAGAGCCCGCGAGCCACAACTACTGAGCCCATGTGCCACAACTACTGAAGCCCGTGTGCCTAGAGCCCATGCTCCACAACAAGCCGAGCCACCACAGTGAGAAGCCCACGCACCGCAACGAAGAGTAGCCCCCGCTCGCCACAACTAAAGGAAGCCCGCAGGCAGCAACGAAGACCCAATGCAGCCAAAAATAAATAAATAAATTTATTTAAGAAAAAAAAGGAAAAAGGCAAGAAAGCAGTGAAGATAAAATTTGCAAAGTTAGGTTTGAAAAATACCAGAATTCAAATCCTGATTCTGCCCCTTGATAGTTGTGTAATTTGGATGAATCACTTAAACCTCGGTGCCTCTAATCCCCCTTTTATAAACTAGAGATAACAGTAGTATCTACCTCAGAGCGTCAGTGGGGAGAAATAAATGAAACTGTTAATGTCAGTTAGCTCGTAGCACCGCAACTGGTTCCTATTACAAGCTCAATAAATATGAGCTATTATTCTTATTAAAGCGACTCAAGACTTTCCAGTCTAAATTACACAACATCTCTCACCCCCTTGTTAATCGAGTGTCCTCCAGAGATGGTCCTGGGTACCCTGATTTTTGGTTTGCTTTGTGTGTCTCCAAAGGATCCGGGGCCATGATTCAGGTATGTGATTTCTCCCAGCATGAGCTGACTTGGCAGCTCACTTCCAAGACCCTTTAGGAGCTAGGAGTTGATTCTAGGAGAAAACGTGCTACCCAGCCTCACTTCCCCAAATGGCAGGCTCAGCAGGACACCATACAAAGGGCAACAACCTGGTGCACCTCCGCAGCATCACCAGTTCCTCATTAAGGTCTAGCTTTCCTTTCCCCTGCACCTCTCTATCCCCAGTACAAACGTTGCCGCCCTGGGCCTTGCAGGGCCGGACTCTCTCCCTTCTTTGTTAAACAACATGCCAACCACACACATTCCTGTCTCACTTGCCCTGTCTCAGCAAGAACACACCTGCCACCTATAGCACACAGACCAGGTGGCCGTGTCCTAGAAACTTTTTCAGCTGGTGTTACAAGCAGCTGAGATGGCAAAATGAGGTCAGAAGGCACATGAGGGAATTGAGGCTGGGTAGAAACCAGAAGGCGCCCAGCCCCTTTTCCTGGGTTTCAGCTGCTGTGTCCTTCGGCAGAGCTGTGACACAGACGGTGGTTTCTGCTAAACTTACAATGGGACTAAAACCATCCCAAGCCCCTGAAAACAGCAGGCAGATGCCACTGGGTCAGCAAGGCCTGGATGCGGCAAGTGGAGGAAGACATAAAGGTAGGAGCTGAGGTTGAGAAGTCAGGAGACCCAGATGGTTCCCCAGATCCACCCACATATGCAAACCTTTTAAAAAACCACATGGCCCCAAACTGGCTTTGCTCCCAACCCTCTCTCCATGGACCTCCTTCCTAGTTATAGTTCCCTCCCTTTTACTGATTAGTGTTTAAGGATTGTGGTCAAATGGAGCTGGGTTTGTGCTGGGATTCAATTACTTGTGAGCTATGAGGCCTCAGGCAAGTCACTTAACCTCCCTGACCTGCAGTTTCCATATTTGTGTAATGGGGATAATAATGGCGTACATATATCAGAAGGCTATTGTGAGATTAAAATGAGATAATGTATGTGAAAAGCTTAGTATAGTATGGTACATAATAGACGCTAATAAATGTTAAATAACAAAATTAACAATAGAGGAGAAAGCTTGGGGCATTGGATTTGCACCCACACATAAACATGCAGAGACTTCTGTTTAAAAATTAAGCAAAGGAGATAGCAAAAGGACAGGGGCTTCACGAAAAGACAAAACTATAGTGATGAAAAATCGTGGTTTTCAGTGGTTACCAGGGGTTCTGGGTTGGGAGAGGATTATAAAGGGATAGCATGAGGGAATTTTATGGGATGAAGGGGCTGTCCTGTATCCTGTTTGTGGTGGCAGTTAAATAAATCTGTGTATGTGTTAACATTCATAGGAATATATACCAAGAGAAAAAAAAGTCAATTTCACTGTATGATGATGTTTAAAATAATATTTTTAAAAATGAAAGGGAGCCCTTATACATTTCTTTGAGTCTCTGCCTGATTTTTACTGGTCCCACTCTGATGTCCTTTCATCTCTGTGTGTACTGGGTCAAGGCTATTTCAGAGAAGGATTTTACCATCATTTAAATGATCAGGGTAGTTCCTGCAGGTGGGCTTCTCTCTGTTTTAGCAAACCATTCTATTACCTGCTTCAGTTTTCTCATCAGTTAGAGGTATCTGGCCAGTAGACAAACACAGCGGCTCGACCCCCAGTGGATGGCCCAGGCAGATGGCTGGGATAGAAGGTTCTCCTCACTCAACCTCAATTATCCAGCACATGCGCTGGGGCACGTCACCTAAGGGATCAGTCAACGCATATTTTGTGTCATTTTGTTGCCTCTTAGGTTGCCTTCCCATATGTCCCTTCATACTATAAAAAGATTATGGAATGAGGGAAAGTGCTGTTCAGCCCTTGACTCAAAGAGCATCCTCATCCATCCCATTCCAGGCACCATTACGTAGCTTTGGGCTTAGCTGGGCCCAGCCCACATACAGCTCTCTTCAATCTCATTATCTTCTCCCTTTCTTTCTTATCTTTAAATTCATGCTTATATGACAGACCTTCACAAACTGTATTCTGTATGCTATTAATGGATGTTCCATAAAGCTCCAGGGTCAAACAAACCTGGACTGAAACAGAGCCAAACATTTGTTTCTTTGCCGCAGGACTTTTCGGCACTTGTAGCACGCTGATGAGCTGTGAATCTCTAAGTGGTAGATAATAAGAAGAAACGTTCCCCAAATTTCTGTAACAGTGATACTCCCCTCTCCCTCCTTTCATTAGTACCTTGAGTAGTGTTAATTGTCATGGAACAAATTTGGGGAAATGCTGTCTCATACTAATGCAGAGGTAGTTAAGCCCCCAGAGGGAACCTTTATTGTGGTTAGAGACTGTTGACTCCAAGAAGAGTTTTAGGCAAGCTCTTGTCATTAGAAGATATTTTTGGAAAACTGTTTGAAACTCACTATCGCCACCTTCTGCAGTATTTATTTAGCTTCTGTCAGTAGTCAGCTATAGGTACACTGGGAACCCACACAGCAAAGTAAAGATTCTACCTTCCCAGTGCTTACCGTCTAATGGTAAAACCAACTAGTTAGATACATGTGTCTAAGCATACATACATAAATATATATGTGAATATGTGTGTGTGTGTGTATATATATATAACATATCCCTGATTTAAAGATATTATCTATTGTAAGATATATTATTTAGTTATAGCTCTTAAGGGAAAAGAAGCATTACCATGTTAGATGTTCACTGTAAGATACATCCAATTTTAGAAATGTTAAGACATGAAAAAAGGAATGTCTTACTGAAGAGTACATATTGTGTGATTCCATTTATATAAAATTCTAGAAATGGCAAAACTATAAACTATAGTGATTTTTTGGGTAATGCAAATGTTTTATGTGGTGGATATAGGTTTGTCTAAATTCATCAAACTGTACATTTTTAAAAAGCTCATTTTTGGTATGTAAATTATAACCCAGTAAAGTGATTAAGACAGAGAAGCCTTAGACACAAAAGATGATGGTTTATGAAAATGTCAGGCGAGGACGTGGTTCAGTTTAAGGGAAATGAAGTTTGGCCAATAAAAAGAAACTTCCTACAAAAAATAGGTGTTTTAATGGTCAGGAAGGACATGGTCAAGGAGTGAAAAAGCAGGGTCTACTCTGGGCATGTGGGTGCTAGGAAAGTCAGGGCAGGACAAGGATATCTTGAACAGAATGGAAGTTGGAAGAGAGGGAGAAGGAAGCAGATGGAGTGGAGATGGGGTGACCTGTTACCTGCTTCAATACCACTGCTAGGAAGGCATGTGTCAGTTACTCTGTAATAAAGTCTCTCTGCAGCCAAACTGCTTACCTGTCATCATGTGGCCTGATGGATTCAGTGCAGCCAAACAAGATATCTCTGCTCCAAGCAGATGGCTGAGCTCACTGGGTAACTGAGCACCAGTCTCCACTTCACTGGCAGACAGAGCCACCCTTTTCCACTGAAATGGTCAGGTTACCTGACAACCCTAGCATGCAGGAACACGAGCCAGCACACCCAAAGCAAGGAGTAGAACACAGGACAAGGAAAGACAAGTCCATCTGTTGTGAGCTGCTTCCTGCAACTTGGGTCTGTGTCCGCCCCCAGGGTCACACCGTTCTAGATCCCCAGGTCAGAAGCTAGGGCATTCAACAGACTGCTTCTAAGTGCCTGCTACATGCCAGGCTCTGTCTTGAAAGCTCACACCATTGAAAGCCCATACCGGGAATGCTCATGGTCTCAGACTCCAGGACTCACATGGCAGCTGAGTTCACCTCAGATCTCTGTCATTTTTCCAATCTTTTTTCCAAACACCAGCAGAACAGGCAACTTGTCCTGTGTCTCGATACTGTGCTTGGAGTACCCAGCCTACAACCTGGCCCAGATTAGGAACCCCCAAATATTTTTCGAATGGATGAATAAATAATGAATGTATTCATGTCTCCGGTAGACTTCATGGAATCACGGAATAACCCTTCATAATGCAGAAATGAACTCTTTATGGATAGAACCATGACAAAGCTATGTGAGGAATGAGCAGCTTATTACAGTAGGCATACTGAAATATTCTAGGTGGGAATCACCTTATTAAATACCCTTTTGGGTGACAAACAGTACTGTCCAGAGAACACAGTGTGCCAGGTTCAAAACCACTTAGCTCATGAATTGCTAACCCTAAGAAGATAGGAAATGCCTCTCCATATATGGCCAAACTCCTGCATCAGACACCACAAATTCTATGTGCTCCTTTGGTCATGGGGGAAACACTTCATGTTGAGTTAATGTACACTTAGTCCCAGGGATACCAGTGACAGAAAAGATGAGGCACTAGAAGAATTTGTTCCTGAGTTATGAGCTAAATTGACCTGGCCTCCTACATGAAGGGAAGGCAGTTACTTCAGGTAGGAACATGGCCCCTGCACCTCTCATGCTGACAAACCTACAACACACATGTATATAATGTATATAACATACAGGTTGCCATTTTAGCCCTTTTTACGTGTATAGGTCAGTGGCATTAAGTATATTTACATTGTTTTGTAACCATCACCACTATCTATCTCCAAAACTTTTCATCATCCCATACTGAAACTCTGTACCAATTAAACAATAACTCCTCATTGCCCCGTGTGTGTGTACATGTATGTGATTGTATATATATATGTACATATACACACACACATATTTAAAACTTTTTTCTGAGTAAGAGGAGTAGGTGTTTTAGTATCATTTTTTAAATATGTATTCCAGTTTTCTGCTGCTTCTGAACTTAGACTTCCAATGAGATAAGCAAACAAGATAATGCTGTGATTCAGGACAAAGGCGCTTCATAAATGTATACTGGCTGTGTGCTTCTGGGCAAGTTACTTAGTAATCCTGAGCATCGCTGCTACAAAATGAATATAGGCAACTTAACTCAAAGTGTTCTTGGGAGGAGTTAACGAGGCGATGCTTGTAAAGTGCTTAGTACAGGGTCTGGACAAAGTAAGCTCCTAGTAAAGGTTAACTGTCTGCTTGCACTCATCCAGGTAGGTTAATCTCAGAAAGTACCACTACACTGACTGCGGTCAGCCTGCCATTTTACTGCACTGAAGACACGGGGGTAATGGTGATCGTGGCATCATTTGGAGGATAAGTCAAGATAATTCTTGTGAAGTTCTTAGCGCAGGGCATGACGCATGGTACTCCGTGACAGCAAGTGTGAGGCATTATTATTCTTTCCTATGCCTCATTCATTCAACAAGCATATACAGGATGTCTTTTATGAGTAAGACCCTTTGCCAGGCTCTACTGAAGAACAAAAGCAAATATGATATGATCCTTAATAACATGTAGACATGGAAGAGACCCAGGAAAACTGACTAATTCACCAAAATGGCTGAAACCCTCCCTTAAAGAGCTCATGGTCTTTTGGGACACATCCACGGAAAGTAATAATTATGATGCGGTTAATAAATGTTAAACAAAGGACTTACTATGTCAGGCACTGGGTAAAGCACTTTTACCTACAGAATCTCACTTAAACTTAATTCTTTCTACAACCCACTGAGATAGGTGCTACCGTTTTCTCTACCTCACAAATAAGAGGCTTGTGCTCAATAAATGTTCATATAAGAAAACACAATGGGAGAAAATGGCTGCAGATCGAAATTTAGCATTCTGTATTTGTGTTTGGGGCAATTATTGAGGTTGCATTTTTTTTAAATGCAAATGGTCTGATTCTTAACCATTCATAGAAACCCACGACACTGACGACTGCAAACCTCACAATACACTGAGAGGCATGTACATTGGGTGGTGAGTCCTGGCATCATGGTCCCAATGCTGCTGGTTTGGGAAAATGTGCCTTTTGGCTGCCATTCACACGCACAGCATGGAAAACCAAGTGAAGAGGTGAGAGAGCTTGGATCATTCACTGTTACTCTTCCCTGAGAGGCTAACAGGAAAACTTTAGCCTGGAGACAGGAGAAATAAGGCAAATAACTCCCGGGGTGCCTGAAGCAAACCACCCCAGCTGAGGGTATCAGCCACCTGCCAGTGTTAGAGAAGGCAAGTATGGAACCATCTGCCTAACTGGGAAACTGGCCCACGTGGCTGACTGCAACCCATCCTCTGGTCTCAGTGTAGCCTTCACTCCTCCAGGAAGTCAGCCCTCTGTCCCAAATCCCAAGCCAGCCGGCCATTTGTTCCTCCTCAGGCTCCCAGAGTCCCCAGTGCTACCCTCTGGCCTTGTAGCACACATAAGGTCCATGAGGTCAAGGAAGTGTCTTGTCTCCTCCGTACTCAGCACAGTGCCCGAAATGCAACCAGCATTCAATAAATATTGAAGTACTGAATGCATAATGTTGGCGATATTGCAAGACACTGCAGTTAGATTCAGAATCTTCAAGGCTCAGGAGCCCCTGGTGTCTCCCCCTGAGGCTAGAGGAGAGGAGACATCCCAGCCATCTCGTCCCCAGGATCCCTTCCAGCCCCTGTCTTGTTGACAAGGGTGTTTCTTGACTCAAGGCCAGGTGTGCTAGGAATGGCATGTAAGTGCTTGCAGGGGATTCAGAGGTAATTGGGAGGTGAAAAAAGAAATCAGAGCAGAACGGAGCCAGAGAGAGAGGAGAACACCAACTGACTGGCAGGCGCAGCCCTCTGAGCAGGTTGCCCTGGATTTGCGGAATTGAGGATGATACGGCCGCACACATAGAAGTGTTTTATTTGGTTGCCAAGGCAACGCAGCAGAGTCAGTGGGCATGGAGCAGGAATAGATCTCTGCAGAGCTGTGTTCCGGAAGGGTGATTGGCTGTGATATTAATGAGCTGCCTGGATAGGAGAAAGGCAAGGCTGACATAAACCTGATTTGGGACTTTTGCTTAATAAACAGGAATGGCAGAGAAATGGAGGGGCAGAAGAGAAAACTTCTCTTTCTGGCTTTCTGGGGAAGCAGGAGAGGTAATCTTCTGGACTTCCAGTTTCTCATTGGAGTGGTTCCATGCTTGAAGGAAGGCGGAAGGGGATGATTGAAGAACAAAAGGAGATGGCAGCGTTTTCTTCCCCTTAAGAGATTATAAAAAGGATGCAGAAGCCCACATTTTAACAAAAAGAACATTTTCCAATTCCTCCTTTTACTTCCCTTTGTGTGAGAAAGGAAAAGAATTTGCTGTTAAGCTTGTTTCTTTTTATTTTGTTTTTATTTTCTTAAGTTGTTGAAACACTAAGATTTTTTTTTTTTTCACGATCATAAAACTTTGTGATTGAGAGAGGTCCTGGGTTTTCTAACTTCTCCTCTACTTGCTGTCCCAAAGCCTCGAGAATCAGGCAAACGCCAGCACTCAGAGTGGTTGGCCCGATTGCTTGGGCAAGGAGGGTGGGACCAGAAGAGAGAGAAGCTAGACGGGAGGTGGACATTATTAATTTGCACCTTAATAACTACAACTGTCACATAGCACACACCGTGTGCCAGACACTGTGTGAAATAAGCATGGTTTTCTTGAGTTCTCCCAACAGCCTTTGGAAGTCCATGGTGTTTTCTCATTTTACAGTTGAAGGAACTGCTAGGAAGTGGCAGAGACAGGATTTGAACCAGGTTTGCCTACATCCAAGGACTGGGCTCTAAACGAGATCAGTCAGGGTGACCAAAACAAGTATGGTGTTCCCTTGGCACCTCAGGGAGCCCTGCACCACCTGCCATTGCTGGTTGGTTCCTGTTGGCACCAACACCACCATTCAAATGTGGTTGAGAAGCCTTCCAGAGCATGATGTAGTCTGTAGCCAATCCAACTCCATGAGCACGATATGCTGTGCACCTGGTCATAAATTTAAGGGTTTAAGTGGTAGGAATGAGTCTAAGTGGATGGAGAGAGAGACAAGAGAGGAGGAAATGGAGCCAGAGAAAAGAGGAGGGTAGGGATAGAGAAAGGCAGAAAAGACACATGGGAGATGTAGACGGGCAACAGAAAGCAGGGAGGAAGGAGGAGGAAAGGGAGAAGCTGATCAAGGAAGCAAGTGCTGGGGGGAGGACTCCTTGGGGAGATATGTTATCAGGAGATATGGCAGGCTCTGAGCCGGAGCTGGTCTGCTTTTCTCGAAATATAAACAGAGTTAGATCAAAATATTTATGCTCCATTCCTTTCGGAAACCTGTCATCGGGATAGGCAGAATGGTCTATTAAAGGTGGAGAAAAATAGAGCCTGAAATTCAGGAAAGTCAGCTTCTAATCCTGTCTTAGCTGAGAACCAGCCTGGTGACATGAAATGTATCTGAGTGCTTAGTAAATGTAAGCAATCACTATGGCTATAGAAAACGTCTTAGATTCTCTGAGTCTCAGAATTCCACTGTCTCAAATATTTTACAGAATATGCAAATGATACAGAAGTATTTACATTTATGTTGCTTTAAAAAATCTATATAAATTTAAAGATTTTCAGAGAAACAGTTACTGGTTTTGAACCCTTATGGTCTTCACGGGCCTGGGCTAAATACCTGCAAAAGCTTATTGAAACCACAGAGCAACATTGTTTAACAGCAGAGGAAATTGAGGTTCAGGAGTAGAGTACTGAGTCGCTTGCCCAGAGTTACCTGTGTTGACTAACTCTAAGCCCACATTGTTTTTTTATAATTTTTTAAAATTGAACTATAGCTGATTTATAATATTGTGTTAGTTTCAAGTATACAGCAAAGTGATTCAGTTATATATATATTTTTTTCAGATTCTTTTCCTTTATTGGTTATCATAAGATACTGAATATAGTTCCCTGTGCTATACAGTAGGACCTTGTTGTTTATCTATTTTATATATAGTATCTTGTATCTGCTAATCCCAAACTCCTAATTTAGCCCTCCCCTACCCTTTCCCCACTGGTAATCATAAGTTTGTTTTCTGTGTCTGTGAGTCTGTTTCTGCTTTGTAAATAAGTTCATTTGTGTTATTTTTTAAATTCCACATATAAGTGATATCATATGATATTTGTCCTTCTCTGATTTACTTCACTTGGTTTGATAATCTCTAAGTCCATCCATGTTGGTGCAAATGGTATTATTTCATTCTTTTTTATGGCTGAGTAATATTCCATTGTGTATACATATCAACATAGCTTCTTTATCCAGTCATCTGTTGATGGACATTTAGGTTGCTTCCATGTCTTGGCTATTGTAAATAGTGCTGCTACGAACATTGGGGTGCATGCATCTTTTCAGATTAGAGTTTTCATCTTTTCCAGATAAATGCCCAGGAGTGGGGCTGCTGGATCGTACGGTAACTCTACTTTTAGTTTCTTAAGGCACCTCTATACTGTTCTCCATAGCAGTTGCACCAATTTACATTCCCACCAAGCATGTGGGAGGGTTCCCTTTCCTCCACACCCTCTCCACAAGCCCACATTCTTGACTATCGCATTATGCTACCCTGCAGCACAGTAGCTCTGCTTTCCTTGTGCAAAGAGTATATGTAGCACATATCTTTTGTATTTATTAACGTGGCGTTAGTAACTTCCTCTCAAGTCATGTTACCTGTGTAAATCTTGTCACTCCAGAACTACATGGTACCAACCACACGTGCAGGGACTGAGTGAGTCTTCTAATTCCTTTATATTCTAGAATCTCACACCTGCAGGAGATCTCAAGGTCCTCCAAACTAGCCAGCCACTCTCCTATGCTTCAGTCCTCTTTGACTTCCCACAGAGACACCCACTTGACTGTTGCCTTCAGAACTCCAGTGTGGGCGAGTTTTCTGTGCCTGAACCTAGGCTATTCCCTCCATTTCTTGCCAGCAATCTTAGAAAAGTCTTTCTGAGGTTGAGCCACACAAAACACAGCTGCTCTCTCTTTCCATGGAAGCCTACAGGTCTTTGAAGGCAACTCTGGAGGGTTGCATCTTATTTTTGTATTTCATTTTCAATCTTACCTTCTACAGGCTAAAGTACTTCTCTTAGTTCACCTAGAGAGCTGGTTTAAGTATTTCTAACTCAGGGGGCAAGATGGAGGAATAAGAGCAGGGCCTCTGAAGTCATGAGAGCTGATTTCAAATCCCAGTTCTACCTCCTGTTAGCTGTATGCACTTGGGTACGTCATTTAACCTCCCTGAGCCTCACTCTCTTTACCTGAGGATGAGGTAACATCCAAACTACCCCACACAGCGGTTCTGAGGATTAAACAATATGACACATGTGACACACTCAAGGACTGGCCCATAAGTGCACTTAGTCCACGTTGGTGATTTTTTTTTTTCTACTGAGGTATAGATGATGTACAGTATTATATAAGTTTCAGGTGTACCACATAGTGATTCACAATTTTTAAAGGTTATATTTCACTTATATTTATTATAAAATACTGGCTATTTTCCCCATGCTATACAATATATCCTTGTAGCTTATTTATTTCATACATAGTAGTTTGTTCCTCTGAATTCTCTATGCCTATATTGCCCCTCCCCCTTCCCTCTCCCCACCAGTTTGTTCTCTGTATCTGTGAATCTGTTTCTTTTCTGTTATATTCACTACTGTTTTTTTTTTTTTCAGATTCCACATATAAGTAATATCATACAGTATTTGTCTTTCTCTGTCTGACTTATTTCACTTAGCATAATACACTCCAGGTCCATCCACGTTGTGGCAAGTGGCAAAATTTCATTCTTTTTTATGGCTGCATAATATTCTGTTGTATATATAAACCACATCTTCTTTATCCATTCAACTGTTGATGGGCACTTGGGCGGCTTCTATGTCCTGGCAATTGTAAATATTGCTGCTGTGAACGTTGTGGTGCATGTATCTTTTCAAATTAGAGTTTTTGGTTTTTTCAGATATATACCCAGGAGTGGAATTGCCGGATCATATGGTAGTTATATTTTCGGTTTGCTGAGGAACCTCCACACTGTTTTCCATAGTGACTGCACGAATTTACATTCCCACATGTTGGTGACCTTTTTATTCTTTAGTATTATTATTGCCCCTCTCCCTGCATAGTTGTCCATCTTATTTCACTGGGAGCATCTGGTCCAGGATCCAGTTGCTTTTTGCTTAAACCACCCACAAATAAGCATAACAGGGTCTGTCCCAGAAAAGACCTCTGCAGTATCTCCACACTGGGATTTCAGGAAGAAATGCCACAGTCCTAGAGAATGTCTCTTGGGATCTCCTCCTTGTAAAGAGTCTCTAGCCATAACAAACCTTCCTAAAACAATAACAGGAATGCTACTCTTGAAAGCACTATAGAAGACAAAATCTCTCTTTTTTTATACTGTATGTTTGGGAGGGTGCATGTAACATTCTGTGGGTGCAAGGTAGGCTACTGGTATAAACTAAACTCAATGAAAGGAGAAAGCACTACATTCCAGTAATAATGCCACGAGTAGGTACTCATTATACAAATATATATCAAGCGCTGTCACTATGTACCAGACAGTAAACTGGGCAGCAGGATATAATAATGAACAAGATAGACATAAAAGGTACACTCCACTGGGATTGATAAAAAGAAGAAAAAAGCCATGGTCTTAGTTAGGTTCCCCCCAGAATCAGACTCTGACATGAGGATTGAGTGCTCATAGATCATTTGGGAGAAATGAGGACATCGGTCGGGGCGCGGGAACATCATACAGGAGAGGGAGGTGACTAGTTAAGATGTGTTTTGAAGCCACTCACCACAGTGGGCTACTGACGCTTTACCCCTTGGAAAAGCTCTAGGAAGCAGTGTAAAACTCAGACTGAAGAATTATCCTGGCCAAGAGGTGAGAGATCTGGGGCATTTATACCTCTATACCTGTCGGCCAGTGGTTAAGAGCTACCCCAAGGGGCAAAATATGTTCTAGAAGCTCAAGGGAAGGCTTCCAACAGAATTGCAGGTGCTGGCTATAGGAAGTGAAGTTGAGTTGCACAGAAATGATAAAGGGATCTGAGAAGATATGGGTAGAGCACCAACCATGTCACTTACATACATACGAAATAACCAAGATAATCACAAATTGTGCTGCGTGTCTGCTGTATAAACTAAGTCTTATCTATACAAGGATATGAAATAGAGGATAAAAGGGAAGATCTTTGATCAGGGGAGGCATTGATGCTGAGACCTGAATGATGAGAAGAGGGCAGCTCTGTGACAAGGAAAGAACTGGGTTCCAGCGAAGGAGGACATCTTGAGCCTGATCCCAGATGGAACTCGCTAAGTTTGGGGAACCAACTGAATGCCCACTTGGCTGAGGGGTGATAAGCAATGAGGTGAGATGCATGAGAATAGACTTCAGAGGAAGGTATAGAGGGACCAAGAAACGATGGTCATGAAGGGAGCTTGGATCCTAGATGCAATGAGAAAGATTAAAGCAGGAAAATCATCTGACCTGATTTTCAATTTAATATATTACTTCGGCTCTTGTGTGGGAAACGAATTTCTGGGGTACAACAGTAGAAACAGAAGATCAGTTTTAAGTCTTCTGGATGGGTGGCCTGGACTAAGATGGCATCTGTGATGGAGAGAAGTGGATGAGTTTGAGAGCAAACTTGGAAGTAGAAACAGTGGGACTTGCTGCATTTGGGCACGCAAATTGGACCCTTTATGTGCCACTAACCTTACTGAAAACTCACTATGCCAAGCACTTCCATTTAACTCTTGCAACTTCTGTGTGAGGCAAATACCATTCCCTTCACCCCATTTTACAGGTAGGGAGACTGAGACTCAGAAAGATTAATTTGCTCAAGGTCTCACAGAGATCAAGAGACAAAGCTGGATGTGGCCATAGCTGGTGACCTTAAGGTGCTCTATGGTCTCATTTAACCCAAGAGGAGGTGGGGATTGGCCCACGTCACCCTCTTTGAATGTGTGCCTCACTGTTCAACGGTGTTAAACCTGCAGGATGTCAGTCAGGCAGAGGGAAAAGCACAGGCATTAAAACCAAAAGACCTGAGTCTGAATCCCAGCTCTCTCACTGGCTACTGTCACTAGAACTCTCTGAGCCTCAGTTTCCTCCTCAGTAAGGTACTAACATCTACTTCAAATGGTTGTTCTTTTTTTTTTTTTATTTTATTGAAGTATAGTTGATTTACAATGTTGTTTCAAATGGTTGTTCTTGATATTATGATAAATGGAACCTTGTAAAGGCTGAATCACCAGGTTGTCCAGACCCAACTCAGACCACCTCCCTGGGTGCCTCCAGCCAGGAACAGAACTGGGGCCACATAAGGCCTCCATCCTTGGGAGTTGGTTCAGGAGACTTGACTCTCAGGACTCAGAGGGGCAGATTTCTTCAAAGGGGAAACTCATCCAAACAAATTCCTCCCATGACTCTGCCTAGACCTAGACTGGGTGTTGCATAAAAGGCAGTCCTAACCCAAGTTTATCTCAGGCTTTCTTTAAAAATGCCACCTTGTAAGGAATCATAAAACACAGGTGCTGGGCTTCCTTGGTGGTGCAGTGATTTAAGAGTCCGCCTGCCAATGAAGGGGACACGGGTTCGAGCCCTGGTCCGGAAAGATCCCACATGCCGGAGAGCACCTAAGCCTGTACGCCACAACTACAGAGCCTGCGCTCTGGAGCCCATGAGCCACAACTACTGAGCCCATGCGCCACAACTACTGAAGCCTGTGCACCTAGAGCCTGTGCTCTGCAACAAGAGAAGCCACCGCCATGAGAAGCCTGCGCACTGCAGCGAAGAGTAGCCGGCACTCACCACAACTAGAGAAAGCCCACGTGCAGCAACGAAAACCCAATACAGACAAAAATAAAAAAAAATAAAAAACACAGGTGCTGAGAGCTGAAAAGGACCATAAAAAACCATCTGGCCCAATGTCTTCCTATGCAAATGCGGAGTCTGCTGCTTAGAGGGAAGAAAGGACTATCTAAGGCCACACAGTTTGCCAGTGAATAAACACTGGGACCAAAGTCCGGGCGCTCTGAATCTTGGCCTGAGCACTCTGTATTTTAACTGCCTTGCATCTTGCCCAGGCCATTGTAGTGAGTTTGTTGGGCTTGGGTCAGAGGCCTCCAAACCAGATTTCAACATAAAGAACTCCTTTAGAAACGTGAGCACATTCAGATCATGTGTAGTGTTTTGCAGCATGGCCTGGTGAGGGCACTTTCAAACCTCTGGCCCTCAACTGCAATCTGGGCTGAAAAGCATGTAAGCATTTACACGGTCTCACGGTTTATGCCAATTTTGAGCCTCAAAAGGCAATTTCCAAAGACTCAGGGGGAAAGAACAAGGGACAAGCTATACAGAGAGACATAGAATAAAACTAGGATGGCAATGAAAGAAAAATCTTTCCAATGTAAAGCAAAAGGTATGAAAGAGATGCGCCTGGAATTGGCATCCAGTGGCTCTAATTTCATGGATATTGTTCTTTAGAAGCACTTTGTTATGCAACCATTTGCCCAATCCCACCTGCTATTTCGGTTTTGTCTTTTAAATATTTTAAATTATTTCCAAAGAATAGAAAAGCGATTGCTGGCTCAGAGGGGATGAATATTTTTGAGACTCCTAATATGTAATGTTCATTTGCTTTCATCTGTGTTTGTCAGAACTTTTACTTGCAAGTGACAGAAACTCACCTCAAATGAGTTCAAATAAGAGTGGGAATTTGTTAGCTCATGAAGTTCAGAGAGCTGATCTCAGGGCTTCTAAGGACCCAGACTGTCTTGCCAGTTTGCTCCTGTATCTTAACTCCACTTCTTTCCCGATATTGGCATTATTCTCCCCAATTACAAATAACATTCTCCACGATGGGGTTGGAAGAAGGTGCATCCCCCAGGTTCCAACAGAATCCACTGCAGTTGGTAATAATAATAGGGACTTCCCTGATGGTCCAGTGAGTAAGACTCTGCGCTCCCAATGCAGGGGGCCCGGGTTCGATCCCTGGTCAGGGAACTAGATCCCACATGCCGCAACTGAGAGTTCACATGCCACAACAAAGATCAAAGATCCTGTATGGGGTTTCCCTGGTGGCGCAGTGGTTGAGAGTCCACCTGCCGATGCAGGGGACACGGGTTCGTGCCCAGGTCCGGGAAGATCCCACATGCCGCGGAGCAGCTAGGCCCGTGAGCCACGGCCGCTGAGCCTGCACATCTGGAGCCTGTGCTCCACAACGGGAGAGGCCACAGCAGTGAGAGGCCCGCGTACCAAAAAAAAAGATCCTGTATGGCACAACTAAGACCCAGAGCAGGCAAATAAATAAATAAATAAATATTTTAAAATTTTTAAATAATAATAAATTAATTAAGAAGACGCAGAATTACTAAATTCACAGAATTTCTGGGAGGGCTGCAAAGCCTGACTGGAGGCCAGTCTGCCAGGAACACTGCCTTAAATGACCAACTGCTGACTTCCAGGGCTGACCTTGCAGGCTCTGAACACGGAGGCCTCCTGCAGCCCCCCTCCTGTTACTGCAGTTGGAGGCCACCTTTGCATTAGCCCCTACCACGTTCGCACAGAAGAAAAGATGAGTCTTCCTGGGTCCCCTCTTTGTGTCACTAACTTCCAGTTTGAAGTTCAAGTCAGATCTCTGTCGCTGACAGAGCCTAGACCCCTAGTTGAAAGCAGTACTGATAAAGCTGGCATGTTCAGCTTCTTAATTCTGAGGCAGTTCCTGCCACCCACCAAAATTCATAAGGTGGGGGAGTTCCCAAACATAGAAAGTGCGTTCAGATGCATGGCATTCAGAAGACTCATGAACACGTACTACACAAAACACAGCAACAGACAGCTCAGATTTATATCGCTCTAGCTCCACCACCCCAGAAAAAAAAGGAAAGCCTCTTTCAACACTGCCTAGTTCAGTGCCTGGCACGTAGTAAATACCTGTTGGACAGAAACGATCCAGAAGCTTTCACAAGTAAGACCTGATTCCAAATCCCAAGACTCCTTTGTCCGATACTGACAAAACGAAGATGAAATTAAAGTCCTGTGTCCCCCTAGTTTCCTTATATCTAAAATATTTCTTACCTGAACTTTTGTTTAAAGGTGGGCAGGCTGACCTACCTCACTTGTGTCTAACTTTTATGGCTGTCTGATTTCTTTTTGTGGGGGGAAAAAGGGGGATGTAATATTTCTGATAAATGGGAACTTGACATTTTTACCAATGGAAGTCTACTGAAATAGAAAATGAGATTCTTACCTGGGAAGAACATTAACAACATGTAAAATTGTTATTGGCACTTAAAGATGCATTAGGAGGGTCAAAACTGGGATCAAAAAGAACCCAATAGGCGAGGCAGATGACAAACACAATTCTCAGCTGCATTGAAAACAGGGCAGGAAGTTAACATGCAATCCCTCAAAGAGCTTTCACAGGTAGTGTGATATTTGATAGCAGCAAGCAACTGATGGAAATTTTTACACAGATGCTGAAATTAGCTTTGCTAACACTACTCCTACAGTGAGTACTACCCAGCCTTGACTCTTGGCAAGTTGCCTGTGGAGATAAAATGAAGAGGGCAAACTGGTATCATTTTTGAAGACAGGATTTTTCAGGAACTACTGCATTCCCACGTCCATCCTCATTTTTTTTTTTTTTTTTTTGCCTCATGTCAATTCAAAAGTTTGTAGCAGAGAAAATCCTGAGGGGGTTATCTTTAGTTGTCACTTGTAACAGTCTTTCCCTAATTTGGTAGTAGAAATAAGCACATGTTGAGTCATTAGAATTTTCTCATTTCTCAAGAAAGCACATTGACTCTTCAACAGACTATACTGCCTCTTTCTGCCTGCGGGGAAGGAGGGAGGCACAGAGAGATAACCTTTCAGAGGCGGATGAAGTAACAACACTCATAGAATCCTGGGTGCAGACAGGGAACTATTTCAGGATTCTCTGGAATGAAAGGACTCAAGTACCTAAAATACATGAAATAATCAGTGATTCATGGTTAAAAGAATGTTGTGGTTTTGATCTAAAATATTTGAAGTCCTGGCATCTACTTGGCCATTATTATAACCACAGTGGTTTTATCATTTTAACTGAAGTTGCTGATTGAGGCCATCAATTCATCAAGAAAGAAAAGTGGGCCAAGCCAGAGGTCAACCTGAAATATCAATTTTTATTTATACTGTTTAGACTAACTTATCCAAGAAAATTTACCTTGTATCAACACAGTTTATCCGCTCTATGTGTGAGGTCGTTTTCAGTTGTAATTTGCAAAATTCCTTGCCAAACTAACTTAACCAAAAAAAAAAAAAAAAAAAAAAAAAACTTGGGAGAGGGTGACTAGAGGATTGGTGGTTTCACGGAGATTTGAAGAGCGGATTTTAGGAGTGGCAGGATCTATGAGTTCACAGTAATCTAATTCTGTATCTCTCTGCTCTGCCTGCTACTGCTTTCTTCATTCTCAGGAAAGTTCTTTCCAGGAGAAGGATATTGGCAGCCAAACTCTACATCATTCTTAAGGCTCTTAATCTTAGAGAAATTGAGGGCATACTCCTTGACAGCTCTGCCAGAGATGCTAATTAGCTTGCCTTAGGTCCTATGTGCATCTCTGAGCAATTGCTGTGGATAGGATATAAGGAGTACTCTGGTCAGGACTAGGTCACGTGGCCACACCTGAAGCCAGAGGGCAGGGCAGGGTCAGCCCACCTGCATCACAGGGACTGGGCAGAATTGCTAGGGGATAAAGGAGAGGTGGTTGGTTCACAAAAGGAAAAAAGCCTGTGCAGACAAATGTCTCAGTAAGAATACATTTAGATTCTGGGCACATTTTTAATATTATTTAGGATTAACTGCCATGCATGGCAGTGAAAAGCAAAAAGGAACCAAAATACCAAGTACCTCCCAATGTTTTAGTATTTCCTGAACTGTCTAACTTTCCATCCAACCTTTCCACCAACCCACGGTTCAGTGTATCAAAATCCCCCCCACACTTTTTAAGGTCCTGTTCAAATACCACTTCTTTATTTTTTTTAATACTTTTTAAAATTGAAGTATAGTTGATTTACATTGTTTCAGGTGTACAGCAAAGTGATTCAGTGTGTTTGTGACGTATTGCCTCACACCGGTCAGAATGGCCATCATCAAAAAGTCTACAAATAACAAATGCTGGAGAGTGTGTGGAGAAAGGGAACCCTTCTACACTGGAATATATATATCTTTTTCAGATTCTTTTCCGTTATAGGTTATTAGAAGATATTGAATATATCTCTCTGTGCTATGCAATAGGAGTTTGTTGTTTATCTATTTTATATATGGTAATGTATATCTGCTAATTCCATACTCCAAATTTATCCCTCCTCCACCCCCTTCCTCTTTGGTAACCATAAGTTTGTTTTCTATGTCTGTGAGTCTATTTCTGTTTTGTAAATAAGATCCTTTGTATCATTTTTCTAGATTCCACATATAAGTGATATCATATGGTATTTGTCTTTCTCTGTCTGGCTTACTTCACTTAGTATGATAATCTCTAAGTCCATCCATGATGCTGCAAATGGCATTATTTCATTCTTTTTTATGGCTAAGTAATATTCTATTGTGTTTGTGTGTGTGTGTGTGTGTGTGTGTGTGTGTGTGTGTGTGTACATATACACATACACACCATATCTTCTTTAGCCATTCATCTGTTGATGGACATTTAGGTTGCTTCCATGTCTCAGTTATTGTGAATAGTTGTGCTATGAACATTGGGGTGCGTGTATCTTTTTGAATTAGAGTTTTTGTCTTTTCCGGATATACGCCCAGGAGTGGGATTGCTGGGTCATATGGTAGCTCTATTTTTAGTTTTTTAAGAAACCTCCGTACTGTTCTCCATAGTGGCTGCACCAGTTTACATTCCCACCAACAGTGTAGGTGGGTTCCCTTTTCTCCACACCCTCTTCAGCATTTATTGTTTGTAGACATTTTGATGATGGTCATTCTGACTGGTGCGAGGTGACACCTCATTGTAATTTTGATTTGCATTTCTCTAATAATTAGCGATGTTTAGCACCTTTTCAGGTGCCTGTTGGCCATCTGTATATCTTCTTTGAAGAAATGTCTATTTAGGTCTTCTGCCCATTTTTTGATTGGGCTGTTTGTGTTTTTTTGATATTGAGCTATATGAACTGTTTGTATATTTTGGAGATTAATCCCTTGTCAGTCACAAAGTTTACAAATATTTTCTACCATTCTGGAGGTTGTCTTTTTGTTTTATTTATGGTTTCCTTTGCTGTGCAAAAGCTTCTAAGTTTAATTAGGTCCCATTTGTTTATTTTTGCTTTTGTTTCCATTATTCTACAAGATGGATCAAAAAAAATATTGCTGTGATTTATGTCAAAAGTGTTCTGCCGGGACTTCCCTGGTGGCACAGTGGTTGAGAGTCCGCCTGCCGATGCAGGGGACACGGGTTCGTGCCCTGGTCCGGGAAGATCCCATATGCCGTGGAGCGGCTGGGCCCGTGAGCCATGGCCGCTGAGCCTGCGCGTCTGAAGCCTGTGCTCCGTAACGGGAGAGGCCACAACAGTGAGAGGCCCGCGTACCGCAAAAAAAAAAAAAAAAAAAAGTGTTCTGCCTATGTTTTCCTCTAGGAGTGTTATAGTGTCCAGTCTTACATTCAGTTCTTTCATCCCAAATGCCACTTCTTTAGAAAATCTTCTCAGTTTGTCCCTGTCTGAGATTCTGTGTCCCTCTTTAGTTCCGATAGCCTCACCTGGCAGTTCCCTCGCCCGGCCTCCATGTGTCTTATATATGCATGGTTTTGCCTTAGGTACCAACCCCTGACTGCCACCAGAATAAAACTCAGAAGATACTTAGAAAGGAAAGATTAAGGGATCAAGAGAAGGAGGAAGAAAAGAAGCAGGCTAAGTCAGGATCCCCTTTGGACTCCACACTTCCCCCTTTATTGACATGGATTTCTTGTCTCTTTCTCCTCCTGGACTCAGTTCCTTGAAGGCAATGACTATGTTGTTCAATTATTCCTTTTTTTATAGCTTGCACAAAATAAATACTGGATGCATGAATGGATGGATAAATGAATGACTTTATAGAGTTAGTTGCAGGCTGACATAAACCTTCCCCTTCTCCAATAAAAAACAGGTCCAAAGAATGAAGGGATTAAGATCAGCTGAGTAAGCACTGAGTAACACTTTATACTGGAAGGTATCATAACCCCATTGAACACAAAAGGAACACACACATACACAAAAAGAAAATAAATGGAACACAATACATTAAACTATTGCAGAAGAGAATTTGTTTTAATATAATGGAAAACGACCCTCCTGTCAGGATGATTAAACACCAAACCCCCTCCTACCTTCACTTACTACTTTTCAAGTCCCCTGAACACAAGGGGCTGGATTAAATGACATCAGGTGACCTTCTTCAACCCTCTCCTTCACCCCCAGCTCTTTGATTCCTTGGAGTTCCCCTTAATTGTTTTGGGTTTTTTATTGCTGTGTCTCCATATCATTAGAAAGTCCCAAAAGTGCAGTTCTAGTTAAATTCTACTTACAACAAAACGAGAGGCAAGCATGTTGTGGACATGTGCCCTGTGTCAGTTTTGACCATGGATCATTAAGTGATCTGTTCCAAGGCTCCACTTTGTTCTCACAAAAAACGCTCCAGTAGAAAGACATTTTCTTGTATGTACTGAGAATAATTAAATGAAGTGGCCAGCTCATTTTTGAGGCTTTTGTTATTTCTGACAAGGTTGTTCAAAAAGCAAAAACTAGGGCTTCCCTGGTGGCGCAGTGGTTGAGAGTCCGCCTGCCGATGCAGGGGACACAGGTTCGTGCCCCGGTCCGGGAAGATCCCACATGCCGCGGAGCGGCTGGGCCCGTGAGCCATGGCCACTGAGCCTGCATGTCCGGAGCCTGTGCTCCGCAACGGGAGAGGCCACAGCAGTGAGAGGCCCGCATACCGCAAAAAAAAAAAAAAAAAGCAAAAACTAGAAGAGCCCTATTTCAGCCAATTGCAGTTTTTCAATTTTTCTCCTAGAAATGGCATTGCCCTGTTTTGTCGGTGATGTTTACCCTCAGGCTCTGTCTGATTCTGTAGGTAGCTATCAAGTAAAGAGTGATGTGAGTTCGCTTGTTTATCTGGGGCTATATTAGCCCGATATCAATGGTCAATTGACTCTCTGTGTTACAAATCATCGTAAGACTTCTGAGCAATCGTCATTTTGTTATCTAGAGCCATCACCGTTTTGGACTAGGATGATGGCAGTCTTCTGTTAAACTATGAGAAGGGAAAGAAAGTTGAAATTCAATTGTATTCGTTTCAACAAACATTGCTTTTGCACAGAGAGTGATAGACTGGGCACTGTGGGGTTTTCAAAGTCGAAAAGAGGTAAGATAATCAGTGTTTACATGAACTACTCTAAATGTCATTCATCCTTTCAACAAATATTCATTTATCAGCCACCATTTGCCGGACATACTGCTAGGCTGTGGAGGGAGTAGAGTGAAGAAACATGTAGATGCAGTTTCCCCTCTTACGGAGTGTGCCATCTCATCGGAGAGAGGTTAAGTAGTAAAACACACAAATATGTATAAAATTTTGAGGTATGATGGGTAATAAGAGAAAGACCTGAAAGCTGTGGCCTATTCTTGAGGAGGGATATTTTAGA
Organism: Phocoena phocoena; assembly: GCF_963924675.1. NCBI lineage: Eukaryota > Metazoa > Chordata > Mammalia > Artiodactyla > Phocoenidae > Phocoena > Phocoena phocoena. The sequence goes on from NC_089221.1 coordinate 123,169,133, forward strand.
CAAGCGTCAATGAGGGAGACTTCATTAAAATGAGAATGAGAGATGAGAAAAAGGTACTTCCTGAGGGAGTGAAGGATAAGTTGGGATGACCCAACTAAAGAGCTGGGCAGGAGTATCTGAGGCGAGGGAGTAGCTTGTGCAGAAGTCCTGCAGAGGAGAAAGGAACTGTTAGAGGACCTGCCCTCAGGCTTTGTAAAGAAGGGGAGAGGAGTCACAGGTCGAGGAGAGGGAGGCAGAATCAGATTTTAAATGCAATGGGAGGCCACTGAAAAGTTTTAGATGGGAAGGATATGATCTTACTTACATTTTCAAAGGATCTTCCTGGCTGCGTTGTTATGAAGGACTGGGTGAGGGCAAAGGGGAAGAGGGGTGACTATGAGGAAAGCATGGCAGAGACAGAAGAGAGTGGAAGTAAGACAGAGAAGTGACAGAGTTGAGACCCATTTTGGAGACTCAATTCCCTCAACTTTAAAGTGGAATCGATAACACCTATACCTTGGGGTTGTGAGAAAAAAGGAAGATAATGTATGTAATGGTTTATAACAATGCTTGACACGTTGTGAATGTTCAGTAAATGTTAGCTATTATCGTTTGCATAATTTTCAGAGCAATTTTCAGAATGACTTGGGAAACAAAATCCTCTCTCCTCTGTATTAAGAACCTTCTTGAAAGGGTTCTGGTTCACAAGAACTAAAATACGCATTCTATATCCAGCCCTGTACCAAATGTTGGAGGGAACACAAGAGACAGAGGAGATATGGTTCTTGCACTCAGAAAAATCCAGATTTGATGGGTGGGAATGAAGAGATGATAAGATGCGTCCTCATGAAACAAATAGAAGTAATGACTTTATAAATAGGGACCAAAGACCCTTCAAAGAGTCTTTTTTACCCTTTAGCTTTTATCCTTTAGGTGAAAATCTGCCAAGTGGAACCATGATTTTGGAATAGGAGCCCTGGTATAAGTTGAATACTGTTTAAATTGTTCCTATGTAGGCAACTGCTTCAAAATAATAGCTTTGTGTGGAGAAAAGGTGCCCAATGTTTAAGTAAACTCAACATAGACACCAGTTCACTCTTCTAATTCTCCCTTTTATGACTCCTGCCCCAGTCAGGACCAATGACCGAGCACTGAAAGCATTGTTAACTCTGTCAGTGGAACAAAGATGCCTCAAGATAAAATCATTCAGCAGAAGTGCCAAAAGAGAAGTAATATCTATTTAGTGCCTGCTGTGGGTCAGACCCCATGAGGTAGGTAGTTTTCCCCTGCTTCATGGAGGAGACTGAGGCTGTGTGAGTTTAAGGCATAAGCCTGAGTGGGGCTCTGAGCCCACGTCTGCCTAACACCGGGCGGGGAGTCTTGACCACTATGTGGGATTGTCTCTCTCTTCTAGTCGACAGTCAGGACACTTAGAAGCTGAATTTACGGTAAGTTGTTTCCCTAGAAGTAGACTTCTTAACTTTGATTCCGGGAGATCCATGAATTCCTGACACCCTGTGGAAAACCGTATGGATGTTTACCTGTGTGCAATTTCCAGCAGAGAGAGTCCATCAGAGAATCCACCAGATTCTCAAGAGGGGTCATGACCCCCAAATGTTAACAGTTGGCTTAATCTATCAAAATGTAAGATGTGTGTACTTATTAATTTAATAATCTCACTTGTGAAATACTAGTGAAGTGCTTAACAATATTTTTGTACAGATGCTCAAACTCTGCATCACTGCTTATAAAAGAAAACCCTGGAAACAACCCCATCTGTGAGAAATGATCAAGTAAACAATGGTCTATCTATACGACAGAATATTTATTGCCATTTTAAAAAACAAAGGTAGCTCTTAATATACTAATAAAACATGTCCACAAAGTACAACTAAATGAAAAAAGCAAGTTGCAGAACATATCTACATGTGCTATATACATATTTTTGTTAAAAATTATGTTTACATCTGTGTTTGTGCATGTATGTAGGTTTGTGTATGCATAGAAAAAAATCCTAGAACATTATTCCCTAATATAATGTGAGCCATGTATGTAATTTAGCTTTTTTTGTGGCTGCATTAAGAGAAAGGTGGAATTAATTCTAATAACATATTTTATTTAATCCAATATATCAAAGTATTATCATTTCAACATGTAATCAATATAAAAATTATGAGATATTTTACATTCTTCTTTCATACTAAGTCTTTGAAATCTAGTGTGTATCTGCAGCACATTAAATGTGACGAGCCACATTGTAAGTGCTGAGTAGCCACATGTGGCTACCATACTGGATAGTCCAGGAAGTAGGATAGAGGAGAGAGCAAAAAAAAAGGGAGCTATGGGCTTCCCTGGTGGCGCAGTGGTTGGGAGTCCGCCTGCCGATGCAGGGGACACGGGTTCGTGCCCTGGTCCGGGAGGATTCCACATGCCGCGGAGCACCTGGGCCCGTGAGCCATGGCTGCTGAGCCTGCGCGTCTGGAGCCTGTGCTCCGCAATGGGAGAGGCCACAACAGTGAGAGGCCCGCGTACCACAAAAAGAAAAAAAAAAAAGGGAGCTATATTTTCTTTATATGTTTTATAGTGTTTAGGTTTCTTTATAAAGATATATTTCTTTTTTTACTTCTTAGTTACATATATTTTAAAGAACTATTAGGAGCAACACAGAGGTACCTGAATTTGCTTCTCAAGTCCAGCTAGATATCCACCCGGCCTATAACATACTTGATGTCAAGGGGTTATGACCAATATTTACATGCTGCTGCCAAGCAGATAAATCAAGCCATCAAGTGTTTATTAAGAATACACACACACACACACACACACACACACACACAAGAATATACAGTGTGCTGTCAAAATGGCTATCATCAAAAAGAACACAAATAAATGTTGGCAAGGATGTGGTGAAAAGGGAGAACCTCATACGCTGTTGGTGGGAATGTAAATTGCTAACGGCCACTATGGAAACAGTATGGAGGTTCCTCGAAAGACTAAAGAGAGTTACCATAGGATCCAGCAATCCCACTCCTGGGTATATATCCAAAAAAAATGAAAACATTAATTCGAAAAGATACATGCACCTCAACGTTCGCAGCAGCGTTATTTACAAGCGGCAAGATATGGAAGCAACCTAAGTGCCCATCAACAGATGAATGGATAAAGAAGATGTGGTTCATATATACGAAGGACTACTCTCAGCCATAAAAAAGAATGAAATTTTGCTATTTGCAGCAACACGGCTGGACGTGGAGGGCATTATGCTAAGTGAAATAAGTCAGACAGAGAAAGACAGATACTATTTGATATCACTTATATGTGGAATCTGAAAAATACAACAAACTAGTGAATATAACAAGAAACAGACTCACAGATATAGAGAACAAACTAGTGGTTACCAGTGGGGAGAGGAAAGGGGGGAGGGGCAATATAAGGATGGGGATTAAAAGGTACAAGCTATTAGGTATAAAATAAGCTACAAGAATATATTGTACAGCACAGGAATAGAGCCAATATTTTATAACAACTATAAATGAATATAACCTTTAAAAATTGTGAATCAGTATATTGTACACCTGTAATGGACATAATGTACATCAACTATACATCAATTTAAAAATGTACAGTGTGAAAAAAATCTCAGTGAGAGCTAAACCCCATGGAGTTTATGAAGAAGAAGGAGGCACAATTCCTGCCCTCGAATTTAGAATTTTGTTGGAAGAAAAGACTTATTTATGGAAAAATTCAAGGTTGAATGGCATCATCAAGTAGGCAGTGTAGGGGTGACAGTGCAATGGGAATTCAAAGAAATGGGAGTTGGTGGGAAGTGGGAGGAAAGGAAGGATGGAAGTGAAGGAGGTGGGAAACAAAAAATGCCCATCGTGGGTGTACTGGAGCAGGACTCCATGTTCGCTGTGTCACTGAGTAGTGATGGAAAGGGATGGAGGGCAGATCCCAACACCTCCTTATTCTCTACCTGGTTTATGTAGCAGCTACAGAGGTGAGAGGGTAAAGCAGCTTAGAGGAAAGGAGGATCCTAGCCGTGAGTTGGCAAAGAACACCAGGCAGATTGGATGGGGTGGTCAGTATATTCTCTAACATGGGTGTGTGATTCCCCGGATCCTGGAAGACCCAGGTTGTGCTGCAACATCACATATTCTGAACATATTTTCCCAGAGCTCTGCATTTATTCTCTCCCCATCCCTTTAATCTGAAAATGCTCTACTTACCAAGAAAGAAGTGATTCATGTGCAAAAGAATCTACTCATACTGCATAATAATAATAATGGCTAATCATGACCAAGCCCTCATTCACACTGGCTGTACGTGCATTAACTCACTTAATCCTCACAGAAACCTTGAGCAGCTGTACCAAACCTTGAGCATCATCCCATTTTAGACACTAGAAACTGAGACTCAGGAACATTAAGTGGCTTGCCTGCCCAGATTCCCCCTGCCAGTAAGGGCTAGAACTGGCATCTGATATAATCTGAACCCAAACCAGCATTCTGCTACCACCCCCAATGGTCTGTTTGTTTTTTGAGGTAACATTGATTTATAACATTATGTAAGTTTCATGTGTACCATATTATATTTCTACTTCTGTATGCCCTACAGTGTGCTCACCACCAGAAATTTACTTTCCATCTGTCACCATACAGTTAATCCCCTTTACCCATTTTGTCCTCTTCCCCTGCCACCCACCCTTTCCCCTCTGGTAACCACTACTCTGTTCTCTGTATCTATGTGTTTGTTTTTGTTCGGTTTGTTCATTGATTTTGTTTTTGTTTGTTTATCAGCTTTTTATATTCCACATAGGAGTGAAATCATATAGTATTTGTCTCTGTCTGACTTGTTTCACTTAGCATAATACCCTCAAGGTCCATCCATGTTGTTGCAAATGGCAAGGTTTCATCTTTTTTACGGCTGAGTAGTATTCCATTGTGAGTGTGTGTGTGTGTGTGTGTGTGTGTGTGTGTGTGTATACACACACCCACATCTTCTTTTCTTCTTTATCCATTCATCTGTTGATGAGCACTTAGGTTATTTTAGTATCTTGGCGATTGTAAATAACGCTGCAATGAACATGGGGGTGCAGATATCTTTTTGGATTACTATTTTCATATTCTTTGGATAAATACCCAGAAGTGGAATAGCTGGATTATACGGTAGTTTTGTTTTTAATTTTTTGAGGAATCCCCATACCATCTTCCACAGTGGCAGCACCAATTTACATTCCCACCAACAGTGCATGAGGGTTCCCTTTTCTTCACACCCTCGCCAACACTTGTTATTTGTTGTCTTTTTGACTACAGCCATTCTGACAGATGTGAGCTGATATCTCATTGTGGTTTTGAATTGCATTTTCCAGATGATTAGTGATGTTAAGCCTCTTTTCGTGTCCCTGTTGGCCATCGGTATGTCTTCTTTGGAAAAGTGTCTGTTCAGCTCCTCTGCACATTTTTAATCAGGTTTGCCCAACCAGTACTCTTGACCTCTGTGCTATATTTGCTTTCCCTCCTACTGGGTGTTGACTGGGCCCCATCTTACTCTAGTAAATGAAATCAACATCAGCATAAGAAAAACATTCTTTCAATTTTCCCAACAACCTGGGAATTCAGAGCTTTGAGAATTTTTTTAAAGAGGGACGTGAACTTGGTGTATATCAGATGTTCTGACAATTAATGAATGTGTAACTTTCACTGAAATGATTAGACATGCAATTTGATCTCCACATTATTCTCAGAACATTTGAAAAGAAGAGGGAAAATCAATCTCTTCACAAAACTTTGAATCATTTTTGAGTCACAAGGAATATTAATGGGAACCCAGTTCCAAGACCTTCCAACCTTAAATAGTCTCTAGTTTTGAGGTTTCCTTTGCAGTGGGCTGGTTCTCCTTAGACCAGGGCTCTGCTTTCTCGCTCTTTTTTTTAAAATAAATTTATTTACTTTATTTATCTATTTTTGGCTACATTGGGTCTTCATTGCTGCAGGTAGGCTTTCTCTAGTTGTGGCGAGCAGGGGCTACTCCTCGTTGTGGTGCAGGGGCTTCTCATTGCAGTGGCTTCTCTTGTTGCGGAGCACGGGCTCTAGGCATGCAGGCTTCAGTAGTTGTGGCTTGCGGGCTCTAGAGTGCAGGCTCAGTAGTTGTGGTGCACAGGCTTACTTGCTCCACGGCATGTGGGATCTTCCCGGACCAGGACTCGAACCTGTGTCCCCTGCACTGGCAGGCGGATTCTTAGCCACTGTGCCACCAGGGAGGCCCCTCTGCTTTCTCCTGCCAAAACTTAGAAATTCAGCCCAAAACAACCTATGACTATTACTTGCATGGCTGCATCTGGACTTGAGAACTCTGCAAGAAGCCATATTTGTTCCACCTACAAACTGAGCGCTTGGGTTTGGAAACTTTTCCTACCAGTCAAAAGCTGACAAGCAGGCTTTATTGGTTTGTAAGTAAATGAAGCAATAAGCCAATAAACAGCAGTCTGCCTCTCTCCTTCCCTCTGGATCCCGGCATCAGAAGGTGACTGTCCTAGTTACAGGAGCTGGTTGAGGGAAGAGGAGAAGGGACCAGCGCATGTGGGGCTTCTCACATGTGTCATTTCACCTTCACAGCGACTGTACAAGGTGGGAATTATTACTTCTACTTCACTGATGTGGAAAGTGGAGATTAGAATAGGCAGGTTATTTTTCCAAAGTCTCCCAGCTGGCAAATGGCTCTGAAGCCTGTGTTTATTCCTCAATACTGTGCTGTTTTCTAGGATGGGGGAGGCAAGCATCCAGGCTTGAATAAATGATCAAGATGCCTACTCTGGCTAGCCATGTGCTAGGTGCTATGGTGGGTGCTGAAGAAGAAAATTACATGGTCTTAGCTGACCCTATCAGTGTTGATAAATAAGACTATCAATCTGGAACGGTCAGGCTAAGATCAATCCCCAAAGTTAAGACACAAGACAAAACATGAGGTTTGAAATAGCCAAGAAGTGAAAATAACGATGATAATGGTTAACAATTTTGAGCATTTACGAAGTTCTGAGCATTGTATGTGGGCTATCTCCTTTAGTCCCACAACAACTGTATGAGGTTGGTGGTAGTATCATCCTCGCTATCAAGAGGAAGAGACTGGGCCAAGGTCACTCAGCTAGGAGTGGAAAAGCTGGGATGTGAACCTACATTCTCTCTTCAATGAATGTACTTCTTGGAATTTAGAACCAGAGAGACTTTGTTTTAACCCTTACTAGACCAGTCATCTGATGACCCTGAGCATGCTATTTAACTTAGCTTGCTTGCATCAATTCATCTGGAAAATAATAAATAAAACTAATAATACCAAAAGAGGGAGGGAGGGAGGGGAGGAAGGAAAGAAGGAAAATAAAGAAGGAAGGAAGGAAGAGAGAGGTCATGCTCTGAACCATAGTAGGTAGAGAGGACAGGGACTGTTCCAGCATCCTACCAGAACAGCAAAGGCTCCATTTCTACTCTTCAGGAGAGACTGGTTTGCTGCCTTCTAAGGGAGTGAGCACAGAAGCTACGGCATTAGGAGGATGTGGGCGCCACCCCCCTCCCCACTACCCACCCCAAATACTTGACTTGCTCAGAGTGTTACTTCACAAGGTAATCACCAGTGACTGCCCCAAGCCATAGAAGGGGCAATGGACTGGATGTGAAGTTCTCTCCCAGCCTGAACACTGCCTCAATGTGTGAGTGTCACAGGAAGTGCAAGTATCTGGGGCCACATGACCCCAGAAGGAGACATCTGCTCTGCAATTGCTCCTACATCCTTTGCACCCTTCCAGGAGATCCAGAGGCTGCGTAAATTATCTTTACCTCTAATGATCTAGCACCATGGCAAGTCACTTGGCTGCTTTGGTTGAGGGATTTTGAGAGTATAACTGGGGCCAAAGTGAAGCTTTGGCTGGCAATGTACATTACCCTGAGCCTATGTTGAGCTCCATGGAGGTGGAACTTTGTCCTATTTGCTGCTTTAGTCACAGTGGTAAGCACACAACAAGGCGTGAGGGATAAAAGAGGAACCTACGTATGAACCCTGCCCTTAAGGAACTCATGCTTCACTGCAGTTAGACAGGCATGTGAACATGGAATTTAAATATAATATAGTAAGAGCTATGGTTGGGGAAGTAAAGGGTCCCCTGGAGAGACACCTGACTTGTGCTTGGGAGTCAAGAAAGCCTTTGAGTGAATGACATCTCAACTGGGACTTGAAAGGTGGATAAGAGCTAGCCAGTTAAAGAATATGGCAAAGAGGGTTCAGAGCAGAGGAACAACACATTCCTCCAGGAGGAAGGTTCTGAAACGAGAGATCTAGGAACATCAGAGGAAGAAAGAGGAACAATGAAAGTGAAGAAGTTGACAGTGGCCTTTAAGCCATGTTAAGGAGTCGGGACTTTATCTTGGGGGCAATGGGGAGACTGCTGAAGAGTTCTGAACAAAAAAATGATATGATCATTTAGGAACTGGGCATTTTCAACATTATCTTCCACATCATTCAAGAAAGACAGTGGATCTGAGAGCAGTCGTGCTTCTCTCCATAATAAGTCTTTTGAGTCCCTTTCAGTCTTTCAAACTTTTCATCACATATGTAGTAGTTGTTGAAATGCCCCAAAAGAGATTCATCCTTTTAAGAAGGAGAAGTTGCTGAAATCTCTATTGATCCGTATAGGAGGAAAGACATGCTGCTTTTATTATGCCAGAAAAAATAACTGCAGCTTCCCTAGGTCTTTCTCCAAGGATACTTGAGCCCATTCAACCCAACTCAGTTTGTTCTTCTTGATTGTTTTGTTTGTTTGTTTTTGTTTTTAACCTTAAGACAAAATTGCCCTCTAAATATTTCAGCAAGGGATATATGGATATGGCTCTACTGCATTTTCTACTTGAGACATATATGTGGCAATTATGAAAGTCATGAAGTAGTGAAAAGGAAAGTAGAATAATTGAGAAAGAAGGGCATATCTATGCTGTGTAACAAATGTGCACAAACTTAGAAGCGTAAAACAACACACACATTATCTCACAGTTTTAGTCGATCTGGAGTTCAGGCACAACCAGCTGAAACTTCTACAGTCAAAGCTTCTAGCAGGGCTGGGTTTTCGTCTGGAGTTTCGACTGAGGAAGGATCCACTTCCAGGCTCACTAAGGTTGTTATCAGAATTCATTTCCTTATGGCTGTAAGACTGAGGGCCCAGGCTTCTCGCTGGCTGTAGGCTGAAGGCCACCTTCAGCTCCTAGAGACTGCCCTCAGCTCCTGGCCATAAGGACCTGCTAACGTGACCACTTACTTCCGCAAAGCCAGCAAGGGATAGAACCACTAGCAAGATGGAGTTTTATACAAATGAAGTAATCACAGTAGTGACGTCTCAACACCTTTGCCATCTTCTGTTGGTAGAAACAAGTCACAGATCCCACTGACACTCAAGGGGAGGGGATTACACAAAGGCATGAACACATTTGTCCATGGTGGGGCATCATGGAGGCCACCTTAGATAGAGTCTGTCTGCCACAGAAGGATAGGGAAGGAAAGGGCAAGAAAAGAGCAAGGAGAGGAAAAGAAAAGTGGAAGGAGGAGGAAAAAATATCTACATGTATGTAACATTTATTAACCATGTATTGTGTGCAAGTTCCTGTGCCAGTTATCTTTATGTTCAGTTTATCACCCTGTGTAGTAGGTGTTACTAATATCACCATTTTGCAAAAGAAAAAACTAGGGTTCAAAGAAGTTAAATACATTTCTCAAGTTTACGTAGTGTAAAAAGTAAAACAAGAATTCATAATCATTTCTACTAGATTCCACAGTCCAAGCTTATAACTACTATTCTGTGTTTTAAGAGAGCAGGGAAGGAGAGAGCAAAAGAGAATTAAAGTGAATGGAGCAATAAGACAGGACAGAGTTTCCAAACAAATGCAAATTTGCTCCTAAAACAATTGGCAATCAATGAGGAAATCTTAGGTCTACAATATATTGGATTGGTTTCAGCAAGAAGCAGCCAATTAGAAAAACATGAACTTGAACTGAAGCTGGTAGGACCACTGATGAGTCTCAGGCTTCCGAACCCTTTTCTGGCCCACCTAGGTTTTGCAGAACCTAGAGCGAAAGCACTACAGCCAAGCCGCGCTCGGGACCTTGGAGACGCCAGCTCAAACAGGCAGCATCCTATACCCACGTTCTGCCGAATTTCTGCAGGAGCATGTCTGGGCCCAGGCGCTGGGCCGGAGCCTGGGCTTTTTTTTCACGACTCATTTGCAATGTCCCGTTCTATTCCTGGGCACGCCGTCCTTCCCAAGTGACACTGGAGCTCAAGTTTCCCAATAGCCACTTTACCACGATGGCTTCAAAAGCGCTGCTCAGCACCAGTCCTTGGAACTAGCATTGTCCAACACTTGCTCTAAGAAGGATGGCTGAACATGGCATACCCCTGACTCCCCTCAGGTGTCTGAAAGGGGCAGCTGCAGGCCACACAGGAAGCCTCCTCCACTGACAAAAGGTGACTCACGGCAAGCAGTATGGGAGAAAGGAAGGGTTTAGAAATAGGCCCCCCTGCACCAATTTGGGGCAGGCAGCATGGCTAGTCCCCGCCCCTGCCTCCTGCACTGTTTGACTTGACAAAGCCCCCAGCTGGTCCCCACCTGCCCAGAGGGAGAGATGAGTAAAACCATTGATCTTATGGTTCACAGTCAACCCTGCTGGAGTCTAACCAAGCCATAAATGTGAATTGAGTTCAAATTTTACACAGGGCCACTGGACCCTCAGCAGAGTCCAAGGAAACGGAAGACATTATGTCCTCATACCAGGCCCCTGCCATTTACAAGCTGCGGTGCTGCGGACAGATCCCTGCTCTGTGCCTCACGTCCCTATCTGAGGGTTGGGATGATAAGTGGACTTATCTCATGGACTATTGTGAGGCTTAGATGAGATGCTGCCTTAGGACATAGTACTAACTAACCAATAAATGTAATTTATAGTAGGCACTTGATAAGGAATGAAGGGTGTTGACTTTTATGAAAAGTTCGACACCTGCAGGGAATAGCGTACACAAATACTTAACTGTGCAACTTGAGTAAGACAGTGACAGGTCACATGCATACTGATAAAGAGCTTTCCTTTACATGTGATGGATTTTAGTAAATATTGGGGGAATTCATTGACCTGGAATATTAAGCAAGTACAACAGGGAAGCCAATCCCATAACAGTACATAGAGAGGGATCATTAATAAATGTAGGATGGGGCTTCCCTGGTGGCGCAGTGGTTGAGAGTCCGCCTGCTGATTCAGGGGACACGGGTTCGTGCCCCGGTCTGGGAAGATCCCACATGCCGCGGAGCGGCTATGCCCGTGAGCCATGGCCACTGAGCCTGCGCATCTGGAGCCTGTGCTCCACAACGGGAGAGGCCACAGCAGTGAGAGGCCCGCATACGGCAATAAAATAAATAAGTAAGTAAGTAAATAAATAAATAAATAAATAAATGTAGGATGCTGCAGAGGAAGGAGGCTGGGCTTTATCCTCAGACTCCACCACTTATCAGCTGTGTGACCTTAGGTTACTCCTCCTCTCTGAGCTTCAAATTTCTTTGCCTATAGAATAACAGTAATACCTGCCTCATAGGCTGGTTATAAAGACTGAATAAGATACTACATCTAAATGCACTTGAGCCTGGTTGCTGACCCACAGCAAACACTAAATGATAAGTAATGACTTTCATTCGCTATTTTACAGACTAATGGCGTTAAAAAGGAAAACAAAAAGGGATTTTCAGTTGAAATGCACTTGCCTAAAGGCTAAAATCACTAACTCTTAGAAAACACCTTGCTGTAGTTTCACTCCCTAAATTGACAGAAAGATTGCCTTATTCATGCTTGACTGGGAATTTGAATAGCCTTGTTCTAACTGGAAAAGTCAGTGAGAAGTGAAAGATATTAGTCAATGACAGATAAAATGTCTGAGCCAGATAGACTCTTAGACCAAATTGAGCAGAAGTAACTTCACCACTGTAACCCAGTTATCCCAAGCAAGCCTGGAACATGAAAGACAAGCTCACATGCCTAAGCCATCTAGTTGACAGCTAGGCTCTCCATCCAGTTCTCCCCATGGTTCTCTAAGTTGAGGTCATCTGAAACGATCTAAAGCTGACCCACTGTGTGATCCTGGGCAAGTCCTGTCATTTCAATTAGTGTTTTATAAAGCATGTTAGAACAGAAAGTCATTCTAAGACTCACCCACTCACCACCTTCCAGAGTCTGGCTCATACCCTTTTGTCTTTACACAGACTAGGCAAAGCAAGAATTTGTTCAAATGAAGTACATTCATGTCATAATACCAGCACGTGACCTAGGCCAACCCACACCCTCATCTCAGTCACAGATGAGAAAACGGAGGCTTGGTGAAGGTCACTTGGGACAATTAGAGACAAGCAATGGGTGAGCGGGGCCAGAACCCAAGTCTTCTGATTACTAGCCCAGAGCTCTTTTCCTTAGGTCAAACTACCTCCTGCACCTACTATAACAAAAGGAAAAACAAGATAGCTTATGGTTGCCCATCACCTATACTTTGTTCTGACATATATGTTTACTATTTTCCCACAGACTCCGAGGAAGGAAACTAACAGTTATTGAACACCAACTATATACTGTAGATGCCTTGCTTGCATTAAATTCTCATCATACACCTACAATAATGAAAGATAGCATTTATAGATTAAAGATAGCCAGCTGCTCTTCTAGGAGCTTTACGTGTTTTTGCACATGGTACCCAGCCAAGGAGGTATACCGGAGGCTGAATCCTACCTCTGCTTACCAAACCCTGAAATGCGACCACATCAGCTGCTTGGCAGGAGTGCCTCTTTGTGTAACTTATCTGCCCAAATATACACAAAGGCATGCATAGATATGTGGTGGAGGGATCTTGACAGCATCCCCATATGGCTGGTCCTATTACTGTTCACTTACTAAGATGTCACAGCTAGTTAGTGGTCACGGCAGGATTTGAACCCAGGAACTCTGACTCTTGTCTCATATCTGGGCTCTGTGAGAGGCAAATTGAGATAGGGGCTCTAATATTACATACACCTTGAGGACAGAAATTCTGGCCGCTTCGCTGACGTGCCCCAGTGTCCAAATCTGTGTCGGCACACACAGGCACTCAGTAAATTTCATGGACTGATTGACTTCCATTTTACAGATGAAGAAGCTGAGTGTCAAAGAGGCTAAATAACTTGCTTAAGACCACACAGACAGCTGGAGATTAAGTTGGGATTTGAATGCAAATCGCTCTGACTCTAAAGCCCTTGTTCTTTCCACAATAACATTCTGTCACTCATAAGCATTTGTTGAGTGTATTGAACTCTAATTATGTGCTCAGGAATACGGAGCTGCAAAGATTAATAAGATTTAGTGCCTACTCTCAAGAAACTGGGATTCCAATTGCTGGCAAGAATTCATATTCCCCTGAAAAAGAATAGAGATATGTATATTTATGGCGGGGTCACTTTGCTGTACACCTGAAACTAGCACAACATTGTAAATCAACTATACTCCAATACAAAATTTTAAATATTTAACAAAAAGAATTCATATTCCTGGAATCATATTCCCTGATTTCCTAATTCAAAGCAAATCTAAATGGTGTAAGCCCATGGTACATTTTAAGGCAAGAGGGTCTGTCCTGTCTCCCAAGCTCAGGATTATAAAAGTGGCCCACCACGGTCCATTGGCCTCGTCTATTTCCTTCTATACACCATTGGCTGGTGTGTCCACAGAATACCGTTGCCGGGAGAATGGATTAAATCTGTGCAACCTTGGGATAGCCAAACCCCCATCCTAGCTTCTCTAGATTCCTTTGAAGTGATGTCCACAGGTGAGTTTTCATATGTAACTCCACGTCCTCTTGCTTTCTCCCCCATTTACCAAAAAATGAACACTTAAGTTAGAACATTAGGCTAGGAAAGTTACACTTTTCTGAAAGCAGCAATCATGTTTTGATCAGGAACATGAATTCAGGATTTACTTCATTTTCCTTCCTGGTTTGGTTTTCTATTATATTTCAGAGGCAGGAAGTGGTTAGAAGAGAAGGGTGGTTTAAGAAAAAAACCTGTAAATTCATTAGTTGAATTCCACAGGGCTGTGTGAGCAATCTCTTAATAATCCTACATCGATACGAGAGAAGTTGTAACTAGTTCACTTAGTGTAATTATAGGGCAGCTTTCTGCCAGGCTTTAAAGATAGACTTTGAAAAGCTTCTTTTTTCATTTGCCTCCCGCTGTGTGTGGGGAGCAGCTCAGGTTCCTGGGATACCTGCCAGAGCTAAATGGGGGCCAACTGGAGAGAGAGAGGCACCAAGGTTTGGTTCCTGTTTTCTAGTGTTCAGACTGCTGGGAGCACAAATATCTTAGCAAAATGGTCTCCTGTAGAAAGCTCTGGGCCTGGAACCACTATCTAAATCCTCCCATCTTTAGATCAGAGAAGAACTGGTAAAGCCACTAAGATTATGGCAAGATATATAGCACAAAGCTTAGAGTTTGCACTAGAATAGCAGTTCCCCAAGTGCGGTCCCCAGACCAGCAGCAACAGCATCACCTGGGAACTGGTTAGAAACGCAAATTATTGAACCCCACCCAAAACGCATAAGAAATTCTGAGATCCCCAGCGATCTGTGTTTCAACAAGCCCTTCCGGTGAATGTGAGGTGCGCTGAAATGTGAGAACCACGTTTCTAGGAACATGATATTGAAGAGCATGATCCCACTAGCTTTGTCCAGGAGATGGGAATTCCAACTCGTAAAGACTTAGAGGCATATCTAACAAGGCATATCTAAACATTAAGATGTTTGGAGTTGCGTAGAGCGGGGCTCCAATCCAGGCTCTGCCTCTCACCAGCCATGGGGCTTAGACAAGTTACTTAACTGCTCTAAGCAATAGTGTGCTGGTAAATGTTTAACAAACAGCTCGGTGGGAAATGTAGTGTTTGCCAGTTTCCATGGTGTAAATACTCCCATCTCAGCTAATTTCAAGCTACCCACATGATGGTCAACTAACTCAAAAATTTCATGAAAATTTAACAGTTAGTTCTCATAAACCCATTCAAGCTGATGCCAGCACACCACTGCTTCTAAGACTCAGTTTTCTCATCTGTCAAATGGACGGATTTAGTATTAACCTCATAGGGTAAATGGAATGTTGAAGTGAAAAAATAATAAGAGTACTTATATGTACCAGGCACTTAATATGCATTATCTCACTCAATTCTCATACCCATGAGTTAGGTACTCTTAGGTATTCTTTCCATTTTATATATGAGGAAACAGCTGAAGGAACTAGTCCAAGGTCACACAGCTAGCAAGTGGGAGAGCCTGTGAGTGAGAGACCTCTTAGCACCTGTGTGTAGACTTCTCTGCACGATGCTGGGCACAGGGTGTCGCTCAGTAACTGGTAGCTATTATCACCATAGAAATGAACTTATTAAACGCCTCTCCACTTTGGAAGGAGGGATCAACAGTTTGTGCTGAAAGAAACTTCTCAGTCACAGATGCTACATTCATTTTCTTCTGGGAGGAAGGGCCAGTATCAGTCCATGCAGGCTGCTATAACAAATACCACAGACCACGTGGCTTGTAAACAACAGAAATTTATTTCTCACAGTTCTGGAGGTTGGGAAGTTTAAG
Source organism: Phocoena phocoena (assembly GCF_963924675.1). Taxonomy (NCBI): domain Eukaryota; kingdom Metazoa; phylum Chordata; class Mammalia; order Artiodactyla; family Phocoenidae; genus Phocoena; species Phocoena phocoena. The sequence goes on from NC_089221.1 coordinate 123,184,782, forward strand.
ATCAAGGTACCAGCATGGTCTCATTCTGGTGAGAATCCTCTTCCTGGTTCATAGCCCCTGTCTTCTCACTGTGTCCTCATATAGCAGAAGAGCTAGGGAGCTCTGTGGAGTCTTTTTTACAGAAACACTAATCTTGTTCATGAAGGCTCCATCCTCGTGACCTAAGCACCTCTCTAAGCCCCACTACCTAATTCTATCACCTTTGGGGGTTAGGATTTTAACATATGAATTTGCGGAGGACACAACCTTCAGACCAGAGCTGCCAGGTTGTCTGATGGAAGAGCCAGCTGTTCATTATTCGTGGGACAGATGTAAGCTACTCCCCTCCCCAATTTGGCAAACTTTTTTCCCAGGCTTTCTCTGTGCTTGTACACTGATATATGTACACATACACATATGTCGTTTTATATCGGGTCGTTTTTTTGCAATTTTCTTTTCTTTTTAACCTAACAGTATATCACGGACATCTTTCTGATAGTGGTCCATACCAATCTATGTCATTCTCTCTCAAGCTTTTATCACTCACTCCACAGTGGCTACATACCAGCATTTATTTAACCACTTCATGACTAAAAGACATTTAGGCTGTTTCCAATTCTTCACTCATATAAATGACTCCCCATTCCACAATCTTTTATAGATTCTTTCACATGTCTGAAGAAGAAATTCCTAAAACTAGGATTTCTGGGTCAAAGAGAACACCTAGTTTAAATCTGGATCAGAGTACCTAAACTGACTTCTCAATGTGAAATTTAAGCTCCCAGCATTCAAGAAGGAAGGTGCCTCATGAAAAGATGCCTGATACTGCTAATTATTAGAGAAATGCAAATCACAACTACAATGAGGTATCACCTCACACCGGTCAGAATGGCCATCATCAAAAAGTCTACAAATAACAATGCTGGAGAGAGTGTGGAGGAAAGGGAACCCTCCTACACTGTTGGTGGGAATGTAAGTTTGTACAGCCACTATGGAGAACAGTATGGAGGTTCTTCAGAAAACTAAAAATAGAACTACCATATGACCCAGCGATCCCACTTCTGGGCATTTACCCAGACAGAACTCAATTCAAAAAGATACACGCACCCCTATACATGCAGCACTATTCACAATAGCCAAGACATGGAAACAGCCTAAATGTCCATTGACGGATGAATGAATAAAGAAGATGTGGTTCACATATACAATGGCATACTACTCAGCCATAAAAAAGAGTGAAATAATGCCATGTGCAGCAACATGGATGCAACTACAGATTGTCATACTAAGTGAAGTCAGAAAGAAAAACAAATGCCATATGATATCACTTACATGTAGAATCTAAAATATGACACAAATGAACTTATCTATGAAACAGAAACTGACTCATGGATATAGAGACCAGATTTGTGGTTGCCAAGGGGGAGGGCATTGGGGGAGGGATGGAGTGGGAGTTTGGGCTTAGCAGATGTAAGCTATTATACGTAGGATGGATAAACAACAAGGTCCTACTCTATAGCACAGAGAACTATATTCGATATCCTATGATAAATCATAATGGAAAAGAATATAAAAAAAAGAATGTATGTATATGTATAACTGAATCACTTTGCTGTACAGCAGAAATTAACACAACACTGTAAATCAACTATACTTCAACTTAAAACAAAAGAAGGAATGTGCCTGTTTGTTCATACTCTCACCAACATTGGCATTCCTCTGGTAATTTTTAAAACTTTTTATTATGAAAGTTTCTTGATGTAAAAAACGAAGAAAATAATAATACTGAACTGCTATATAGCCATCACTTGGCTTCCACAATTATCAACAATTTTAAGGCAAAAATAGACACAGATGTAGAGAACAAACGTGTGGACACCAAGCGGGGAAAGCAGAGGGGGCTGGTGGTGGGAGGAACTGGGAGATCAGGATTGACATATATACACTAATATGTATAAAATAGATAACTAATTAAAAAAACAAAGAAACTAATAATACTGAACTGCTGTGTAGCCATCACTTGGCTTCCACAATTATCAACAATCTTATTTCATCTATACCCCACTTTCTCCCTCCACTAGATTAAATTGAGATAAAGCTCATATATCATCCTCTTTTATCTGTAAACAACTCAATAGGTACCTTTAAAAGATAAGGACTCTTTTTTAAAATATATTGATCGTTTTTTTAATTTTTTTTTTTTTTTTTTTTGGCTGAGTTGGGTCTTCGTTGCTGTGCGCGAGCTTTCTCTAGTTGTGGCGAGCAGGGGACAGTCTTTGTTGCAGTGCACAGTCTTCTCGTTGTCGTGGCCTCTCGTTGCAGAGCATGGGCTCTAGGCACATGGGCTTCAGTAGTTGTGGCTCAAGGGCTCAGTAGCTGTGGCTCGCGGGTTCTAGAGCACAGGCTCAGTAGTTGTGGTGCATGGACTTAGTTGCTTGCGGCATGTGGGATCTTCCCAGACTAGGGATCAAACCCATGTCCCCTGCATTGGCAGGTGGATTCTTAACCACTATGCCACGAGGGAAGGCCCAGGACTCTTTTTTTTAAACATAGTCTCAATACCATTATCACATCTAAAAATTCCTTGATATCATCAAATACCCAGTCAGTGTTCAAATTTCCCCAATTGTCTCAGAAGTTTTTAATAATTGGTTTGTTTTAATCTGGATCCACCAAGGTCCACACATTACACTTGGTTCATATGCTTCTGACATGTCTAAATCTCTCTGTTACACACACACACACACACACACACACACACACACACACACATTCTCTTCTTTTTTTCCTTGCAATATACTCATTAGAGGAATTGGGTCATTTGTCTTAGAGTTTCCCACTTTCTGAATTTTTCTTATTACATCCCTGTTGTGTCATTTGTTTATTTTTTTTGGGGGGGGCGTGTCATTTAATATGTCTTCAGTCTTCTGTGTATCTTGTAACTGTTAGATCTAGAGCTATGCTGTACAGTGTAGTAGCCACTAACCACATGTGGCTATTTACATTTAAACGAATTAAAAATAAAAATCTAAAATCCAGTTCCTCCATCACATTAGCCATATGGCAAGTTCTCAGTAACCAGGTATGGCTGGTGGCTACTGTATAAGACAGTACAGAATAGCACACTTCCATCATCACAGACAGCTCTTTGCACAGAATGCTTCTAGAGGCATCATCAGATCCTCTATGATTATTAAATTATTTTTTCCTCATCTGTGCTCAAGAGCAAAGATGAACGCCTTGAAGTTTGGGTTACTAGGTAGGCTCAGGTAATACAAGGGAAGCCACTCATGTGTGCCAGACTACACCTGCCTGTTTTAAGTGGCAGCCACCTGTGTTTACAGACGATGATTAGATGTTTGTGATGAGCGTCACAGGTATGTATGAGATTCTGTGATGCTAAAAGGTCAGCAGCTCCCAGCGTGCAAGCAGCCCTGACCCTTTCCTGCCTCCTCAGAGGGAAATTGAGGGAATCAATGCTAATTCAGAAGGCTCAGTCTTGCAATTACAGGACATGCTGGTTCCAGAATATTCCTAAACATTCCTCCTTTCCCAGAGGTGCAGGTGTTTCTGGCTGGAGCCTTCTTCCTGCCTGTGTCTGTCATGGCATGTGTGTAATGAGCACATTTCAGACCACACCAAATAGGTTTCTCAGCTTACTTCTGTGACACTTGGAAAAGCCCACAGGGGCCACAGCAAGGCAGAGGAGGGGAGCAGCTGCCACCGACAGTGGAGCCGTCTGGCTGGCTGTGCATTCTAGCAGAAACCTCCCCGGGTTCCTGAGAAAACCTCAACCAACCTGTGAGGAAATGTATTCTTTGGGGTCCTGATAGGAGATAGGTATAGAAAAAAAAAAGCATTCTGTGAATTTGGGGTTAGGAGACCATCATTCATGGATTCATTCATTCTAAAAATACTTATTGGGGGGCTTGCCTGGTGGCGTAGTGGTTGAGAGTCTGCCTGCCGATGCAGGGGACACGGGTTCGAGCCCTGGTCTGGGAAGATCCCACATGACGCGGAGCAACTAGGCCCGTGAGCCTCCGCGTCTGGAGCCTGTGCTCCACAACGGGAGAGGCCACGATAGTGAGAGGCCCGCGCACCGCGATGATGAGTGGCCTCCTCTCACCGCAACTGGAGAAAGCCCACGCACAGAAAACGAAGACCCAACACAGCCAAAAGTAAATAAATAATTATTAAAAATACTTATTGGGCCAGACACTGTGCTTGGCACTAGGAACAAGGTGAGCTCATTAAAAGTTTCTGCTCTCACCAAGTTTACAGTCTGATGGAGGAGGAAGGTCCGTAAACAAGCCATTTAACAAATACCATACTGGGGGCATGGGGGGGCTGTGCTAGACAGTGTCATTAAAGTACCCGGAAGAGATCCCTGCCCCTGACACGGACACTCAGGGACATACTGTTTAAGCTGAGACTGAAAAAACATGTAGCAGTTGGGCAGGAGAGGAAGAGGGTGGGATGCTTAAAGAACATTCTGGAAGAATGTAAGAAGTAGCCATGCACGAGGCATTGGTAGTACAGAAAGATGTGCGGTTGGGCTGCAGTGGGCAGTGTGGTAGGAGAATGACTAGGGTTAAGAGTGGAGAGACAGGGCCTGAGCAAATCCCAGCTCTCGGAGCTGAGGCAAGTCCTAGCTTCCTGTGCCTCGATTTCTTCCTCCACCAAATAGGCATAGTAATTCTTACCGTGCACTGTCGTGGTTAGAGCCCAATGACCCAACAGATGCAGAACTATTTTACAAACCATATCCTAAAGTCCGAGTTGTAGAAAGACAACCGTACTGTTCTATACCATCTTGCACCTCTTGAGCGAGCGTGAATTAGGGAGCTGTGTCGCAGTGTCAGACCTGGTCCCTGAGGGCCCACAAAAGGCAATAACACATATGTCTCCTGTCTTCCCAACTCCATATTCAGCAACGCCAGGTTGGTAGCCCAGGTAGGAGTAATTACACCATAGATATTGGCAAATACTACAAATCAGAGCCTTTTTTTCCCTTTGTTGGAGAGCTGGTTTACCAGCACACCACCAAGTGAGAATGAAAGGAATAGAAAGAGGAGGAACCCTGGGGCAGCAATTATCAAGGAATGTCCATCCACAACAAAGAAGATTTTTCACAGAGTGAGTCTATCATTTTTTCTGCCATCTGAAACAGGCCCACCCAAAGCCAGTGCTCGGGGAAGAGAAGAGCAGGGCCATTCCGTCATGCCAACCCAGTCCCAGACGTGCCTGAGGAGTGCCAGTGACACCCGGGTCACAGAGATGAGACTGGAGCCTCTCAGATCAACAGCTGCTAGGAGCTGCTTTCTTTGGCTCATGTGGCTAGCGAGAAATTGGATTTCAATGTTCTGAATAGGCAGAAAAAGATATCTCCTTACTTCCTTCTGCTCCCTTTCCCGGCACTGCCAGCTGGCGTTTTTTGTCACTCAGCATGGCTTCCTGTAGTGGAAATTAGACACTTGATGAAGAGGACATGTAGGCAAGAAAAAGTCTTCAGCAGTGGGAGGCTCCAAGGCAGGTATCCGCTGGAAAAATAGGGATACGGACATAGCTCAAAGCACATTTTATGTAATAGGGCCTTTTTAAAGGATGACCTATAAAAATACTATTTTTATCCGTGGCTAGCATGCCTGGATACACCCCAATCCTGGAAAAATAACTAGTCGGGCCTGTTGGAATTTTATGTCAGGAGCAGAGATGGCAAAACATCAAAGTTGGAGTTGGGTTTAAGTGGCATGGTGTGGCTTAATATTCATTCATTCATTCATTCATTCATTCAACAAATACTTACTGGTTCTTACTAGATGCTGCTAGAATGTAAATCCCATAAAGGCAGAGACTGCATCGGTATGATGTGCTGTAGGCATCCAGAACATCTGTGTTGAATGAATGAGTGGATGCCATTGCTTTGCCACGTGTGAGTGGCATAAAGATGGACAAATCATAGACCCTGCTGCTGCACAGTTCAAGTCTGGTGGACAAGCAGACAAGTAAACCAGCAATTACAATACAAAGTGATGAGTGCTGTGTCAGGGGAAGTGTAGGGTGCAGTGGCTCACTAAAAAAGGAAGCCCAACTCAACCTTATGGGAAGAAACAGCAAAGGCTTTCTAAAGACCAAGATGCAGAAGACAGAGGCAATGCCAAAGATATTGGCACCTATCTGGATAAGACCTTAAAGAAGAAAGGAACTGTCCGCATATTCTGCAGTATCTCATATTCCTGGGAGGACTAATGACTTTATCTCATTGTGGAATATGTTGCAAATAGCTGCTGTAATACTTCTATGGCTTAATCCTCGGAAACGGTTTCCATTTCTCAGGGACTTTCAGAGGGTTTCCCTCAATTCAAGCTTTCCACTGGAACGATCCTGTGCTCCGTGTGACAGATGACATGTGGGTCTTTAGTATCTCTCTGATGTCCAGCCACTCACTCCTAAAATGGGGTCCAGCTCTACAGGCAGGCAGGGTACTTCTCCTGTAAGTTCACATCTGTTCCATTTGGTGTAAAGGAGAGGCATGCTCTGAATTTTGATTTCAAAGAGGCAGATACACTGCAGATTTGCAGGAGGTCCTGGTATTGACAATGCCGTCTCAAGGACAGCTGAACTGAGAGGGAAGATTTCTAACTTCTAACTTCCCAGGGCTTGCTGTTTTCAACAAAAGTCACGTAGACTTTTTCTTTGGGTATCACCAAATTAAAGTGCAAATAAGTGTAGATAGGCACACAGACAAACATCCAAGTCACAGAGGAGGAAGGCTATTTAAGAAGTAAAGCATTTGAAGCTCTATTTACAATAGTCAGGACATGGAAGCAACCTAAGTGTCCATCAACAGATGAATGGATAAAGAAGATGTGGCACATATATACAATGGAATATTACTCAGCCATAAAAAGAAACAAAATTGAGTTATTTGTAGTGAGGTGGATGGGCCTAGAGGCTGTCATACAGAGTGAAGTAAGTCAGAAAGAGAAAAACAAATGCCATATGCTAACACATATATATGGAATCTAAAAAAAAAGGTTCTGGAGAACCTAGGGGCAGGACAGGAATAAAGACGCAGATGTAGAGAATGGACTTGAGGACACAGGGAGGGGGAAGGGTAAGCTGGGACGAAGTGAGAGAGTAACATTGACATATATACACTACCAAATGTAAAATAGCTAGTGGGAAGCAGCCACACGGCACAGGGAGATCAGGTCCGTGCTTTGTGTCCACCTAGAGGGGTGGGATAGGGAGAGTGGGAGGGAGACGCAAGAGGGAGGAGATATGGGGATATATGTATAGCTGATTCACTCTGTTATACAGCAGAAACTAACACACCATTGTCAAGCAATTATACTCCAATAAAGATGTTAAAAAAAAAAAGTAAAGCATTTGAAATCCAGATGTAACTTTTGGACAGGAGAGGACAAGCCCAGCCACTTCAGCTCTCCTCTCCAAAGTCACTTTCCCCGCGGTTCTGGGGCACTCACGTCCCTTCACTCCTCACCACAGCCTGTCCTGCAGTGGCACCTTTACTCACCAGCCATTCTAGGAGGACCACGTACACAAGAGCAGAGACAGTAGTGGAATAAACTGCCTCTACCCATGACTCAAATCTCAATGATTATCAATATTTTGCCAATTTGGGGTCATTTGTAGAGATGTGGATGGACGTAGACACTGTCATACAGAGTGAAGTAAGTCAGAAAAACAAATATCGTATATTAATGCGTATATGTGGAATCTAGAAAAATGGTACAGGTGAACCAGTTTGCAAGGCAGAAAGACACAAGTAGAGAACAAACGTATGGACACCAAGCAGGGAAAGCAGGGGTGGGGGTGGTGGGATGAACTGGGAGATTGGACTTGACATATATACTCTAATATGAATAAAATAGACAAGTAATAAGAACCTGCTGTATAAAAATAAATAAAATTCAAAAAAGATATTTTGCCAATTTGGTTTCATCTCATCCATCGCCCTTATTTCTAGCATATTCTAAAGATACTCCTGGAGCTCTGATCATTCACTTAATATCCCATTATCATTATCATTTGAAGGAATGGTAAAATTCACCTTCTTCACTTTGCAGTTGAGGAAACCGAGGCCCAGAGAGGTTCAGTGCCTCTCTCAGGGACCCAAGTCTGTAAGTTGTGTATTATATCTAGGGGCCACTTCCAATCCCCAGACCAGATGGCTCCATTATCAGAAACGTTCTGCTGTTTGCCTGAATCCTGTCGTCACCAGTCATTCCTCTTTCAGCTCCAGAAACCTCCACATGGAGGTGAAAGAGAGAAACAACTTGGCGGAGAAAGCCAGTGTACGTGTGACCACAGTTTTTTTCCCCCTAAGTCAGAAAAGTGGTGGTGATGGTGGTGGGAGGGTCATTTGACTCATCTTCCCTCCCTCTGCATGGTGGACTTGGCTCAGTTTCTCGAGCCATATGGAAAGAGACTCATCCACTAAGTGCCACACCTACAGGAAAAGCTCTCTCTGGGAATGGAGAAAATGGAAGGGGGCAGAGTGGCCTCCCAGGAGGAGTGAGATGGCTCTTCCCTCTGTCCTTCAGGCTCCCACGCACCTCCAGCCCTCCCTCACAGGTGCCCTGTACCCTCCTGTTAGAAGAGATGGCAACCAAAATGCTTTGGTTCCCTGGAGAATTCAGTGTTCTGCCACTGAACAGCTCCAGGATCTGGCACCAAGCTCATCTCAAATGCAATCCCAAGCTGTGTATTAAAAACCAGCTTATGTAGGTAGCCAAGAATATGGCCATGAGCATGTCTGGGATTACCTCCTGTGATGGGGGAATGAAATCACCCCAAGGCAATCTCAGAGAAATGTCTGGAAGGAAAAAATGAAAGCATGCTAATGGTGACCCTGAAAACAGGCTGCTGGTTATGAATGGTTCTTTCTCTGCCCACTGGCGTAAATCCTGCTTCCTTCCCCCTTTTCCTGCCCTAGGACCCCTGATAACTCAGAAAGAAGGCAGGAGAGACCAGGGGAAAGAAGACTGGCATATTCCTGATGCCTGATTGATATTTGATTAAGGGAGGAAGGAAGGAATGCCGTGCCCACTGACCCACAGTGGCAGGAGATAGATAAAGAAGGAAAATGGACAGACAAAGGATTAATCTCCAAACTATATAAACGGCTCATGCAGCTCAATATTAAAAAAATAGACAACCCAATACAAAAATGGGCAGAAGACCTAAATAGATATTTCTCCAAAGAAGACATACAGATGACCAAGAAGCGCATGAAAAGCTGCTCAACATCACTAATTATTAGAGAAACGCAAATCAAAACTACAATGAGGTATCACTTCACACCAGTTAGAATGGGCATCATCAGAAAATCTACAAACAACAAATGCTGGAGAGGGTGTGGAGAAAAGGGAACCCTCTTGCACTGTTGATGGGAATGTAAACTGATCCAGCCACTATGGAAAACAGTATGGAGGTTCCTTAAAAAACTAAAAATAGAACTACCATATGGCCCAGCAATCCCACTACTGGGCACATACTCTGAGAAAACCATAATTCAAAAAGAGTCATGTACCACAATGTTCAGCTCTATTTACAATAGGCAGGTCATGGAAGCAACCTAAATGTCCATCGACAGATGAATGGATAAAGAAGATGTGGCACATATATACGATGGAATATTACTCAGCCATAAAAAGGAATGAAATTGAGTTGTCTGTAGTGAGATGGATGGACCTAGAGTCTGTCATACAGAGTGAAGTAAATCAGAAAGAGAAAAACAAATACCATATGCTAACACATATATAAGGAATCTAAAAAAAAAGGAAAAAAAAGTGGTCATGAAGAACCTAGGGGCAAGACGGGAATAAAGACACAGACCTACTAGAGAATGGACTTGAGGATATGGGGAGGGGGAAGGGTAAGCTGGGACAACGTGAGAGAGTGGCATGGACATATATACACTACCAAACGTAAAATAGATAGCTAGTGGGAAGCAGCCGCACAGCACAGGGAGATCAGCTCGTTGCTTTGTGACTACCTAGAGGGGTGGGATAGGGAGGGAGACACAAGAGGGAAGAGATATGGAGACATATGTATATGTATAACTGATTCACTTTGTTATAAAGCAGAAACTAACACACCATTGTAAAGCAATTATACTCCAATAAAGATGTTTAAATAAAAACAAAAAGGAAGATGTGGCACATATATACAATGGAATATTACTCAGCCATAAAAAGGAACGAAATTGGGTCATTTGTAGAGATGTGGATGGACTTAGAGACTGTCATACAGAGTGAAGTAAGTCAGAAAGAGAAAAACAAATATCATATATTAACGCATATAGAAATGGTACAGATGAACTGGTTTGCAAGGCAGAAATACAGACACAGATGTAGAGAACAAATGTGGACACCAAGGAGGGGAAAGCAGGGGGGAGGTGGGTGGGGGGGTGGGATGAATTGGGAGATTGGGATTGACATGTATACACTAATATGTATAAAATGGATAACTAATAAGAACCTGCTGTATAAAAAATAAATTAATTAAATTAAATTTTTTTTTTTAAATCACACACACACACACACAAAGGAAGGAAAATGGAGAGCTGTGCTCTCCCAGGTCTGTACCTAGGACTAGAAGAAGAGAGGCTGAGACAAAAGGCTGGGGGGAGAGAAAAAGGAGAGAGATACATGACAAAAGTCACAGGACAGAATAGACTTTTAGATATAGCTATAAGGCCAATAATAAGAACCTTCCTTGCACTGGTTCTCCTTCCATCCCTCAGCATCTCTCACCTCCCTATTCTTCTCTATAACACTTACTCCAACTTGTAATTATGTGTATACTCGTTTATTTATAAGTTTGATCTTTGTTTCACCAGGTAGACAATGCCTGGCATGGGTGGCACTCAAAATGACGCCAGGTAAACAGTCTCTCTGGTCAGGCAGGATATTCCAGGGGCTTAGAGAGTTTGGCCCAGGTCAAGGGCCAAAACTTCCATTGGAATCTGCAGGGTTTGGGTAACACAGACTTGCTGAGTTTACGGCATAAAGAAGTATTAGTATTAGCCCCAATTTGTGGATAATCCAAACTAAGAATCAGGAAGACTTAAGTGATTTGGCCAAAGTTACAAAAGCCAGAATGCAAACACCTTACTTGACTCTAACATCTGTGTTCTGTTGCACCCTAGTACCACCCCTGAACAAGTAAAATTCTCTATGAAGGAAGAAACTCACATGGTATGTCTCATAAGCCTGGCCTCAAATTTGAATGTCAGGATTCAGACCTTCTGGTGATCTCAAGCCCCCAAGCACCAGACGGTCTGGGATTTGTCAAGCCTTGATAGATCTGATGCTGTTGAGTGAGGACTGAAGTGTTCCCCCTCCTCACCAGAGAAACATGAGCACAAGGGCCAGCCAGCCCTTTCTAACATATGCTCCCTTGCCCCCGACATCAGGTCCAAAAGGGTTGCCAACATGAGGGAGAGATGCAGGATGGCTCAGTTGTCTAAGCAGCAGCTGGGAAGTTAGGGCCCAGGACAGTTAGCTGACCCTTTGCCTCACGAGTGGAATGAAATCACAGGGGAAGTCACATTTACTTTACCCAGCATTCCCCAGGCCCATTCTGCTAATCCTGCAAAGTGGTCCAGATGCAAATACAAGGTCACATTAGTGGAGTAAAACTTCTGAGAAGCCAGTCAGCAAAAGAGCCTGTGTGACTTGGTTCAATTCAGTGATTCCTGAGCTTATTTGAGTATGGAAACCTTTTTGAGTATGGGTAGCACGAAATTGTTAAAATTCAGGGCAATTTGGAAAAGAGGACCCAAACTCTCCTTTTTTATTTTCTAGTTCATGCCACTAGATCTTTCCAATAATTATTATCAGTCATATTTATTAATCTTATATGCATTCTTTTCCTCCAGGAATGGCAATTCCTGGATGTTTCTTGATTAATTCACAAATTCATTCACCAAGCATTTATGAAACACCTGCTTGTGTCCAGGGCTCAGAGACAGAGTTTCAGAGGTGTTTCAGACACAAATCCTAAACTCTCGGGCAGAGAATTCATAGCCTGGTGAATGATACCTGAGCCAAAGGCCAGGATGTTTTCTCTTGGCTCCATTCTCCTGTGACGGGCCATCTCATGACCAGCTAGAGAGGTAAGCAGTTAGCTCAGCATGTTGGTTTTGGCCCCATCTGATGCCAGAAGTAGAGAACCAGACCTACCTCTTTCTAAATAAGTGGGAGTGCCACTCATGCATGGTGAACAGTTCATTACACAGGAACAGGCTGAATGCTCACTCCAGCTCAGCTTTTTCCCTTGTCTCATCACTGTGATGATTCCAATCTTGGGCTCCTTTTCTCTTACCCTGTTATCAATCCATATGCCTCCTTCTTTATTTTCCAATTGGAAATAAGCTCAGAGCTCATTGGCAGCTAGTCCTCCTGCTGTTTCTGAATTCTGCTTTTTGGATATTTCACTGCTATGCAGTTTTGTTGTTTCTGGGTTTTTAATATGCATTAATCAGGACTTTTTCAGTTTCAGGGGTCAGAAAATAACTCCAAGCAGTTTCAGTAATAAGCAATACATTGAGGATATCATCTCATTTAACTGTGCATCCTTTAGGCACAGTTGGATATAGACATTCAAATTTTCTTGTGAAGGCTCTATCCATTACTTATCTGTTTATCTCACGATATCTCTAGTTCTGCTGCCTTCTGCAGCTTCACTCAGGAAGGTGTGTCTGCTGGCTGGGAAATATCACCACTGGTAGTCCAAGGCTTGCCACCTCCAGGCTCATGATCCAAAAGAAACACTCTCTTCTTGGGTGTCTATATATCAAACGTCAAAGAAGATTCTAACTGACCCTATTTGGGGCACACGCCTGCCCTGTTCCAACCTTTATGCCAGGAGGATTTGGGCACTCTGTTGCCGAGCCAAACTTGGGTCCACTCACCCGCACAGTAAAGCCAATCTACTGACATCAGGTTGTGGTGAAGGAAAGTGCGGCATTTACTGCAGGACACCAAGCAAGGAGAATGGGTGGCTAATGCTCAAAAGACCAAAACGCCCTGAAGGATTTCAGGGAAGGGATTTTCAAGGCAAGGTGAGGGAGAGGGTTGCCGGGTGCCGGATCAGCTCATGGACATTTTTCTGATTGGTTGGTGGAGAGGTAACTGAGTGGTATTTTGGGAGTTAACATCATCAACCTTTTGGATTTAACTGGTCTGGGGTCTACGTGTATATGGTCAGCATGCAGCTAACTTTTTTCACCTGGGGAGGGTTTTAGTATCTGTAAAACAACTCAAGGACATGGCTAAAATATTACTTATAGTCCTTAAGGAGGAACTGAAGGTCCTTGACTTTGTATTATGGCTAAACTATTATGTTGTCTCACTTGACTGTTTTTGTTTCTGCATTTTCTCATTTTTGATTGAATTTGTTCTCTGGAACTCAGGGAAGGCCTAGGAGGCTAAAGCTCTTTTACAAACAGGAGGCAAGGGACATGGTGGGGGTGGGTGGGGGTGCTTCTGTCCCCAGAAAGGCCTTCACAGGGCCTTGCTCGGTTATATAGCCTTGTTCGGTTATATAACTGGCCAGCCTGGGCCACATACCCATGTGTATGCAGTGTGACCAGAGTGAATAACATGCCCATGAGAAGATGGAGAGCAAATGGGTGGATCCTCAGAGAAGGGATGGCTGCCATTTTATTACCAACACACGTAACTACTACAACATAATTTTACCACTAATGTCTCTGCATACCCCCTGCTTCCTTATTTCAGGGTTCTGTGCTTTATCTTCCTTCAAAAGCATGGACCTCGTGTGGCTTTCACCTCACCCTACTGAGATGACAAATCAATAGACAAACTACAGGTGCATAGAAGTATTAATCCTTTTGAATCTCAGAGAAGGAAAGCTTTGTAGGCACACACACAGCCTTCCACTGGATTATCTGGCTTTCTGAAAAACACCAGGAGAAACATTTGGTAATGACCTGGCTGTGAGACCGCCACACCCACTTTATCCCCATTCTCCCTCCCTCCTGCACCTGTCGAGACAGAAAACAATTGGGGTGGTGTTTTGTTTCACCCAACAAAACAACGGGTGATGGCTGCTGCAGAACTTGGAGTCATTTTCCCTTGAGAGAACCATTGCTGACTAGATAGAATCAACCAGCTGAGTCTCTCCAGGCAGGTGCTTAACTTTTATGCGAGGGCTCTAGAGTTCAATAATTCATGCTCGTGCAGCCAGCAGCAAGCAGATGGCATTCAAACTCTATTCAGATTGTGATTATAAAACATCACCCCAAATGAGTTTTATGATGGAAAAACATACTAGGTGACTTCAGCGGGATGAAAGAGAAATCAGGGCTTTGACGTCAAATGAACGGAAGTCAGTCTCGGGGCCGCTGTACATTGGCTGTGTGACTTTGCCTGAAGGTTGAACGTCTCAGAACCTGTTTCTTCGTCGACAAAATTAAGATAAACCTACTTCACAGGGCTTTGAGCTCATATAAATGAGATAGTACTGTACATGGAAAGTGCAGTAGTGCAATAATGTAAGACAAATTTCTATGGCTTGCCAGAAACACAATAAATGCTAATTTCCTTCCCCTCTTCAGATTCTTTCTCTCTCCTTCCCCTCCCCCACCCTCTTTACAGCATGGAAGCCAATGTTTTCTATAAGTATGAATGTAGGACTGAGAGTAAAAGGGGAGAATGAAGAAAAGAGGTGATGAAAAGAATCTTCATGTTAAAAATAGAATTTACAGTTTGCTTCCACAATAGTTTATCTCAACTGAGGGGAGATAGAGAAAAGATGAAGATGGTCAGGCAATTAGTACTCTCTCAGGGTTTCAAAGTCTATGCACCTTCAAAGAGATTTAAGCATTTTGTGCAGTTTTAGTCTAATATACTTGCTCAATAGTCATTAAAATACATAAGCCACCTTGTATGGGAATGTCTTCCAGAAAAGAAAGGGAAAAAGCAGCTCAGCCATTTACAAAACTACATCAAATCTCCATTTTAGTTAGAATAAGACATAACTCAGACCAGCGGCATCAAACTTGGATGGATGGGAGAGCTGGATAAAAATGTAGCTACTTAAACTGCCCTCTAAGAGATTCTGGTCAAATTGGTCAGGGATGGGGTCCAAGAGTCTGCATTTTTTACATTTCCCGAGACTGTGATCTAGGTAAACCACAGACTTCATTTTGAGAAACACTGGTTGAGTAGTTAAGACCTTGGGCTTGAGAATAGACATACTTGAGCTCAAATTCCAAAATCTACCACTTTCTAGCTTCATGAACTTTGGCAAATTTTTAACCTCTCTGATCCCCAGTTTTCTAATCACAGGTTGTTGTGAGAATTAAATAAAATATACTGTGGCGTGCTTAGCACAGTATCTGGTACATAGGAGGAAGCACTCAATAAATATTAGCTATTGATATTATCATTATTATGCAAAGTCAAAGGAGCTTCAATTCCTTTTTTCCTAATTTTTTCATTCTTCCTTCCTTTTCTTTCTTTTCCTTTTATAAATCCAAAATAACAGTGTATTAGCCAAGATGGAAGTTTATTTAGATTTCAGACACACGTCTGGAAGTAAAGTAGTCCAGGACTTGCCTGGCAGCTCTGCAACTCAGACTACTTTCTCCCCTTTTTAGGTGTGACCCTTATCCTCATTGTTCAAGATGGCAGCTAGAGCGCCAGCTCTGCATCCCACATAGCAAAATGGAGGAAAGAAAAAGAAAGTCAGTCTCTCTCAGTAGGGACACTTCCTAAAATTTGCTTATATCCCATTGGCCAGATGTAGCTGCCAGTGAGCCTGGTAAATGTGACCAGTGTGTGCCAGGTGCTCATATACCCATAAAAATGTGATTTATATCACAGTGTAAAATTGGGAGAAGGCTTAGGGACAATTATTATTCCCTGATATGTCTAACCCTGGGAGTCTAACAGATTCAGATCATTCCCCAGAAATCCTCTGTTCTCGATCTGCTTCTACCTGCTTACTTCTCAGGTAAGGGAGAAGCTTCTCCAAAAGGTAGTTACCTGGTTTGTTGATCCCACTCAGCTAGGCTTATTTTCTTCCGAAATTCCTCCCATACCTTTCACTTCTTATCCCCCAGCTTCATTCATTTTCTTTTTACTATCTAATTGTAATAGACAGTACAATTTTTTCATTGTAGAAAAGTTAGAAAACAGTGCAAAGCACTTAGGGAAACTTTTTTTTTAATATTCAAAAATCTCATCATTTAGAAATAGCCACTCTTAAAATGTTAGTATATAGCCATCTAGCATTTTCCCCAGGTAAAAAATATATATGTATATTTACAAAGAGAGCCTAGTCTACATAACTGTTTTTAATCTCTTCTATTATACTTAACAGTATATTATGAGTAACTCTCAGTGTTATTAATTATAGATCAACATCATCAGTTTTAATGACTGTAGGGTTTTCCATTGTATGGATGTATCATAATTTATTCAACTGGTTCCATTTATCTACAACAGTGTGTTAAACCTCCTAGCACATACATCTTTGCTCATTTGTCCACCAGTTTCCCAAAGATGAGCTATGTTCCTGTGGTTTTCTAACTCCCCAGGGACCAGCAGAAAACCATTGCTCTGCTGCTGTCCCATCAGCAATATGATGCCATTCAGGCCTTGTCTCGACCCTGAAGCTGCTTGAAATTCCTTTTCAAATGAACACTGCAGACTCTGAAGGTCCTTGAAGGTCCCAGCAAGACTGTCCCCAGCAGAGGGGAATACTCCACCCAATGGCCGAGGAAAGCACAAAATACAATACAATCACAGGTGACACTGAAGGGCTTGCTATAAAACCTAAGTTACTAGAACTTTCCATTTGTCAAACTGACCTCAAACAAGACCAAAGTGACGCCATTTCTCTGTGGAGAAACCAGTTTCAATCAGGAAAAGAAATGCATTTGACTGAAATAATTATTTAGACTGACAATTGACTTGACAAATGACAATTCTTTAGCTGATTTTTTTTAGGTGCTTATTGATTTCTGACTATTAACTCATCTCGGTTGTGCTTCCTAAAGATCCAAACACACATGAGGTTTACACTTTCTAGACAGGCTGAAGACAACTTATAATGCATCACTCTCACGTAGCACTTTCTATTTTCAGGGGGTTTTCACCTCAATTTTCTTGCCATCAACACTGAGCCCTACATTACAGGTGTTAATTCTAAGAGGTGTCATTTATTGAGCACATACTATGTTCCAAGCAATACACAGAATGCATTATCAATATTTTTTAGTCCTCACAGCAACTCTAATGAGGTAGACATTCTATTATTACCCCATTTTTATAAATGAATGTGGTTTAAGAAAGATGAAATAGCTTGACCACAGTCACACAAGAGCAAAGAGGTGGAGCCATAATTCAAAATCAGTATTCAGATCCCAGAAAGAGTCACAGCCTCACTCAAGTTCACATAGTTGTGGAGTCAAGTCCAAAATCCTGTTCCCTGCATAGTGATTAAGAACAGGGTCTGGGCTTCCCTGGTGGCGCAGTGGTTGAGAGTCCACCTGCTGATGCAGGGGACATGGGTTCATGCCCCGGTCTGGGAAGATCCCACATGCCGTGGAGCGGCTGGGCCCCGTGAGCCATGGCCACTGAGCCTGCGCATCCGGAGCCTGTGCTCCGCAACGGGAGAGGCCACAACAGTGAGAGGCCTGCATACCGCAAAAAAAAAAAAAAAAAAAAAAAAAGAACAGGGTCTCTGGGCTTCCCTGGTGGCGCAGTGGTTAAGAATCCGCCTGTCTATTCAGGGGACACGGGTTCAAGCCCTGGTCCAGGAAGATCCCACATGCCGCAGAGCAACTAAGCCCGTGCACCACAACTACTGACCCTGCGGTCTAGAGCCCGCAAGCCACAACTACTGAGCCCGTGCACCACAGCTACTGAAGCCCGCGCCAAGAGCCCGTGCTCCACAACAAGAGAAGCCACTGCAATGAGAAGCTGGCTCACCACAAGGAAGAGTAGCCGCGTTCACCGCAACTGGAGAAAGCCCGCACGCAGTAACGAAAACCCAAAGCAGCCAAAAATAAATAAATAAATGTATATTTAAAAAAAAGAACAGGTCTCTAAAATCAGATTGTCAGAGTTCAAACCCCATATCTGCCATTTCCCAGCTGTGTCACCTTAGGTAACTTCCTAAACCACTCTGTGCCTCAGTCACCTCATCTTAGAAAGGGGAATAATAGTGTTTATCTCAAAGGTTAAACAAGATGACCCACATACGGCACTTAGCACATAGGAAGTGCCCTGTATTTAGTTATTAATATGATCCCTTGTGTCCCTCCAGCCTCTAAGCCATACATATTTTATTGATCTGTGACACTGCAGGTGCCGCGAGCAAAGGCCTTGTGCAACTACCGAGGGCAGAATCCTGGTGACCTGAGGTTTAATAAGGGAGATGTCATCCTCCTCCGGAGACAGTTGGATGAGAACTGGTACCAGGGGGAAATCAATGGAGTCAGTGGGATCTTCCCAGCCAGCTCCGTAGAGGTCCTCAAGCAGCTTCCCCAGCCACCCCCACTCTGCCGGGCCCTCTACAACTTCGACCTGCGTGACAAGGACAAGAGTAAGAACCAGGACTGCCTGACCTTCCTCAAGGTAAGATTCTGGGCAGCTACCAAAGTCACCAGTGACCACATAAAGACAGGCAGAACCTCGAGTTTTTGTTTAATATTTGCTGATTGTTTTTGATTATATTTTATCCATAAATGTATAAATGTGTGCCTATATATGTAATGTGTATGTATAATTCAAACATATGGTAGTAAAGTTGCCAGAGAAATCTAATAGGAGTTTGACAGGAATCCTCAAACCTTTTCTATTGCAACTGCAAAACTAAGTATCCGCACACTCATTCATTCATTCTACAATCACTTTTGAGCACCTGCTCTTTGCAGACACTGGGGAGACAGCATGAACAAGTCACAGCACCTACCCTCAGGCAGAGTAGTGAGAGAAACAGACACTTGGACAGAAGATTACAGACACGGTTTAACAGCGTGCTGCGTAGAACTACAGATCTTACCTCTTCATTGTGTATCTGCAGGGGTATTCTCGCTGACCAAGTTCTGATCACCTAGTACTACTCGTTTACAACACTCTATTTTGTTTGTAAACATTGCATTCAAAACACTCCAAACAACACAATAACATAATTATGTCTTTACACATAAATCACCTCTTACAAGATATATGTTCCGAACACATTAGTTACCTTAAGGTTTTTTCCCTCTCCTTTTTTTTTTTTTTGGGTGATTCTTCAGCATTTGCAAGTAAGGACAAGTCTACTAAAGTCTAGACTACAACCATCCCTCGGTATCTGAGGGGGATTAGTTCTAGGACACATTGATTCCTGAAGATACAGAAGCCGCGGACGAGGAGGGTCGACTGTACTTTAAGTCATCGTATTCAGTACTTATTATTCCGTAAACATTTGAATTCTCTCTTAGAAACCAAAGTTGGGGTGATTTTCATTCTTTGCTACTTATGATAAGTAGATCAAATACAAGTACAAGTGGCACTGCTACCGTAGCTCAGGAAAGGTCTTTCGTTTTGTAAAACATTTTTATTCCATCACTACTGGAAATGAGATTTACTTAAGATTCACTCAAACTAGATAACCCCACTGTCCTCAATATTTTGAAATACTGATCTTTGTTATTGTCTTAGCACTTCAGAGTGAGTCCCCTAAGGAATGTCATTCTGTAGCTGACCTGTAAACTTTATACTTTGACTACAGCTGGAGAAGGGCAGTTCAATTCCACAAGCGTTTATTGAGTATTTACTTTGTGCCAGGCATTAGACACTAAGCTCTAGGGACACAGCTGGAGGAAGACATAGGCAGGAAGCAGTACCTGCTTTTTTGCCCTTTTCTGGGAATTTGCAAACTGGGACACTTACCCACCTGCTTGTTCATTCACTGAATCCATCCATGTGCCAAGCTGTCCACTGGAGATAAAGTGATGAGTCACTGTCCCTGTCTTCACGGAGCCAGCAATCTAGTGGAAGGAACAGAAATATAAATGGGAAATGAGGACAGAGGACCCAGAAGAGAGGATTTGATCCCTTCTGGAAGCCTATTGAAGGCCAAGACTACACCAGTATATCTCATGGTCTTCCTAAACACAGCATGTCCAAAAAAACTCAAGATCTTCTCTCCAGAAGCTTTTATTCCTAGTATTTTCTATCTCAGTAAATTTTCCAGTTTATTCACACATGCATTTATTCATTCACGCATGCATGCATTCAAGAAATATTGATTGTTTAAAAACTGTGATTCACTATGTTGTACACCTGAAACTTATATAATATTGTACATCAACTATACCTCAATAAAAAAAATTTAAAAAAGGAATGATTGGTTGACTGCTATAGGGGAGCCGCTATATAAGGTCCTAGGGACAAAATGAACAAAACAGATACAGGCCCTGCACACATGAAGTTTATGGTCTGATGGGGTGGACAGGCATTAAAGAAATCATAACCTATAAATATGTAATTACAGGTTGTAATAAGGACAGAGAAATCTAAGAAAGGGTATAATGCAGTAATGGATTTAGATCTGGATTTGTCTATATTACTAAGGGGCATAGATCAGAAGATCAGAGAGATCAGTGGATGAATATTCAGATTTAGACTGATAACAGGCATGGACATGGAAAGGTATTCCTGATGTGATATTAAGTGAAAATTCAATGTATCCTATATGACTTCATTTGTAAGAAATACAAAATAAGCCAAATGAATGTATTTGCTAGGAGTCAGAGTAGTGGTTACCTCTTGCTACGTGACAGGAAAGAGTACTAAAGAGCCATCTTGGTGCTGGAAGTATTTTATATCTCTTACTCTGGGTTGGGGTTTTGTGGATATATTCAATTTTAAAAATTCATCAAGCTTTACATCCAAAATGTTTGTACTTTATTGCATGCCTATGCATATTTTCTGAAAAGTTTTTAAAAATCAGTGTGTCTCTATGCACATATATTTTATCCTCATAGAAAAGAATCTGGGAAAAAATGTGTCAACCAAGATGTTAACAGTGGTTGTACCTATATTGTGATAGAATTCTTTCTTTGTTTTGCTTATCTGTGTTTCCAAGTGTTTCTACAAATCTCCATATAACCTTTGGTAATAAGAAACATTCAAATAAAAAGCCACGTTACATTTGATACATTAAAAATTAAATAGGGGGACTTCCCTGGTGGTGCAGTGGCTAAGAGTCCGCCTGCCATTGCAGGGGACACAGGTCGAGTCCTGGTCCGGGAAGATCCCACATGTTGTGGAGCATCTAAGCCCGTGCACCACAACTACTGAGCCTGCGCTCTAGAGCCCACGAGCCACAACTACTGAAGCCCATGCACCTAGAGCCCATGCTCTGCAACAAAAGAAGCCACCACAATGAGAATCCCTGAGAAGTCTGCGCACTGCAACAAGGAGTAGCCCCCGCTCGCAGCAACTAGAGCAAGCCCACATGCAGCAACAAAGACCCCACGCAGCCAAATATATAAATAAATTTATTTAAAAAAAATTTTTTGAACACTGAAAAGTGTACAAAATCTGAATGAAATTCATTCTTCCTTTGGCTAAGCCAAAATTCTATCTCCCTACCTCTTCCATCTTGGTTTCTCCATCAGATTAATTTAAATGAAAAGCCCAGATTCTGCTGGTGATGGAAAATTAGAGACATTTCCAAGTTTT
The DNA here is from genome assembly GCF_963924675.1 of Phocoena phocoena. Lineage (NCBI taxonomy): Eukaryota > Metazoa > Chordata > Mammalia > Artiodactyla > Phocoenidae > Phocoena > Phocoena phocoena. The sequence goes on from NC_089221.1 coordinate 123,206,504, forward strand.
CCTATAGGATTTCTTCAATGCTCCAAATTACTTCTACTCCTCTTTTGGTCTTGGTGACCCAAATACTGCCCTTAATGAAGAAAGATTATTTTAGTGGAAGATTTTGTAAATAAATTGTGAAAGAGTTACATTCCTTGCCCCTTACACCATCTGAGACTCCAAGCTGATCTCCACTGAAGGCTTTCAGCACCTGAAAACTGACAGTAAATGCTAACCAGGAGACTTTCTCTCTTTCAGGATGATATCATCACTGTGATCAACCGAGTGGATGAGAACTGGGCAGAAGGCAAGTTAGGAGATAAAGTCGGCATCTTCCCCATCTTGTTTGTAGAGGTACGTGACTATCAAGTCTACATCTGATTCAAGCTTACTCAGAATTATACATGTGCTACAGTGAGTAATTCCTATTTGATATGAGGCTTATTTCAGAACTAACTAAAGTCTTGAAAGAAAAGATGCTAGATGATAATACCCATTTCTGGCAAGAGTGTGGGAAAATAGGCCTTTGCGTTCTGCTGATAGGAGTACAAATTGGTGCCATCTCTCGTTTCCAGACTCAAACTCCTATCAAGGATGTTGAAAATGTACATCTCCTTTGAGTCATTAATTCCACACCTGAGAGTTCATTATAAGGAAGTATTAAAACAAGTGTGCAAAGATATGTGTACAAAATGTGCAAAAATGTTCATTGTAGCATTGTGCAGTGGTGAAAAACCAGAAATAATCTAAAACTCAACAATAAGGATTTAGTTTTTTTTAATTATGGTGATGGAAAAATATATACCCATTAAAAATAATGTTAAAGGAGAATACTCAATATCATGGAGTATCTGGTATTATGGAAATATGTTTGTGATTTATTGTTAAGTAAAATAAAGTTTAATGAGCATAAAGTTTCAGATTTAGAAGATGAAGTTCTGGAGCTCTATTACAATGTGGATAAAATTAACACTACTGAACTGTATACTTAAAGATGGTTATTATAGTAAATTTTGTTACGTGTTTTTTACCACAATTAAAAAAAAATTAACTGCTTGAAACTAGCTTTGTAAATACATATGTGTATATATAAATGGATAAAGGGCTAGAAGACTATGTACCAAGATATTAACAGTGGTGATCACCAGATGGTGAGATTCTAGATAATTTTCATGTTGTTCTTCTGCTGACTTGTATTTTGTAAATCTTCAGAAATGAACACATATTACTTCTATTGTTTTTTTTAAATCTACTTTGAAAAAAAAAGAAAGAACACATGCTAGGCTATCTACCTATTTCTCCAGGATAGGAATATAACCTATAGCCCCTAACCTCTCTAGCCATCATTCTCACCCCAGCTTGAAGCAGGTCATTACAAATTTAGAAGAGAGGTTTCACTGTTTAACTGCACTTATTGGGTGCTTACCAGGCATAAAGCATTAAAAGCTAGCAGTGCTGGGCTTCCCTGGTGGCGCAGTGGTTGAGAGTCCGCCTGCTGATGCGGGGGACACGGGTTCGTGCCCCGGTCCGGGAGGATCCCACATGCCGCGGAGCGGCTGGGCCCGTGAGCCATCGCCGCTGGGCCTGCGCGTCCGGAGCCTGTGCTCCGCAACGGGAAAGGCCACGACAGTGAGAGCCCCGCGTACAGCAAAAAAAAAAAAAAAAAAAAAAAAAAAAAAAAAAAAGCTAGCAGTGCTGAGCTATAAAAGAAGTAGAAGGTATGCTCCCTGCCCTCTAGGAGGGTGGGATGAAACAGAACAGAGGTAGAGTTGGAAAGAAGGGACCACTTCTACCATTCGTAAGAGCCAAAGTGGGTTCTGAAGTGAATGGTGTGCCCAGAACACTGCCCAGCTGTCAAGGTTCCCTCAACCTCTCATCTCAATCTGTATGGAAGGAATGAAAGGTGGAAGGGAGGGGAAGAGGAATGGTCCAGAGAGGCTGGTCTTCCTAGTCTCTTCACTAAATGATGGTGCTTTTTCTCTTGTTGAAGCCCCTTCCAGGTACAGCCACCCAATTCTCTCTACATGTTCAACTTCACTCATTTTATGAGGCTCAGCTAGAAATCTTCTTTTTCCATAAAATTCCAGCAACTAGTTGAATACTCAGTTGTCTCTTTCTTCTCAGAACACCTGATGCGTGGGTGGCTTGTACTTCACAGGCTAGCCCAACACAGAGCAGGTACTTCATAAAAAAAAATTAGCTTCACAAGTGAATGAATGAAAAAAATAGTTGGGAGGTGGTCCGACTGACCAGGAAAAAAATTCAGAGAACATACCTTTCAACGTGACCCTGTCCTAAATATATATTCAATCATTCAACTTATTTTTCATTGACTGCCTGCCATGTCAAGTCCTGTGCTAAGTTCCAGTGATACAAGACAGATATGAGTCCCTACTTTCAAGGACTGTAGGGGCAGACATGAATAAATAATTATAAGTGTGATGAATGATGCAAAGAGTGAAGGAGAGGGAACTATTGGGGGGAGGAGAGTATGATGTTCAACTTACCTGGGTAGGGTGTCGGCAAATGCCTTGTAAGCCAAGATCTGACAATGATGAGGAGCATGCATGGAGGGAAGAGTGTTTTAGGGAATGGAGGTAACATGTGCAAAAGTCCTGCAGGATGAGGAAGTGTGGTGCCTCCAAAGGACCAAAGAATACTAGAGCTGGAGCTTAGAGAGTAAGAGAGAGACAAAAAAAAAAAAAAAAAAAAATTAAGCCAGGGAAGAAAATGGGACACACACCACAGGAGACTTCGTAAACCTTCTTGCATTAGTCAGGATGAGCTAGGTTATGCTATGGTAATAAACAGCCCCTGTATCTCAGTGGCTTCACAAAGAAAAAGTTATTTCGAATCCACATTACGTGTTCAGCACAGAATGGTGAGAGGCTGTGCTCACACAGTCACTGAGGAACCCAGACTGATGAGGCTGGGCCATCTTGTAGCCGTGCCATCTGGAACATACGGACTTCCTAGGTTTCATGGCGGGGAAGAGTAAAGAAGAGTGAGCTGTGTATCAGCGAAGGCCTCAGCTCTGTGACATTTGTCACTCCCACTCATAGTCCATTGGCCTGAACCAGTCACATAGTCCCACCTGGCTTGAAATCAGCTGAGAAGTATAGGGGACTACTTGGAGTATTTGCTGAGCATCCTCACCTCTGCCGTATCATAAGAAGTTTGGACTTGACCCAGAAGTCAGAAGACACCACTGATAAATTTAAAGTAAGGCAGTGACTCCATCAGATTTGGGGTTCTTAAAGATTGCTCTGGATGCAGTAGGAAGAATAATTTGAGGAGGAGGGATTTAAAAAAAGCAGAAAGATCAATTAGGAGGCTACTACATGGCTCAGTTAGAAAATGATTGTAGCTTTGACTAGTAGATTGGAAACAACTGGACAGATTCCAGGACCTTTTAGGAGGTAGATCCACAGGAGCGGGGGATAGGGGTCAGGAAGTGGTCAAGGATCACGCCCCATTTTCGGATTTGTGTGTCTAGGTCAGTGGTAGAGCCATTTGCTGGATCAAGCAACATATGCTGAAGAGGAACAATTACGATGTTTGGGAGATAACCGTTAAGTCTCCAAGGACAGAGATGAGCTACAACTAATCCTAGTTGGATACATAGGAGGTGCTTAAATTTTTGCAGATTAGAGCTTGCATGGTCCCCTGTATTATTTCAAGAAGCTTCTTCATAGGTCTGGGGGAAAAAGGCATCACTGATTTCATTACCCATTTCTGATATCCTTTTTTCCCAAAACTTCTACATTTAATGATTATTCATTTGGATACTCTCCCCACTATTCCACCTCTAAAATTAGTGATTACAAGAACCCTCACAGTCATCATAAAACTAGGGTCCTGTTCTCCTAATTGCTAGGAGGGGAAAAGATATCAACTGGTTGCTCTAATCTGGGAACCCGGTTTTCAAAAATTACTTGAAATCTAAATTGAGCTTTTTAAAGCAGTACTTAAAATTTGATTCCAGTCATTTCATTAAGACCAGCACTTGCTGAGAACCCTTTAAATAAGTTTTAAACTACCAGCGCCATGCAAAGCAATTGGAAGGAAGGAGAGCTTTCTTCTGAGAGTGAGGTGGGCTTTTTGGCATAAACAGGATTTTTCTTGTTAATGTATCATTTGACTTATTGAATTGCATCTGGGTAAAAGGTGGTAAAACAAACGCGGAGCTTATGCCCGTTCTTGTCAGGACTTCTCCAGCGGGGCCTGCCTGGGTTATACGAACCTCGCTCAGCCCAGTGGACCTCAAGGATATTGTTTCAAATGAGTGGGTGCAAATTGAAGAGCTCTGCAGTCCTTCCCCGGCTGAGCTATTAATCACCCTGACAGAGGACAGGGAGGACCTAGAGTCACACGGGGCTCTTTGTCTGTGTTGCTGATGGAAACACCCACGGTATTGCTCACCTGGGGGCAGAACAATTAGGTGAAGGCAGAAAAAAATTAACTTATTTCATCGTGGCTATGAATGACCAGAAAGAACTTTACTCAGTCAACTCAGAGAGCGTGTATTATCGTCTTACTGGGTGAACAGTGGCGGGATGGGTGCTCTGGGGGAACATGAGACATGGTCCAGGCTTCCATCAGAAGCGCCCTAAATAATTTCAGTAATTTCCCAGTTGATCTCCCTCCTTCCCGTCTGGCACTTCTGCATAGCAGCCAGCGTGAGTTTTTATGTATTTATTCTTATTTACATAGAGTAAACTTTGCTCTTTTCGGTGTCTCTGCATTCTAATAAATGCATACAGTATAACCACACTACCATCAAGATATAAAATAGTTTTAACACTTGCCAAAAAATACGAGGGCAGGCTGCCTCTTGGAAGTCCGCTCCTTCCCTGACTGCAACCCCTGGCACCTACTGATCTGTCTTCTGTTCCTGCAGTTTTCCTTTTCCAGAATGTCACAGAAATGGAATCACATAGAATGTAGCCTTTGGAGTCTGGCTCCCTTCACTTAGCATAATGCCTTTGAGGTTCATCCATGTTGTCGGGTGTATTGGCAGCTCGTGCCTTTTCTTTGTTGAGTCATACTCCACGATGCGGATGTGCCGGAGTCTGTCATCCATTCGCCGACTGAAAGACACTGTGATTGTTTCCAATTGTTTGGCAGCTATCACTAAAGCAACTATAAACACGTGCATACCAAGTTTTGAGTGAGCCTGAGTTTTCATTTCTCTTGGGTAATTACCTAGGAGTGGGATGGCTGGGTCAGACGCTAAGGAGGAAACTGTCAAACCGTAGCATGAGCTTCTAAATAAAAGCATACATCAGATCATGTCACCCTTCCACCTAAATCCTGCCAAAGGCTTCCTATTACAGTCAATAGACTCAGAGCCTCCCAGTCGTATGCGATCCGGATCCTGCCTGCCTCCATGGTCTCCTCTTTACCACCTGTTCCTCACTCACTCTGGTCCATCCTTCTTTCTGGTTCTTTCACATCGTTTTCTCAAACAGGCTGAGCTTTCTCCCTCTTCGGGATCTTTCCACTAGCTCGCAATCCCTCTCCTGGAATGTTCTCATGCTTGTCTTCACATGGCTGGTTCCTTCTTGGCATCTGTGTCTCAGCTTGAATGTCACCTTCTCAGCAGGTCTTCCTTGACAGCCCCCCACCCCCCCGACCAATCTAAAGTAGCCGCCTCCCGCAGTCACCCTCTGACACATGAGAGCATTTATTACCGCCTGGTCTTTTCTTGTTTGGTTGTTTACATGCTGGCTCTGCCATGTATGTCACCCCTTCAGCTCTCTTGTCTTTAAAGTGGGCATAATAATGCCCCTTCCCCTACTTGATGGTTTCTTTTCACAATATTACAAGCTTCTGGCAGCAGGAACTACATCTTTTTAAAAATTTTCTATCTCAACTATATTAATCATCTTAATCATCCTCACATTGTTATTAAAAAGTTCTTAAATGAAGAAAAAGTTCTTAAAGGAGCAAACTCCCTTTTACCTCTATAGGTGAATCTCTAAACTAGAATGAGACACGTGCTTTTAGAGGGCAACTGGTGACAATCACCGTGATGGAAATTTAAGTAACTGTCCTGGAAAGTTTATTCACACAATCCCCTTTGTCAGCATATTTCCGATTTCTGAAGGACATGAACTCACAGGGCCCTTGGTGGGCAGGGTACTCAAAATACAATACAGTCAGTGGTGGTGCTAGAGCTGGCTGGAGCTAGATGGCAAGGGCTGGGTGTTAGGTTTTCAGGAATCTTGCTAGCCAGTTGTTAAACCATTGGTAGATCTTTACACCACAGAGATTGGTAAACTCTACAGATTGGGGTGAGGGGTGTCATTTGTTTGTTTGTTTTGTTTGTTTTTCTGATGTACCAGCACACCACTGACGATAAGAGGTATAGAACAAGAGAGAATGGTGATGAGGTAAAAGTATTTAAAGGAAGTAGTAAAAGGTGGTCTTAGCCTTAGGTGATCCAGGGTCCTGAATGGATTTACATTCTGGTTAAACACTTATCAAACGTATGAACTTGAGCAACTTCATCCACTCATTATTGCACAAACACTCACTGAGCACCCACTCGGGGATACAGCAGAGAACACATGTATAAGGTCTCGGCCCTCAGGCAGCTAACAGTCCAGCGGAGGAAAGGAAGATAAATGATTACCGTGTGGAGTGGGAAAGCATGGGGGCTGCAGGAACACTGAGAAGGACAAACAGCCAAGTCAAGGGTGGAGGGGGGGATTCAGGGGTGGCTAGAGGAAGAGGGAAGTGTCCCCCAGGTAAAGGAGGCTGGGACAATGCTGAGAGACGGGAAAATCAGAGTATCATGGCTTGTTTTAAATTCTTCAGACTTCAATAAGAGTCATAGCTACGTTGCAGGAGAGTTGTGAGAATTGATTGATATAGTAAAGGAATTGGGATATATCGATAACAGGTTGAAGCTGACCAAGGAATGACAACTGAGGCGGTGGCATCTGAGCCGACTTCAGACTAGCCTGGGTAAGACACAGCCGCTCACACGAGATCAGGATGCCTAAATTCTCATCAGACCTTTTGCCTTTTTAGCCAAACCTCACTGCAAGACACCTCCTGCAGAAGAACAAAGGCCGTCAGTCATCCCACACAAAAGGCATGTCCCTGGTGTCATCTTCCAGAGGCAAGGCGACCAACGCACCCACACTCCGAAGGGGCCCAGGGTCCAGGAGGAAGGGGCCCGGGCAGTTCTCCATCATGACAGCCTTGAACACCCTCAACAGGATGGTGCACTCTCCCTCGGGGCGCCATATGGTGGAGATCAGCACCCCAGTGCTCATCAGCTCCAGCAACCCCTCTGTGATCACTCAGCCCATGGAGAAAGCGGATGCTCCTCCCAGCTCTGTGGGGCAGGTAGGGAACAAACCCCCGGGATAAGGGCACCTTGGAGTTGGGCACGTGACCCACACCGTGTCACAAGCAATATTGGATCTTTAGTACCTGCTAAGCCCCCATAATGCATTAATAACAACTAATGTCATTATGTGTCAGAACTGTCTACACGTGATCTCATTTCATCCTTGAAACAGCCTGTGAGCTAGGTATTATTATTATTGCTATTGTTACCCCCATTTTACAGATGAGAAAACTGAGGTTTAGAGGAGGGGGGTTTGCTTTCCCTTGCTAAGAGCCATGGCATTGATTCCTGTCCCTTCGAGAACTTCCCTCCAAGGAGATAATGACATCTGTTTTCTGGGATCACAGTTTAACATTCACTGTTCCATCATGTGGCAGGGAAGAAAAAGGAAGAAAAAGAAATTATGGGTTATTGGGTGTTTTCAGGACTAGCTATATACTTTGCAAGGCCCAGTGAAAAATGAAAACGCAGGTCAAAAATGATTAAGAATTTCAAGATGGCAACAGCAGAGCATCAGACCAAGCGAAGGGCCCTTCCGAGCACAGAGCCCTGTGTGACTATACATGTCACATACCCTTGAAGCCAGCCCTGGTGGTTTTCATATGGAGCATTTAATGAGATAATGTATGGAAAATGCTTAGCACAATGCCTGGCACATACTGAGTACCCAATAAGCATTAGCTCTTAATACTATTGTTATTAATACAACTGCTGTTATTATTGAGCCTGGCCACTGAGTTGCCGACTGAAGGGAGATAAGCCAAGGGGCCGTCCTGGCAATCCAGAAGCAGAACTACTTCTAACAGCACGAGGCTATTTAGGTTGAAGGATGCTTTAAAAGATGAAGGACCAGAGGTACAAGGCAAAGTAATTAAGAATTGCATGTCAGGTATTCTGCTATAAACACTCTTTGGAACCATGCAGGTGACAACTTGAAAAGACAAACCTCAACTTGCACTGATGTAATTTTTATTAAGCTGTAAACCTTGTTTTTAAACATGAATCTCTACCTTGGGATTAAATGACTTAATTGGACTCTAATCCCTTTTTAACAAGACAAGGAGGAGGAGAAAGTCAAGGGTTCCTCAGAGACCTGTGTGCTGGTCTAAAAGGAAAACAATCACCTGCTACAGCACTTCAGACCTTATACCACTGTCTGCATCTCTAGGAGGCTGGCTGTTGACGTCATCCTGCCCGCCACTTGCACTACATACACACACACAATTACACTCTCCCCTCCCTATACACTCTCCTTGCATTAAAAAACTGTGAAATTCCCTTCCCTTCCTACACGTACACACTCCAAACACTTTTTTACAAGTACATACACACTTTGTGCCCCAAGTTCTACACCCCGTACACACACATACACACACATACATGCTCCAACATGGGAGCCTAGTGACTCACAGTTAAGCGAAAGACTAGCAGAATTTTTCTGAAACCATTCTTTCTAAATATATAGACATAGGTATACGAAGTACAGCCCACACTCAGTAGATCTAGGCTAGCTCACTCAGCTATAAGTTGGCTTCCGAAAGGATTTAACCAAGAGTCACTTTCCCTGTGCCTTTTTCATTCTTCTCCCTGGTCATTTACCTCATCAACAGAGAGGCTGGACTGAAGCAGAGAATCCTAGTAGATTCAAAACAAGTAGTATTCCTTCCTAATGCTCACAAATGGTGAGAATTCCAAAGTGTGGCATTGGCATACCCTATCCCCAGGGAACCACTGCACAGTACTGATAGCCTTTTCTCAATTCATATGGTGGTGGATTACAAGTGTTTCTACATGTTTGCCCAGATGTTGTCAAAAACACACTCTTAAAATGCCCCACTTATGAGCTACATCTAAAGATGAGTGGAAAGTTGAGCAAATGACAAGATCTCCTGCTTCCTTTTTCTCTAACATCCTTGAGAGCTGTGGTTGGGTCTGTCTTATCAAACTCCCCCTCCTTCCCTATCCCAGCACCTTTCATATTACATAGTCCCTAGTAGGTGGTCAGTAAATCAAGGAATCAAGACATTTGGCTTAAACATCTGGGCAGATGGTGGTGATGTATACATAGACAGGGAAGACTGGAGGAGGAATTGTTTCCTATAGAAAGATCACAGGTAAGTGTAATTCTTTCAACGAGTAGACATCTGTTGAGTGCTTACAATGTACTAATTACCAGACTGAGTCCTGGGGATTCTACTACCAAAACCTCAAGAACAGCAATAACAATCTCAAACATTTATTGAAAGTAAAAGAATTGATAGGTAGAAAAGGAAGGAAGGAAGGGAGGGAGGGAGGGAGGAAGGGAGGGAAGAAGGAATTCTTTCTTTGTTGCCAGTGTCCTGAGTCCGGCGCTCCATCCTAAAATATGGTAAGAGCCTTTGTAGGTGAGGTACTCTCACCACTTTACAGTGACGTAATTAAGACCCCCAAAGAAAAATGGTTGGGCCACCGTTCCTAGAATTAGTGAACAGTGAGAGTCTGTTCTGACCATAGAATTGTGTGATTCTGGCCCATAAGCTCTTGTCACTATGCTTCGCCATTAACAGAGACGTCATCAGGCAACACCGTTACATCAATGTAGTTTATCTTGAATGTCTGTAGCCTCCCTTTTCTTGCACATCTTCACTTGACTCCAAGGCCTTCCAGCATTCTCTTCCCTGCCCACCCCTCAGTAAAGAATTTGCCCTAAGTTTTCTGCACCTCAAGAAGGTTTTCATTTACTATCACTTTGTTCCTTTATGAACTACCGTGTCCAAGCATTGTGCACGGTACTGAAGGCACCAGGAGTAAGCTCTTGCCCACAAGGAACTCACAGTCTAGCAGGGATACAGAAAATAAATGACTTACTATGGTGGAGTTAGGGCTTCCTAAAATGAGATGAGCACCCTGATGGCACCCACACTGACTTAGGCGGTGAAGATACTTGGAATTTTACAACACAGAACTGTCGACAGAGAAAGTTACTTCCTTTCCAACTTTCCCCAAGCCTCTTGGTGATATCAGAAAGTCTTAGTTTGGTGCTAGTCTGTCTTTAACGTCCTTTCTCAGGTTTTGCTAATCTCCCTCTGTCAGGAAGAGAAAACCAGGCATCAGGCTCAGAGCTTTGGGCAAGCAATTGCCCATCTCTGAATTTCATAACACTGTATGTTTTCATCATGTTGTCGGATGGTTATCCTCCATATCTTACAAGTGATACCAGTTCTTGTTCACAGAAGTCTATGAAAATTTTTTAATACTTTATTAACATGTTTAAGCTTTTTTTTTTAAAGAACAGTGAGTTAGTAAAGGTACAAGTGATATGTGGATATGGCAAAAAACCATAGAGATGGGACACAATGCAGTTTAGAAAGCACCAATCCAGAGTAAATATATGCATAATTAGAACATGCAGGAAGTGCTACGGAAGCAGAGAAGAGGGCATTTGTTAGCTTCAGTCCTGTTCCCTGAGAGAGGGATATTTGAATATTTGAACATTGGTCCTTCTGTGACTGATGTGTAAAAAGTCCAGGAAAATGTTTTAGGGAAAAGCCTCTTTAAAGAATGTTCAGTCCCCACCAACTAAACGGAGGGGGCTTGGAGGATCAAGGAGTAGGTTTTCTGAAAACACCTCTAAAGAAACAACGAAGAGGAGGATTGTCCTTCACCTCTTAAACACCAAAGGGTAGCAGTTCCTATCTTCTCACAGAGAGAAGCTGAAGCAAGGAATTCTGTTTTCCTGTTGTCATTGTGTCCTCCCACCCTTGGGAAACCACCTGACACATCTGGCTGGAACGTCAGGAAGTGACCTTAAAGGTGAACTTTGGACTAAACACAATTGTGCTTGAAAATAATTCAGGATTAGACCTGAAGACTCTGAGTAGGTTCCATGGGAAACTGCACTGGAGGAGGTTAAGAAGGGGGATTGGAACCAATGTAGTTGGCCTTTGGGGGAGTCCTGGAGATTATCTCTAGGTCTGCACTGAGGACGGCGATGCCTTTGAAGGAGAAGGAAAGTCAACTGCATGGGACACGAGTTAGAAAGAAGTCCGTCAGTAATGCCTCTTAAGGGAAGTCACAGTGCCAGGTCCACCCTGGAGATTCCAAAACTGACTTCTTCAGGATGTGGAGTCGGTTTGTCCCATCTCCCCACTCACAGCACCATGAGGTGCTCTTGTTTGCTGTAACTCTAGCCTTCCTAAGACATTCTGCTCCCCCAGTCTACGCACCCTCCCTGCCCAGGGAACTCAGCCTCTTCCTCCCTTCCCCCTCCCGCCACTGCCAATCCCTCCAGCCCCCTCCTTCAGCCTGCCCCTTCCCCTGTATCACAGGCCCAGGTGAATGCAACTGCAATGCAGCTATATAGAAAGCCTGTCGTCATTCCAGAGTTCTCTCTTTCCCTCACCTTCTACATCCAGTTCGTCAGCAAGTTCAGTTTGCCACCTAAATTGCAATTGTTTCTATTCATCCCATCCCACTGCCTTAGTTTTGGTCCCCATCACTGCTTCAGTCTCTTCCTGGTCTCCCAGAACCTTGCTCAATCTCAACCCCTCACCCTGCCGACCCCCTCACCCCTACCCATTCTCCCAGTTATAGCCTCCATACTCTGGAAAACCCAAATCCGTTTGTCTGCTTCTCCTCCCCAGACCACCAATGGTTACCTACAGTCTTCAGAAGCGACAATACCTGCCATTAACTAAGTGCCCACTAAAAGTCAGCAACTCTCAATATGAGATGATTTACAGACATTATGACTATTCTCACAACTCTTCAGAGTAGGTGTTCATATGCCCATTTTACCAAACAGAAAAGGTTTGGGACAGAAAAATTAGATAACTTGCCCAAAGTCTGAAAGCTAGAAACAGACCCAGGATTTGGGGCCAGACCTGTGCCTTCTCTCCCAAATGAGTGAAGGCATTCTAAACCCTCCCTGATGTGACGGTAGCCTTCCAGCCTCCCCCCATGTCCCCTGCCACAGGCATACACAAAAGGTGCAGTGACCTTCTCAACATTTGTAAGCATAGTGTATACTAGGCCACCTCTTGGCTTTTTGTCCTTGTACCCGGCATAGTGCCTGCATTACTCTGGGCAATGAACAAATGTTTGTGGAATAAATAAATGCTGTTCCTACTGGAATTTATTTTTGGTTCATTTGCCTGTCACAGTCACATGCATACCCCAAGCCCTGTATGTATACCATTTCTTCAAGGAAACTTCTGCCACCCCTCTTCTGCAGAATTAATATCTTTCCCCTGTGTTCACATCACATTGTTTACACTTGTGTTCTTAGTACTATAAGCATCCCGTATGTATCTTATCACCAGGCTTACTAGATTGGAAACTTGTTAGGGGCAGGAGTGGTGTTTTATTCATTTATGTTGCTGTTGACTTTCCAAAGCCCCAGTAAAGTTTTCTAATAACATATTTTGCCTCAAGAATCAAAAACAAAGACAGAGGCCTCTGATTTACTTAAATAACTACCAATCCCTTTCCCCTCTTCTGATTACCCAGAAAATAAAAGAGGGAAGATAGAGAGGGGAAAGACAGGCCACTGAAATCATTCCTTATGATGTGATTCCCTCCTCCAGGCCTCCTCCATCCCATCCCAGGATGATAATGGCAAGTCCAAGCATCTTTCCTGGGCTCCTGGGAAGATGAGCTGTCATGTGCCTTAGGGAATTCTGAGGTCTGTAAAGCTGACTCTCCTTTCGATCCAATATTCAAAATATTCTGAAGAAAGTAATTTCTAGGAGCTTCAACTATAAGTCCAGATCTCCTGTGTCCCTTTGTCTCCATCTTTCACAGAAATCTCCCAACCCAACTTTAGGGTACTCAGGACAGCCATGAGAGATGGTTTTTACTGAGTAGTAAGATAATTTTTTTTTCCTTTGGACACAGTGTCAGTGCTAATGTATGTTTAAGATTCTTAGCTAATCCTCCTTCTAAGGTAATTTACAGACATAAACTTCCCCTATGCTTATATTCTTATTTTGATTATCTTCCAATATAAATCTTTATCTTTACAATTTTCACGCAACAAACCCCTGCTCACAAGTGAAGCTGTCAGAGCTCTCTTGAACTGGCCGGATTGGCCCCAAAGAGTCGTGAGTGTAAAGTGGGGAGGCTCCACTAAATGAACACCTGTCCCCTCAAACTGTTCTGTTCCATGTCATCATTATCTTCCCCAAAGTACCTTCTATGGGACCTAACAGGTGCTTGAAATATGTTTATTAAATTTTCAAGAACATACCCCTTGGGTGGAGACAGCCCCTTAGACTGTTCTCATACATTATCAGTTAATGTCTTAGCAGGAGTTCCCTGGCTGACATCTGAAAGCAAAAAAAAAAAGACACAGGGTAGAACCAGAGGGCCTCTGCCGCCCTCTGCTCTGCCAGATCCCCTGGGTAAAGAGCTGTCAGGAGCCACCTAGAGAAGCAGTGTTATGTCCAGGGGAAACCACTCCAGCCTTAGACCCAGACACCTCTCCCCTGTCTCAGCAGTGAGACCTCTGACAAGTCCGTAGCCACTCTAAGCTCCAGTTGCCATCAAAAAAGCAGGAATAACCCCTGCCTCACAAGGCTGTCGGGAATATCAAAGATGTAAAGTGGGTGTAAAGTGCTTGGCTCCCATTTTTATCATTTTTGTTATTATTAAAAATGTTAGCAGTCAAAATTTCTTAGTAGTCAGTTGCTAGATTTCTCTTCAAGCACTCTCCTCCAGGTTTTTTGAACTTTTTTGTAAGAGAAAATTTCAAACACATATAAATGTTAAGAGAAGAGCACAGTGAACCCTCGGTACATATCACCCAGTCTCAACAATTATCCACTCACAGGCCTATCTTATTTCAGTTATACCCCCCCCACCCGCCCCCGCTCATGAACCTGCTCCTAACTGAGTTATTTTAAAGCAAAGCTCAGACATAATATCATTTCATCCATACACATCTCAGTATCTCTTTAAAAATTTCAGGGAGTATTTTCTTCCAAGAGTTTAACATAAAAGTGATCCCATTATCACACACTAGAAAATGGAAAATAATTTCTTAAAAACATTAAATGTTCAATGCTCAAATGTCCATATTTGCCTTATAAGTTTCTTACAAGATGCTTTGTTTAAATGACATCTAAATGAGGTAAACACCTTGCATTGGGTTGATATGTCTATTAGATTTCTTTTATTCTACAGGTCCTCTTGCTTTTGCTTTCTCTCTCTGTCTCTCTGTCTCTCTCTCTCTCAGTCTCTGACTCTCTCTCTCTGTCTCTCTCTCTCGTCCTTTGCCATGGACAAGTAAAAAATGCCAAGTCATTTCTCCTGTTGAATTTTCCACATTCTGGGTAGTACTGGTTGAGCCTATGCAATGTTAACACATTCCTCTCTACCATTCATGAGGAACCATTCATGACCATTTATTCGGGGCTGCAAAATGGTGACATTCCAAATCTGTCATCCCTCCTGAATTTTTTTTTAATATTTATTTATTTATTTGGTTGGTTGGTTGTGTCAGGTCTTAGTTGTGGCAGGCAGGCTCCTTTAGTTGCAGCTTGCGGGCTCCTTAGTTGTGGCATGCGAACTCTTAGTTGCTGCATGCATGTGGGATCTAGTTCCCTGGCCCGGGATCGAACCCAGGCCCCCTGCACTGGGAGTGTGGAGTTTTAACCACTGCGCCACCAGGGAAGTCCCCCTCCTGAATTTTTTTAAGCTGCAATGCTTCTGTAAGATTGACTACTACCTTCTAAGAGTTGATGATGTGTAAGATCCTATACTGTGAGTTTTAACTAAATTATTTCACAATGATCTCCAAACTTTCATACCATAGGCTCTCAGCATATACTGGGGAATCCAAAGTTCATGTCTTAACCACCATATATTTATTCTCTCCCCACCCGTCCCGTGTTTCTCTCTCTCTCCTCCTTGTTTGTTCCTGGGTGTTTCCCTAGTTCAAAGACAGGACTCATTTCTCACCACCTTCTCTCCTGGCATGTTTGCCATCACTGAACTGCTACTCCTTTTTCCACTGGCCGCTGCCAGCTGGGCTAATCTCCCCTGCCTGCCTGTGCCAGTCTGCTTGTTTACATCCTTATCACTGCCCTCAGGCCGGCCTCCTCATCCTGGCCCCTTCAGCCGTGTGTTCACCCTTCTGCCCCTCCTGAGGACTGGTTCCCACAGCTGGGCTAAGACCAGGAGGAAAAGACCAGGTTTCTTCAGCATGGAGAAGAAAGGGCTTCAGTGTTGCTGTGGGAATAGGAGTTGACTTTACTTTTCCAAACATGGGTTTATAGACTGGTTTTGTGTTCCTGTGTCTGGAAGAGGAAAGGAACATAAATCAGCACATGAAGGATTTCATGAGGAACAGGGAGAAATCTCTCCCATCACATAGACTGTTAGAAACTAAGTACTGAAAATGCTGAAGGAGCCTGTGGGTGCTGCTGTTGGATTTTGGGGTGGTTTTTATTTTTCCCTGTAGAGGAAGGCAGCTTAATATAAACAGAAGGGCTCTGAGTCAGGCTAAGCTTCATGCCACGGCTTTGCTACCTAATAACTAAGTGACAGTGAACTAAGTACCTTACCCCATTGAGCCTCAGCATCCCCATCTGCAAAATGGGCAGGTCCTTCCATGCGAGGTCTTTTCAGGGATTAGCCATCACTCAGTAAGCTGCTGCCATTGCTCTTACCTGCTTGCCTCCAAGCAGAGTGTTTAGAATATATCATCATTGGTGTGATTGAGGAGAACCCCTGGTTTAAACCGGGCATTGAGCCAGACATCTTCCAAGATCCAGGTGACCCTTCCAACCTGAATTCCCTAAGGTATATTTTTCACAACTCCTGGCCAACACGGGGGTGATCTTGTCTCATTTTATATGTGAGAAAAATGGCAGGAAAAGGTAATTCCGTAACAGAGTCAATGTCTTCCTCCAAAATCAAATCAACTAAATGTGGCTTAAGACCAAACTAAGAGTCCTTTTACTGCATCATTTAATGCCTCGTCCGTGAGCCATGTGGTCCCAGGCTGCAAGAGTGATCATTAGTACAAGACAGGTGCCATCACCACCTGATGTGCCATGATGTCGCCAGTTAGGCCTAGGGATCTGATCCGAATGCTCCCCTCCATCAGCAGCATGACCGGGGGTGGGGGGGGGGCATTTTGCCTCTCTAGGTCCCAGTTTTCTCATTTTCTAGGTGGAGTTAATAAAACAGACCTGGCAGAGCATTATGTGGCTCAGTTAGCGAATAGCACACTCTGAAGGTAAGTGACACCAGGAAGAACAGCTCCTATTATTTAGTTAATGATGGTCCCGGTGGTGATTCCTCTGGTCTTTTCTCAAGCACACTTTCACACAAGAGTTCTCTTTCCTTTCTGGCTACTGCAAAGCTTTCTCAGCCCCAATAGGTGTCAGGTAGAGATCTCCTCTAGGAGTTTTTTAACAAAGAGCTTTTTGGCACTTTAGGGAGAAACAGTATAGTAAGAAGATAAAAATAAGGGCTTTGGGGGTCAGCCAGCTCTCACTCTGCCTCTTACTGAGCAATATAACATTGGGCAAGTTACTTAATCTCTCTGGACCTCTGTTCTTCCATCTGTAAAATGAAAGTGATGTGGTGATTTTTGGTTTTTTTTAAACCTCTTAAGATCGCTGTGAGGATAAAATGAGGTGATGCATGTACATGAGATAATGGCCAGGGTTTGGCAGTGGTAAATGGCTCGGTAAATGTTCACTGTATGATTAATGTTGGGTCGGCTCAGGAAGCTATGACCTGCCCCCATGCCCATGCCCCAGGGCTGGCCTGTGCAAACAGGTCTTGCTAAGAATGCCGTCCGCCAGCAGCACGCTTCAGAAGGATGCTCCATCAGAGCCTGCCTGGGGTGCAGAGGCTTCCAAAAGTCCCCGTGCTTCCTTGTTAAGCAGTGGCAATTCTGGAAGTAGGGAAGGAGTATGGCTTTGGGCTTGTATCTTGCAGCCCCTTGGGGCAACTGTATTTGCTCAGCTCAGACCCTCAGCTATAATCCCAAGGGGAACCCGCAGGAGGGAAGCCATGAAAAAAGACTTTGGACAAAGGAGGAGACCAGGGTGGAGACTGAGGCGGGGCCGTGTTTCCACCATCTTTTTTTCGGCACCTTTCAGCTTTTTCTGTAAGCCACATCCTCATCTGATCTAGTTGCTCAAGCCCCTCACAGCCCACCAGTGAAGCAGCCAACAAAGAGTTGTCAGGTGCCCCCAGTGCTCCAGGCACAGGCAATACAGTGGACTAGGCAGACCTGGTCCCTAAGCTCGTGGAATCTCCAGACCAGCAGGGAAGACAAATACTAAACAAAGTATTATAAATACCTGATACAAGATTGTAAGTGTGCAAAGTTCTGTAAGGTTGAAGGATGGGGAATGAAGAGAGTCTGAGGGTGGTCAGGGAAGCCTACGTGCAGGAAGTGACCTTCAGGTAGAGAGAAACCTGACGGATAAAGGAAGTCAGCCTGGGGAAAGAAGGTGGTGAAGCGAGACCCGCTCCTCAGCCCCAGCAGCCCAGTTCACTTTATACTGAAGCTAACGCCAGAAGACAGCAATGCTCCTGGAGCACCATGAGGCCTGCAGTGCACAGATCCCCGCCCTGCCCAAGCTCCCTGAGGTACTCTGGGGAAAAACCATTCTTGTTTCTGGTGACCAAATCAAGTTCGGTAATTAACCCAGCTTGCTTCTTTGATTGAGCATTTCTTCAACAAGAAGTTAAACTTTACATCATCATTCTGCCCAATTAATCATGGCAGGTGAGCTACTCAGGGGCCCCAGCCCTGCCAGGGTTGAAAAAGGGAGCGGCCTGGCCTGCACCACAGACATTTTAACACAGACTCTTTAGCCCTGGGAGCCAGGAGCAAGGGTAACTGATACCCAAGGCCACTGGGGCCCTTAACACACACACACACACACACTCACAGAATTCAGCATGAAGGAAAAATAGGAGAGGAAAAATAAAATAGAAGGGCAAGAGAAAGAGAAAAGAGGTGTACAGGGCAACAGTCAGGGACAAGGAAGGTAGTATAGAGAAGGGTAGTACAGGAGACATGGACATTCTTTAATGGCACAGGGACCTTGTCCATGTGGCTCAAATTTGCAAGGACTCAGTAATAGCACCTTTCACACAGACCTGTTAGGAAAGTGAATGAGATATTCACATAGAGAAGGATTTGTCAACCTCAGTACTGCTGACATTTGGGGCCAGATAACTCTTTGTTGTGGATACTGTCCTATGCACGGTAGGGTGTTTAGCAGCATCCCTGGCCTCTACCTACTAGATGCCAGGAGCACCCACCACCTGGTTGTGGCAACAACACATATCTTCAGACCTTGTCAAATGTCCCCCAGGGTCAAAATTAGCCCCAACTGGGGGCCATTTATGTGCGGGAGATAGCACAGGGCCTGGCGTACAATACATGTAGAATAAACGGCAGCTGACATAAGGTCTGTGCAAGGCAAATGCCCTTTCTGAATATCAGACCCTTCTTCCCAAACACATGCCAAGAATATAAGGGCTTTGGAGAAAAACTGGAACTTTCCGTAGGTGGGACAGGTAGACTTGCCAGTGCCATCACTGGAAATGTGCAAACAGACTCATGTGCACAGGGATGCAGAGGCTGAAGGGACCTATATATTCACTGGATTGTTGGAACAGGTCCACTTTCCACTCTGCTCAGCTCAGAGAGAAAGGAGCTAATTTTGTGGCGTGGGTAGCAGGTGCCAGGCCCAGTGCCAGGGTCTTATATACAGACCAGCCTCTGTGAGTTCTGTGAATAGATATTATTATTTCCATGTTAGATGGAGGAACTGTGACCCAGAGAGGCTAAGTAACTAGCTCAGTGTTACTCAGCAAGTACATTTCAGGATTTGGGTCAGAACCCAGGTCTGACTCTCTTCCAAGCCCATGCTCTTTCCCCACCCAGGTGGTAGGAGTAGGGCTTCTCATATGCCTACTTGATCATTCACAGTGAGAGTTTAAGAGCAATTCGAGGGCAGCAACCGGGCTTAGTGGGAAGGAATGATGGGATTGATTAGCAATGTCTGCCATGGGCCCAGGAATAGGAAAAGGAGGCAGGTGTTCCAGGTGTTTGCCATCCTTGTACAGACCCATAATCCAAGATTCAGTGATTCTGTATCATCCTAGCTGGCATTTTCTGGGGTCTACACTGGACTAGGGGTACATCCCGGTTTGTTCAGCAAATTAGCTGCTTTCATGCTTTCTCGGGGCATAGCTGAAAATCAAGTCTTCTCCATAGGTGAGGGTTTCTACAGAGGGCACAAGGAGCCTGTTCTTAACACATTGTTCTCATGGAGAAACAAGGTATCACAACCCTTTGTTAATGCTTGAGGAATTTTATTTTTGATGATTAAACTGTTCTCAAAAAAGAAAAGGAAAGAGAAACTTCTGAGGAAATGGGCCATTTTTTTTTCATAGAAAAAAATGTTTGTTGTATTTCCAAAGCACAAGCTTTGGAAGATGCAATATCTATCCTTCTCCCTCTCTTCCCACTCTAAAATAATCCAGCCCTGGTGGAAAATCGCACAACTAGATGCATAACAAAACCTGCTTACACATGCAAAGAACTTTGCAAACACCAGTTCATCTGTTTCCAGACACTTCAGCTAGGGAAACGTGCTTTCTCATGGCTGAGTCTAGGGCAACCCAGAGGACAGAGAGGGTAGAGTCAGAAATGGGAACAGATCCTTCCCTCCTGCTGGGCTTAGTTCAAGCTGCCTAAGTGAGCTCTTGTGCTCCACCTTGGCCTTGACCTTGATCTGTGCTGGCACTGATTAGGGAAGGCTCCTTGCCTTCACGGTCCTGTTCACTAACACAGCGTGCCCACCATGTGCCAGCCAACCATTCATTCAATAAAGACTTACTGATTCCCTGTCATGTGCCAAGTTCTGGGCAAGCACTGGGGAGACCAACCCTAAATATATATGTACCAGGTCATAGAGAGCATTCACAATTTTAATCATTCTCTTGCATCCATTTCAAGTGGGTAGGACATGAATGAGATTGGAGAATGTCTACCCTTGATGTTCAAAGTCATATTCCCTATGACTGGGAGTAGGCCCTTGATGGGCCTCTCTATGCAAATAGAGAAAGCAGTCACCAGGGGAAGGACTATGCACTGCAAACTATTTCTGCTATTGGCACCTGGGAATTATCCACTATTCATTTATTTGCTGGGGAGGTGCTACAATAGGAATGGCAAACTACAGCCCACCAGCCAGATGTGGCCCTCAGCCTCGTTTTGTATGGTACAAAGCTAAGAAGGTTTTTACAGGTCTAATTGGTTGGAGGGTAGGGGGGAATCAAAAGAAGAATACTCCATGACATGTAAAAATTCCATTTTCAGCATCCAAAAGTAAAGTCTTGCTGTCACACGGCCACACTCATTCTTTTCGTATTGTCCATGGCCGTTTTCACACCACACAGCAGAGCTGAGGACTTTCAAAAAGACTGTATGTTCCACAAAGCCTAAAATATTTACTGTCTGATCCTTTACAGCAAAAGTTTGCCAACCCCTAGGTGAAACCTTCCTCTCTCTCTCGCTCTCTCTCTCTCTCTCTTCCTTTAAAATGCAAATACTTGCTGGTCTAGTGACATCTGAGGTCCCTAATGCCTTGGTGAGAATGCGTGTACCTGGTCACTTGCAGCCCTGCAGGGAAGAGGCCGCAGCAGATGCCTGGGAGGCACCAGCTGAGCCCCCGTAGCCATTCATACCTGCCTCTGGGTACACAGCCGTCACTTTACACCTTGTTTTGGCATTTACCTAACTGCTGCCTTCTTACCCTAAACTCCATAACAGCAAGGTAACTGGTGCCTCCTGACCCCCTCCAGGGTTAATCCTAGTTGAGCCTGGCATGGGGAAATATTTAGTAAATGTTAGTAGATGTCTGAGTGAGGAAGTGAGTGAAACCCAGTGAGTGTACCGATGTGTCTGAGTCAATAAACGTAAACAAGAGACTTCAGAAATGGCTGAAGTAAGGAATGATCAAGTGATCTAGGGGTTGGATGAAAGACAGGAGACATGGATGAGTGAGGGAATGCTTGTAAGAGTGAGGAACTGAAGAAAGGAGTATACAAGTGAAAGTGGGGGATGGGCTGTCTACAAATGCCACGTAAAGGAGATGAAGGGTGTCACCGCCAAGCTCTGCTGATCCCCTCATTTTGCTATTCTTGCTCATGCCCTGCCAGCCGTGGGGATTTTGTGCTTAATCAACACCCTCCCTTGCTGAGGGTGTGCCCATGCTTTAGTGCTTTAGCATCTAGGGCTTCTGTCAGAAGACAAAAACACCTGCGCCCCTGGGCGTGAGGCCGAATGGCTGTGCCTCCCTTACCGTGGCCTCCCATATATGGAAAAGATACACCTTCAGCTGATGCATCCTCAGCCCCATCCCTTCTGTGCACCGCACGGGAATAGGACCTACCCCAAAAGCTGAGGTCCCCACAAAGGCACACTTTCGCAGGGCAAGGAATGGGCAACATGTTGATTTGGCTGACATTCATGGCCACGGTCATCCTAACCAGGTGGGAAGACGTGGAATCAAAAACACCCTCTCCAAAGCCAGCCCCTCCCGGTATTCTGTTTCCCTCCTAGCATGTATTTTTAAGTGTCTTTCCTTGTTTTTTGTTTTGTGTATGTTTATTGTTTTGCCTGTTCCCTCACTAGAATATAAGCTCCCTGAGGACAGAGCCAGGCACATGGAAGTCTCAATAAATACTTGGCGAAAATGAGTGAAACATAGTCTGGAAAACAAGTCATGTAAACCAACCGCTTGAACCAGCTACCAAGACAGGATCCCCTCTCCCAATGGGGACCTGACCTGACTCTGCCACCAAATCCCAAATATGACCTTCAACATGCCATTTCGCCTCTCGTTGGCTCAGGAGATTAAATTAGACTATCTTTAAGGTCCCTTGCAGCTCTCATATACTACAGTTCTAAAGCCAAGGGGAGTGGGCTTCAGATTTTTCAAGGTTCATATATAGTTAGTTAATAAGAACCTCAGTTCCCTGACCACAACTCTAAAAAAAAAACTTTAACTACCTGGCTCATGATGGAGATAAAGTGACACTGGGTGTAGTAACATCTCTGTTTTGGCCAGCGGCCACCTGAGCATCAAGTGTGACTATCCAAATGCAGCCATTCCTCTCCCTTAAGCTTTGCTGAACCTCTGCCCAGAGCCAAAGCCTGGCCTGACATCCCGCTGCCGGTGCCTTATGAAAGCCATGAAAGTGTACCATGAAACCCCAGGGAGAGAAACGACTGGGAAATCTCTTCTCAGCCATCCTTGCAAGATTCCCAGAAACCAAGCATACTTGCCCGGGCTCAGCCCAGCAAATAAGGTACAAACATTGGGAGAGGACTTGTCTGAGGGCTCCAACCCTCACAGACTCCTGCGCTCTGAGAACCCTCCAGCCCTGACAGCCTCTTGATCCAACCTCCAAACTGTACACACTGTTTTGCATACTGTAGGGAGTTCTGAGAGGGTCGGCTCTCAAGTCAGGATGTTTAGGTTTGAACCCCAGCTCTGCTTACTTGCTGGCTCTATGGCCTTGGGAAAATTACTTTCATGGGTTTTGCCTTGACTTTCTCATCTGTAAAATGGGAATGGTGATGACGATAATAATAGTATTTAGCCCTTTGGTGTGTTGTGAAGATGACCTGAGCTAATAGGGTGCTTAGGAATGGATGATCCCTAGGAAGCATTCAAATATTAGCCCTTGTGGTGGTTGTGATTTGCAAAATCTGGGGATGGTGATCCCCATCTTATCTCAGTGAGATTGTACACTCCTTAAGGGCAGGGACTACACCTTCCTCTCAACCCCATCCTCACATTGCCTCATCCAAGGCTGGGAACACTCAGAACCCTTGTCAGTCAACAGGCATCAGACATTCATTCTCAAACGTTGTAGGAGGTCTGCTAGTCAAAATCCATGGGCACTGGCACCTAGCCTTCTTTTGAGAAAAATGACACAGGTTGTGAGAACAGGCTGAGCTAAGGAACATCAAGAGAAGGTAAAGAACAAAAAGTAGAACTCTCCATCCCCCCCCAAAAAATATATATATATACCTTGTTTGGTGTTAACAACTTCGTAATGCCAACAGAAGAGAGAACAAATAAGTGGCAAGAAATTAACTTTCTGAAGATACCAAGTGAACTTGACACTGTCACATGATTTCTGGGCTCACTGAATTCTTTTTCTGGCCATGCCATGTAGCTTGTGGGATCTTAGTTCCTTGACCAGGGACTGAACCTGAGCCCTCAGCAGTGAAAGCACCAAGTCCTAGCCACTGGACCACCAGAGAATTCCCTTCACTAAATTTTTTAGAAGGGAATTGTTTTTTTTAACTCTCCTTTAAGCCCTGCTTCAGTTTGCTTCTCCAGCTACCTCCCTCAAAGTGAAAGCCACAGGCCTATAAAGATTGATAGTCCTTAGAGAAAAACCTACTAAAACTCACCTAAAACAGATGAAGGAATTTAGGACCAGGTAGGTAAATTTAGGACTAGGTTAACTTCCCTAGGGTCACCTGGTAAAAGATTAATAAAGCAGGGAGCCATACCTAGGAAAATCTGAATTCAGAACCCACGTTTTTAGCAATTATGCCATATTGTCTCCTGACTGGTTTTGGTTTGCTGCTTTCCCCATCCAGCTCTCCCTGTGGGTCCATTTTCCTTAGTTCAGGAAATAACTGTCCGCCCCACTCTCTCTGCCATAAAAAGCCACTTTCTAAGTCATGGAGTCTGTATCAGAGGCCAGTACAGCATGTGAATTTCTAGATGTTCAGAAATGACTCCTCTTTGGGTTGCTTGTGTCTGGAAGATGTGCAGGCAGGACCCAGGTTCTGTCGGGTTTTGAGACAGAAGAGTTCTCGCACAGTCTGCGCTATCCTGGTGAGCAGTGGCCTTCGTCATCGATCCCCAGGACCTAGCACAATACTCGGTACTCCGTAGATGCATGACAAGCATCTCCCGGGAATAAATGCCATGAGAGGACCCACAGCAGATTTAAGAGGAACTTTGCTTGTTTAGATTTTTATGGCCCCTAATGAAGCCCAGGGAGAGGATTTAATTATAATTATTGCCAAGCAGTTACTTCTTCAAACGGACCGTTATGACTAGGAGGGCAAGGGTTATAATTAAGGTTTTGGTATACCGTGGCATTTCAAAAAGCACTAATAGCACTCAACTCATCAGATTCTGCTTTGGTACAAAATCCCACCTTGCAGGCAGCAGGCTGTTAGGCTCAGGAGAACATGAGGTCGAAAATGGAAGGGGGAGTGGCAGGGCTGGGGATACTTTTTGCCCAGCCAGAGGACCCAGCTTAAAGAAGGGGATTTTGCCTTTCTGGTTTGAGGTGTCGCCTTTTTTCTGCATTTTCCCAAGAAGCCAGTGCAGAGCACAGCTACAGAGAGGTGCCAGACCCCATCCTTCACTGGAAGCCTCAGGGTACATGAGAAAAGCCCAGTCCAGTGTCAGGAAAGGACTCCTGAATACATGTCCCACACACAGGGCTAGGTGCCCGTCACTCAGTCTTTCTCAAAGGGAATCTGGACTATTGAGGCCCTTGTGTCCCAGAGAATGAATATTTCCTCCTTAAAATCCAATCTCGTGTGAAGCAACTATACTCCAATTAAAAATTTTTTTAAATAAAAAATTTTTAAAAATCCAATCTCATTGAGAAAGTCCTATCTTCTGCTGCTTCTTCTCACACATCTGCTTTGTATGTCTCCCCTCTTGGAAGAGTAACAATGTTACAATTTGGGGGGTATTTCATATGAGCCAGATGTTGTGCAAAGTACTTTGCGTATATGTTCTGTTAAATTCTCACAAGAATTCTAAGGGATAGCTACCGTTATTGGCCCCTTTTATAGATGAGGAAACTAAGGCTCAGAGGAATTATGTCTGAGCCTCACACAGTTGGTTACAGTGCCAAATTTCAAACTCAATTCAGACGGCCCCCAAAGTCCATTCTCTTAGCTATGGTGGCCTAGTGTTTCAAGGATTTACAGAAATCCACCAAGTCAGTGACTGTCCCCATGCAGTTCTTCTTGAGTAATGCCATGGGACCCTGGAGACGCTAAGAACTTGAACTGACAGTGTGGTGGTCCACATCACCTGGGTTTTTCCAAGCTTCTGTACAATTATTCCAGGCATCACCTTTTCTCCCCAACGGAGGGCACCAAGCAAATAAATTAATCAGAAATTTATCTTCAGCAAACATGCTTTATGAAAAACATTTTACATCTGGGACACAGTTCTTGGCAACTCTTTAGAATCGTATGATAACCGTTAAAGAAATTTACAATCTTCCCACAAAAAGAACCCCAGACCAAGATAGGTTTACAGGTGAATTCTTTCACGCTTTCAAGGAGGGGATAAATTCACTTTTTACAAACTCTTCTAAAGAATGGAAGAAAAGAAAACATTTCCCAACTCATTTCATGACGCCAAGATATTCTTAATATCAAAAACCAGAAAACAACAACATAGGAAAGGAAATTTTGAGTTCTACTTCAGTTATAAACATAGATGCAAAACCCCTCAAGTGTCTATTAGCAAACCAAATCCAGAAATATAGGAAAATAGAATATACCATGATTAAGTTGGGGTTTTCCCAAGATTTGAAAGGTTAATTTAACATTATGAAATTAATTGTATAATCTATCGCATTAACAAATTAAAGGAAAAAACATCTCTTCAATAGATAAAGAAAAAAAGTTTGATAAAATTCTCTACCCATTCATTACACATATTTAAAAAGTCTTAGCAAGGGCTTCCCTGGTGGCGCAGTGGTTGAGAGTCCACCTGCCGATGCAGGGGACACGGGTTCATGCACCAGTCTGGGAGGATCCCACATGCCATGGAGCGGCTGGGCCCGTGAGCCACGGCCACTGAGCCTGCGCGTCCGGAGCCTGTGCTCCGCAACGGGAGAGGCCACAACAGTTAGAGGCCCGCGTACGGCAAAAAAAAAAAAAAAGTCTTAGCAAACTAGGAGTAAAAGGGAACTTCCTTAACACGATAAATGGAATCCATGTAAAATCTACAGCAAACATCACACTTAATGGTAAAATGTTGAAGGCATTCCCTTTAAGATTAGGAAAAATAAAAAAATGTCTGTTATGTTTCTACTCAACACTGTCCCTCCCAGAGTACCTGGCCAGTACAGGAAGATAGGAAAAAGAAGTAAAAGGTTAAGTATTTGAAAAGGAGAAACATAGTTGTCATTATTTGTAGATGATACTGTTGTCTATATAGAGAACTCTTAGCTATGGAATCCAGAAAAATATATTAGGAATAAATAAGAACTTAGCAAGGTTACTGCATACAAATCAATACAAGAGTGTTAATTGCACTTCTGTACTCTAAAAAGAAAACAGAGAATTCCCTAGCAGACCAGTGGTTAAGTTGTGCTTACGCTGCCAAGGGCCCAGGTTCAATCCCTGATGGGGGGACTAAGATCCCACAAGCTGCATGGCATGGCCAAATAAAATAAAATAGAATTATTAAAAATAAATAAAAAGAAAACATAAAAAGATACCATTTACAACAGCCACTCAATTTTTTGAATCCAACAAAAGATATGCAAGCCCTTTATGGAGAAAATGTATCAGACTTTACTGAAAGACATTAAAGAAGACCTAAAATGGTGGAGATGGGATGGATTGGGAGTTTGGGGTTAGCAGATGCAAACTATTATATATAGAATAGATAAACAACAAGATCCTAGTGTATAGCACAGGGAACTACATTCAATATCCTGTGATAAACATAATGGAAAAGAATATGAAAAAGAATGTATGTATGTATAACTGAATCACTTTGCTGTACAGCAGAAACTAACACAATACTGTAAACCAGCTATACTTTAATAAAATTAAAAAGAAGACCTAAAATAAATGAAGAATTATGCCATGCTCTTAGATAGAAAGACTCACTGTCTCCAAAATTTTATTTATAAATTAAAATCCCAGTGGATTCTTTGTGTGGAACTCAAAAGGTGATTCTAAAATTCAAATGGAAGGACAAAAAGCCAATAGCCAAGATGCTTCTAAAAATGAAGATGGAATTTGGTTGGGGTGAAGAGTGGGACCTACCCTATCAGATATCAAGTTTTATTTTAAAGTTATAATAACTGATGGCACGAATTTAGCATAGGGATTCTATTAAACCAATGGAACATACTGGAGAACCTAGAAACAGACAACATGGAGACTTGATTTATGACAGAGCAGGCTTTGCAGATCAGAAGGGAAGGATGAACCATGGTGCTGGGCTAATTGGGTATCCATGTGGAAACAGATGAAATTGGATTCCTCCCTTGTCAAAAAATCAATTCCAGGTGGATTAAAGACTTAAATGGGAAAGACAAAACTATAAAACTTTTAGAAGACAACATAGAAGTTTATCTTTATGACCTTGGGATAAAAAAAAATAGTATTCAAGATTCTTCAAAAGTATAAGCCATAAGAGAATATATTGTAAATTTGACTCTATTAAAAATAAGAACTCCAGTTCTTCAGAAGACACCACAGAGTAAAAATACAAACTACAAAAAATTCATATCCAAAATATTAGAAGTCCATAACTTAAGAAGAAAATAACCCAAGAGAGGGGTGGAAAAGCAGACAAAGGAAATGAACAGGCATTTCATATAAGAAATAAGAATGGTCCATAAACATTTGAAAAGAAACCCCAGCTCATCAGTACTCAGAGAAATTAATTTGAAACCACAATGAGATATCATTTCACACCCACCACAAACAGGTATTAAAAAGCTCAGCATTAACACACACTGGTGAGACGGTGGGGTAACAGGAATTGTCATTCACTGCTGGTGGGAGTGTAAATTGTTACAGCCATGCTGGGAACCAGTTTGTTATTGCCTAATAAAACTGAGCAGGCTCCTACCCTACGGCCCATCAATTCTACTCGTAGGTGTAGATCCTGGGGGAACTCTTGTACATGTGCACGGGGAACATATACAAGAATGTTCATAGCAACATCCTTCAGGACAGCCCCAAACTGAAAATCACCCAAATGACACATAAATGATAGGATGGTTAAATGGTGGTAGACGCATACAGTGAAATACAGGACAGCAGTGAAAACCAACCACAACAACTTGGTGTTAAGCCGAAGATGCGAGTCACAGAAGAACACACGCAATGTGAATCCATTCACACTGTTCAGAAACAGGCAGACCTCAACCACATATGGTTTAGGGATGTATACCAACGTTGTTAAAAATTACATAGAAAATCAATGGAACAATTAATAAAATTTCAGCATTGTAGTTAGCTCTGGGAGGAGGGAAGAGATCTGATTAGAGAGGAATATGCAGAGGGCCTCTAAGTACAGTATTCAATTCCTATTTTTATTCTGTTTCTTGAGTTGGGTGGTATGTATGCAGGTGTTAGTTTTGTTATTCTTCTTTAAATAACAAAAAATTATATACATTTATTTCTATGCCTACTGTATTTATAATTTTAAATGTCAATAACGAGGGAAAATAACAGAGTGGAGATGGGGGTGGGGGGCATAGAAAGGGCAGGGGTGACAGAAGCAGTGTGACCTGCTCAAGGAGCTGAGAAAAGACCTCACGGCTGAAGGAAGTGAAGCGGGGAGGGGGAGGGGAGGAAGGTGAGGCTGGAGAGCAGGGCAGGGGCTAGACCACAGAGCACATTCAAAGCTTCGATGACTACCTAGAAAATGGAGATATAGTTGGCTTCACAGCATTATATAATATTACCCCTGCTGACCTCGCTGTGTACTTTAGAAGACATTTTTCGAGGTGGACCTAAAGGGACCTGCTGCCAGCTCATGATCGAGTTTTCTTTTTCAGACAACGCTTTTACTCTCAGGGCAAATCAAAGCACTGGATGGTGGCTCCCTGCTCATCCAGAACAGGGAGGCTTTGCAGGCCGGACTGGTTCTGAGACAGGCTTAGAGAAGGAAGGAGAGCAGTCTGGCAAAAGGAGCTCTGACTCTGTTGGGACATCGCTTTGGCCAGGGAAGGAGGAAGATAAACAACAAAACAAAAACAACGTCATATTCAACCTCCCTCCAGATCTATTGTATATTACGGGGGACACTGGCCAGGGATGGTGGTTGTCATGAACATGATATACCTGTGAACATAAAAACAGAATGCTGAATTTGGCTACACGGCTTTTTCCAGGGATGCACAAACATGCCTCACATACTTGAGCCCTCTAGCCAAATGGAGTTAAGTGCTAACCTTGCTGATTCACAGAAGGGGCTCCGGGCCAGAGTCCTTGCTCCTGGTGTCAACTTAACCAGTGACTTGCTGGCCATCTCCTGAACATCATGTAATCTTTCTATCTTGGCTTCTTCATCTGTAAAAATGGGAATTGATGACAGTGAGGTCTGTGTATCACAAGTTAGTGTTGGAATCATAGGCTGTGACTGAAATACCTCTTGGAGATCAAGGCAAGCATCTCCCAGCAGCGCCCAGAGCACCTTCAGCCCCACCCCTCGGCGGCGCCAACATGCACCATGTTTACATAACTATGGGTTTAAGTGTCTTCCCTGGTATACATGGTGAGATCCACCTGAGGAAGGAGCTCTATGTGTCTTGTTGGTTGCATTAACTCCAGTGCCCAGGACCAACTATGGCCCACACATTGCAATTGCTGACTGTGGCTCTTAAGCCTCTTTTTTTTTTTAAATTTAATTTTATTTATTTATTTATTTTTTAACATCTTTATTGCAATATAATTGCTTTACAATGGTGTGTTAGTTTCTGCTTTATAACAAAGTGAATCAGCCATATGCATACATATGTCCCCATATCCCCTCCCTCTTGAACCCCCATCCCATCCTCCCTCTTGCGTCTCCCTCCCTCCCTCCCACCCTCCCTATCCCACCCCTCTAGGTGGTCACAAAGTACCGAGCTGATCTCCCTGTGCTATGCGGCTGCTTCCCACTACCTATCTATTTTATGTTTGGTAGTGTATATATGTCCATGCCACTCTCTCACTTCGTCCCAGCTTACCCTTCCCCCTCCCCATGTCCTCAAGTCCATTCTCTAGTAGGTCTGTGTCTTTATTCCCGTCTTGCCCCTAGGTACTTCATGACCTTTTTTTTTTTTTTAGATTCCATATATATGTGTTAGCATACAGTATTTGTTTTTCTCTTTCTGACTTACTTCACTCTGTATGACAGACTCTGGGTCCATCCACCTCACTACAAATAACTCAATTTTGTTTCTTTTTATGGCTGAGTAATATTCCATTTTATATATGTGCCATATCTTCTTTATACATTCCTCTGTCGATGGACACTTAGGTTTCTTCCATGTCCTGGCTATTGTAAATAGAGCTGCAGTGAACATTGTGGTACATGACTCTTTTTGAATTATGGTTTTCTCAGGGTATATGCCCAGTAGTAGAATTGCTGGGTCGTATGGTAGTTCTATTTTTAGTTTTTTTTTTTGCAGTACGCAGGCCTCTCACTGTTGTGGCCTCTCCCGTTGCAGAGCACAGGCTCTGGACGCACAGGCTCAGCGGCCATGGCTCACGTGCCCAGCAACTCCGCGGCATGTGGGATCTTCCCGGACCGGGGCACAAACCCGCGTCCCCTGCATCACCAGGCGGACTCTCAACCACTGCGCCACCAGGGAAGCCCCCTATGCTTAGTTTTTTAAGGAACCTCTATACTGTTATCCATAGTGGCTGAATCAATTTACATTCCCACCAACAGTGCAAGAGGGTTCCCTTTTCTCCACACCCTCTCCAGCAAGCCTCTTTTAATTAAAGACGAGAATGAATTTTTAACTTCATAAAGTTCAGTGGTCGACTCTAGATTATCCATAGTGTTGGTATAGAAACTACCGTATAATAGTTAATTTTCTGTCTCTAAAATGCAGCCCTTCTCCCGACCCTAAGTGAACACTCTGTAGGTTCAGGCCCTTGTTAGCTCCTGGGAATACTGAGATGCAGGACCACAAGGGCTTGGGAGTAGGTCACACTCTGTTGAGGAAGATAGTACCCCATACCCACCAAGCTACTGAAAGGCATGAGCCCCGGAGGAAAGAGCTGAGTGCCACAGCATGGGGGTGGGGTGGGGGGGAACAGCAAACTTACATTTGGGAAAGCCGGGGACCTGAAAACTCCTCTAGAAGAGTAGGGCTGCTTACTGCCATCCCCCACTGCATCCTTGGGTCCTGGTCTCAGTCCAAGACCTCGCGGGGCCGTCGCATAAAAGGAGCTGCTCAGCCCACCCCACCCCACCCCGCACAGCAGCTAATCTCTTGGTAGATCAAAATAAGTAGAGTTAATTAATATATACACACTACTATATATAAAATAGATAACCAAATCTAAAAAGAAGTACAAGTGAATGTATTTACAAAACAGAAATGCAATCAGAGACTTAGAGAATGAACTTTTGGTTACGGGGCAGGGGGGAAGGGTGGAGGGAAGGGATAGTTAGGGGGTCTGGGATTGACATGGACACACTGCTATATTTGAAAAGGATAACCAACAAGGACGTACTGTGTAGCACAGGGAACTCTGCTCAGTGTTATGTGGCGGCCTGGGTGGGAGGGGAGTCTGGGGGAGAATGGATACGTGTACATGTGTGGCTGAGCCACTTTGCCGTGCACCTGAAACCATCACAACATTGTTAATCAGCTATACTCCAATATAAAATAAAAAGTTAAAAAAAAAAAGATAACCAACAAGGACCTACTGTGTAGCACAGGGAACTATACTCATTATCTTATAATAACCTATAATGGAAGAGAATTTTGTAAAAGAATATATATATTTATATATATATATATATGTATAACTGAATCACTTTGCTCCACACCTGAAACTAACACAACATTGTAAATCAACTCTATTTTAAAATAAGTAATATTTATTGAGCACTTGCTTATGATGCACTAAATCCTGTCCATGGATTCTTTTATTTAATCCTCCTAACAACGCTATGAGACAAATACCATTACTGCCCCCATTTTAACAGATGACGAAGTGGAGGAGCCACAGTGTTCAGTCCTTGCCCAAGATCACACATCCTGGAAAATGCTAGAGCTGCATGCTTGAGTACTAGGCTAGACCTGCCTCCAGACTCCTGGACGCGAGCTGACTCTGTGCCCACATGACTGACGAGGCTGGCACAGGGCCAGTGGAATGTTGCAGCAGCTCTGTGCCAGGCGCCGTGCCCCCTTCCTTCCTCACTTAACACCTCGAGACCTGAAAACACCCAGAGGCCACACAGCGGTGGATTCTTCTGTTCCCGATAAAGACTTCTTTTAAATGAGTCATTGCCTTCAAAAAGGAGGAAAAACTGTTTTAAGATCGCAGCAGAAATACCCACCCCTAGCCTCAAGTACATACACTTTCCCTGATCCTGCTCAGATCCCCAAATCCTATCCCAGGAAGCACCAGATGCTAGAGGACCTCGCATGCAGCCTCACAAACCCTTTGTAGCTCGGGGACCTGAGGTCACAACTGACCTCAGGAAACCACCCGCCAGAGGCCCGTTCACTCAGACAGGTTGGGCGTCTGTCTTGGATGCCAGTGACAGGAACAGACTTGCCTCCTCAGAAGTTGGCCGTCTACCTGGTTGTCTTTATTTACTGGGTGGCGCCTTTGTTTCTGTCTTGTTCTGTCTGTCCTCCTTCCCTGCCTTTATCTATCTTGCTCTCTTTTCCTATCACTCCATTCATTCATTCATTCATTTTTGTTTTCACCTTATTTACTGAGCTTCTGTCTGATGCATAGGTTTCCACCTTTGATTTCTCTCCTATTCAGGTGGCCCCCTGCCATGAGGGCCACTGCCTAGCTGTTCACTGTGAAGCTGAGCCATCACCCTTATCTCCTTCGCTGACCAATCCCAGAGCTTGGGCTGGGTCAAGCTATGGCCAATTGGATGTTTCCTGCCAGCTAGATAATATATTCCTATTTTTTTAACAGCTTTATTGAGCTATAGTTACATAAAGTTCAACGATTTTAAGCATACAGTTCAACGACTTGGCAGATGTAAAAAGGTAATGACTAACAAAATCAAGATGTAGAACATTTCTATCACCCCCAAAAGTTTCCTTGTGCCCCTTTGCAATCAATCATCTCTCCCCATCCCTGGCTCTTGGTAATCCCTAATCTTGCCATCACTATAGTTTTGGCTTTTTTTAGAATGTTACATAAATGGCATCACAGAATATGTAATTTTGTGTTTCATGCTTCTTTTACTTAGGATGATGTTAAGATTCTTCCATGTAGTTGCATGTATTCCTGAGGAATATTCCACTGTGTTTGTACCACAGTTTGTTTATTCGTTCTCCCATTGATTGGCATTTGGGTTGTTTCCTGTTTCTGGCTAAAATAAATAAAGCTGCTATGAACATTCATGTACAAGTCCTTGTATGGACATAAGTTTGCATTTCTCTTAGGTAAAAACTTGTGAGTAGGATGCTGAGTAGAGTGGTAAGTGTATATTTCACTTTATTTAAAACGGTCAACTTGTTGTCTTGTGTGGTGGCACCATTTTACATCTCCATCAGCAACATATAAGAATTCTAGGGCTTCCCTGATGGTGCAGTGGTTAGGAGCCTGCCTGCCGATGCAGGGGACGCGGGTTCGTGCCCCGGTCCGGGAGGATCCCACATGCCGTGGAGAGGCTGGGCCCGTGAGCCATGGCCACTGAGCCTGCACGTCTGGAGCCTGTGCTCTGCAACAGGAGAGGCCACAACAGTGAGAGGCCCACGTACCGCAAAAAAAAAAAAAAAAAAAAAAAAAAAAATTCTAGTTGCTCCACATCCTCACCACCACTTGGTACGGTCAGTTTTTAACTTTAGCCATTCTTATAGGTGTATAGTGGTATCTCATGGTGGTTTTAATTTGTATTTTCTTGATAATTGTTGATGTTGAGCACTTTTTCATGTACTTACTGGCCACTCAATATATCATCTTCTGTGATGTCTTTTGCCCACTTTTTAATTGGATTATTTGTCTTCTGAATGGGTTACAAGTTTCCCCAGTCTTTTCTTAATCTCCCTTTTCTTCTTGTTTCCTCTATCCCTCTGGATCTATCTCTTTCTCCCACTGTGTCTCAGTCTCAGTTTCTGACTCTCTCCCCAACTTTCAGAGTTGTCCACTATCTCCCTCTCTCCCTCCCCCTCCTTCTCCATTTGTATTCTTCCTTCTCCTCTCAGACACCTCAAAATCTGAGAATCTGTCCTCGTTTCCCATTCCACATTAGAAGGAACTCCATCACAAGCCCAGTGATTTCAGTTCTGGCAGGGTTCCATGTTCCAAATAGGGGGAAAGATCCCCTCTCTAGTCGAAGACCTAGAGAGGTAAAAAGCCTGGTACAATGAAGGGATGACTTTTTTGCATGCTGGCATTTTCCTCCTCCCTAAGTGATTAACAGTGTTTATGGATGGCAGGGCTTTTTACTCAAACATAACACTGGAAAGTCACAGGTGTTAAGTGAGGTTCATCCTGCTTAATCAGTGGTCCAACAGCCTACACAAACATAAGATTAGTTGTTCACACAACAAGGCCCTCCCTTGGCACATCTCCCAATCCGAGCAGGGTTTTATCTTGCCCAGTTGCAGGGAAGGAGATCCTAGCCCAAAGCCAGCAGCTTGTTTAAGGAAACCAGTATGAAAGTGTTTGATTGCAAAGCTCAGAGCACTTTATGCAGTGTTAGAGGCTTTCAGATGGATAACCATGGAATAGTCTTTGGGGTTTTTTTTAAATACAATTTTTAAGGGTCACACTCCATTTACAGTTATTACTAAATATTGGCTATATTCCCCATGTTGTAAATACATCCTTGTAGCCTATCTTATACACAATAGTTTGTACCTCCCACTTCCCCACCCCTATATTGTCCCTCCTGCCTCTCCCCACTGGTAACGACTAGTTTATTCTTCATATCTGTGAGTCTGCTCTGTTTTTGTGATATTTACTTGTTTGCTGTATTTTTTAGATTCCACATATAAGTGATATCATACAGTATTTGTCTTCCTCTGTCTGACTTATTTCCCTTAGCATAATGCCCTCCAAGTCCATCCATGTTGCTGCAAACGGCAAAATTTTGTTCTTTTTTATGGCTGAGTAGTATTCCATCGCATCAATATACCACATCTTCTTTATCCATTCATCTCTTGATGGACACTTAAGTTGCTTCCATATCTTGGCAATCGTAAATAATGCTGCTGTAAGCATTGGAGTGCATGTATCTTTTCTTTTTTTTAATTTTTGAATTTAGTTTTATTTATTTTTTTATACAACAGGTTCTTATTAGTCATTAATTTTATACACATCAGTGTATACATGTCAACCCCAATCTCCCAATTCATCACACCACCACCACCACCCGCCTGCCGCTTCCCCCCTTGGTGTCCATACGTTTGTTCTCTACATCTGTGTCTCAATTACTGCCCTGCAAACCAGTTCATCTGTACAATTTTTCTAGGTCCATATATATATATATACATATGAGTTAATATACGATATTTGTTTTTCTCTTTCTGACTTACTTCACTCTGTATGACAGTCACTAGATCTATCCACATCTCAGCAAATGACCCAATTTCATTCTTTATTATGGCTGAGTAATATTCCATTCTATATATGTACCACATCTTCTTATCCATTCGCCTGTCGATGGACATTTAGGTTGCTTCCGTGACCTGGCTATTGTAAACAGTGCTGCAATGAACATTGGGGTGCATGTGTCTCTTTGAATTATGGTTTTCTCTGGGTATATGCCCAGTAGTGGGATTGCTGGATCATATAGTAATTCTATTTTTAGTTTTTTAAGGAACCTCCATACTGTTCTCCATAGTGGTTGTATCAATTTACATTCCCACCAACAGTGCAAGACGGTTCCCTTTCCTCCACACCCTCTCCAGCATTTGTTGTTTGTAGATTTTCTGATAATGCCCATTCTAACTGGTTTGAGGTGATACCTCATTGTAGTTTTGATTTGCATTTCTCTAATCATTACTGATGTTGAGCAACTTTTCATGTGCTTCTTGGCCATCTGTATGTCTTCCTTGCAGAAATGTCTATGTAGGTCTTTGGCCCACTTTTGAATTGGGTTGTTTGTTTTTTTAATATTGAGCTGCATGAGCTGTTTATATATTTTGGAGATTAATCTTTTGTCCACTGATTTATTTACAAATATTTTCTCCCATTCTGAGGATTGTCTTTTCATCTTGTTTATGGTTTCCTTTGCTGTGCAAAAGCTTTGAAGTTTCATTAGGTCCCATAGGTTTATTTTTGTTTTTATTTCCATTACTCTAGGAGGAGGATCAAAAAATATCTTCCTGTGATTTATGTCACAGAGTGTCCTTCCTATGTTTTCCTCTAAGAGTTCTATAGTGTCCAGTCTTACATTTAGGTCTCTAATCCATTTTGAGTTTATTTTTGTGTATAGTGTTAGGGAGTGTTCTAATTTCATTCTTTTACATGCAGCTGTCCAGTTTTCCCAGCACCACCTAATGAGGAGACTGTCTTTTCTCCATTGTATATCCTTGTCTCCTTTGTCATAGAGTAGCTGACCATAGGTGTGTGGGTTTATCTCTGGGCTTTCTATCTTGTTACATTGATCTATATTTCAGTTTTTGTGCCAGTAACATATTGTCTTGATTACTGTAGCTTTGTAGTATAATCTGAAGTCAGGGAGTCTGGTTCCTCCAGCTCCACTTTTTTCCCTCAAGACTACTTTGGATATTCAGGGTCTTTTGTGCCTACATACAAATTTTAAGATTTTTTATTCTAGTTCTGTAAAAAAATGCCATTGGTAATTTGATAGGGATTGCATTGAATCTGTAGATTGCTTTGGGTAGTATAGTCATTTTCACAATATTGATTCTTCCAATGCAAGAACATGGTATATCTCTCCATCTGTTGGTATCATCTTTAATTTCTTTCATCCGTGTCTTATAGTTTTCTGCATACAGGTCTTTTGTCTCCCTAGGTAGGTTTATTCCTAGGTATTTTATTCTTTTTGTT
Source organism: Phocoena phocoena (assembly GCF_963924675.1). Classification (NCBI taxonomy): domain Eukaryota; kingdom Metazoa; phylum Chordata; class Mammalia; order Artiodactyla; family Phocoenidae; genus Phocoena; species Phocoena phocoena. The sequence continues at coordinate 123,243,838 of NC_089221.1, forward strand.
GCAGTGGTAAATGGGAGTGTTTCCTTAATTTCACTTTCAGATTTTTCATCATTAGTATATAGGAATACAGGAGATTTCTGTGCATTAATTTTGTATCCTGCAACTTTACCAAATTCATTGATTAGCTCTAGTAGTTTTCTGATGGCATCTTTAGGATTCTCTATGTATAGTATCATGTCATCTGCAAAGAGTGACAGCTTTACTTCTTCTTTTCCAATTTGTATTCCTTTTATTTCTTTTTCTTCTCTGATTGCTGTGGCTAGGACTTCCAAAACTATGTTCAATACTAGTGGTGAGAGTGAACATCCTTGTCTTGTTCCTGATCTTAAGGAAATGCTTTCAGTTTTTCAACATTGAGAATGATGTTCGCTGGGGTTTGTCATATGTGGCCTTTATTATGTTGAGGTAGGTTCCCTCTATGTCCACTTTCTGGAGAGTTTTTTTTTTTTAACCATTTTTAAAAATATTTATTTAGTTATTTTTTTTGGTTGCATTGGGTCTTCGCTGCTGCGTGTGGGCTCCCTCCAAAAGCGGTGAGCAGGGGCCACCCCTCTTTGCGGTGCTCAGGCCTCCCACTGTGGTGGCCTCTCCTGCCGTGGAGCACAGGCTCCAGGTGTGCAGACCTCAGTACTGGTGGCACACAGGCTCAGCAGTTGTGGCCCGCAGGCTCCAGAACACAGGCTTGGCAGTTGTGGCACACGGGCCCAGGTTGGAGTTTTTATCATAAATTGGTGTTGAATTTTGTCAAGAGCTTTTTCTGCACCTACTGAGACGATCATATGGTTTTTCTTCTTCAATTTGTTAATATGCTATATCACATTGATTGATTTGCATATATTGAAGAATCCTTGCATCCCTGGGATAAATCCCACTTGATCATTGTGTATGATCCTTTTAATGTGTTGCTGCATTCTGTTTGCTAGTAATTTGTTGAGGATTTTTGGATCTATATTCATCAGTGACATTGGTCTGTAATTTTCTTTTTTTGTAGTATCTTTGTCTGGTTTTGGTATCAGGGTGATAGTGGCCTCATAGAATGAGTTTGGGAGTGTTCCTTCCTCTGCAATTTTTTGGAAGAGTTTGAGAAGGAAGGGTGTCAGCTCTTCTCTTAATGTTTGATAGAATTCACCTGTGAAGCCATCTGGTCCTGGACTTTTGTTTGTTGGAAGATTTTTAATCACAGTTTCAATTTCATTACTTGTGATTAGTCTGTTCATATTTTCTATTTCTTCCTGGTTCAGTCTTAGAAGGTTATACCTTTCTAGGAATTTGTCCATTTCTTCCAGGCTGTCCATTTTATTGGCATAGAGTTGCTTGTAGTAGTTGCTTAGGATGGTTTGTATTTCTGCAGTGTCTTTTGTAACTTCTCCTTTTTCGTTTTTTAATTTTATTGATTTGAGTCCTCTACCTCTTTTTCCTGATGAGTCTGGCTAACGGTTTATCCATTTTGTTTATCTTCTCAAAGAACCAGCTTTTAGTTTTATTGATCTTTGCTATTGTTTCTATTTTATTTATTTCTGCTCTGATCTTTATGATTTCCTTCCTTCTGCTAAATTTGGGTTTTGTTTGTTCTTCTTTAGCTCCTTTAGGTGTAAGGTTAGATTGTTTATTTGAGATTTTTCTTGTTTCTTGAGGTAGGCTTGTATAGCTATAAACTTCTCTCTTGGAACTGCTTTTGCTGCATCCCATAGGTTTTGGATCCTCGTATTTTCATTGTCATTTGTCTCTAGGTATTTTTTTATTTCCTCTTTGATTTCTTCAGTGATCTCTTGGATATTTAGTAACGTATTGTTTAGCCTCCATGTGTTTGTGTTTTTTCAGTTTTTTCCTTGTAATTCATTTCTAATCTCATGGTGTTGTGGTCAGAAAAGATGCTTGATATGATTTCAATTTTCTTAAATTTACCAAGACTTGATTTGTGACCCAAGATGTGATCTATCCTGGAGAACGTTCCGTGCTCACTTGAGAAGAACGTGTAATCTGCTGTCTTTGGATGGAATGTCCTATAAATATCAATTAAATCTATCTGGTCTATTGTATCATTTAAAGCTTCTGTTTCCTTATTTATTTTCATTTTGGATGATCTTTTCATTGATGTAAGTGAGGCGTTAAACTCCCCCACTATTATTGTGTTACTGTCAATATCCTCTTTTAGAGCTGTTAGCAGTTGCCTTATCTATTGAGGTGCTCCTATGTTGGGTGCATATATATTTAAAATTGTTATATCTTCTTCTTGGATTGATCCCTTGATCATTATGTAGTGTCCTTTGTAACATTCTTTATTTTAAAGTCTATTTTATCTGATATGAGTATTGCTACTCCAGCTTTCTTTTGATTTCCATTTACATGGAATATCTTTTTCCGTCCCCTAACTTTCAGTCAGTATGTGTCCCTAGGTCTGAAGTGGGTCTCTTGTAGACAGCATATATATGGGTCTTGTTTGTTTATCCATTCAGCAAGCCTGTGCCTTTTGGTTGGAGTATTTAATCCATTAATGTTTAAGGTAATTATCAATATGTATGCTGCTATGACCATTTTCTTAATTGTTTTGGGTTTGTTTTTGTAGGTCTTTTTCTTCTTTTGTGTTTCCTACTTAGAGAAGTTCCTTTAGCATTTGTTGTAGAGCTGGCTTGGTGGTGCTGAATTCTCTTAGCTTTTGCTTGTCTGTAAAGCTTTTGATTTCTCCATCAAATCTGAATGAGATCCTTGCCAGGTAGAGTAATCTTAGTTGTAGATTCTTCCCTTTCATCACTTTAAGTATATCATGCCACTCCCTTCTGGCTTGTAGAGTTTCTGCTGAGAAATCAGCTGTTAACCTTATGGGAGTTCCCTTGTATGTTATTTTGTTGTTTTTCCCTTGGTGCTTTCAATAATTTTTCTTTGTCTCTAATTTTTGTCAGTTTGATTATTATGTGCCTCGGCATGTTTCTCATTGGGTTTATCCTGTATGGGACTCTCTGCACTTCCTGGACTTGGGTGTCTATTTCCTTTCCCATGTTAGGGAAGTTTTTGACTATAATCTCTTCCAATATTTCCTCTGGTCTTCTGTCTCTCTCCTCCTTCTGGGACCCCTATAATGTGAATGTTGTTGAATTTAATGTTGTCCCAGACGTCTCTTAGGCTGTCTTCATTTCTTTTTTCTTTTTTTGCGGTACACGGGCCTCTCACTGTTGTGGCCTCTCCCGTTGCAGAGCACAGGCTCCGGATGCACAGGCTCAGTGGCCATGGCTCACAGGCCTAGCCGCTCCGTGGCATGTGGGATCTTCCTGGACCGGTTCACAAACCCATGTCCCCTGCATCGGCAGGCGGACTCCCAACCACTGCGCCACCAGGAAAGCCCCTGTCTTCATTTCTTTTCACTCTTTTTTGTTTATTCTGTTCAGCAGCAGTGAATTCCACCATTCTGTCTTCCAGGTCACTTATCCATTCTTCTGCCTCAGTTACTCTCTTATTGATTCCTTCTAGTGTGTTTTTCATTTCAGTTATTGTATTGTTCATTTGTTTGTTTTTTCTTTAATTCCTCTAGGTCTTTGTTAAACATTTCTTGCATCTTCTCGACCTTTGCCAAACATTTCTTGCATTTTCTCGATCTTTGCCTCCATTCTTTTTCCGAGGTCCTGGATCATCTTTACTATCATTATTCTGAATTCTCTTTCTGGAAGGTTGCCTATGTCCACTTCATTTAGTTGTTTTTCTGGGGTTTTATCTTGTTCCTTCATCTGGTACATAGCCCTCTGCCTTTTCATCTTGTCTATCTTTCTGTGAATGTGGTTTTTGTTCCACAGGCTGCAGGATTGTAGTTCTTCTTGCTTCTGCTGTCTGCCATCTGGTGGATGAGGCTACCTAAGGGGCTTGTGCAAGTTTCCTGATGGGAGGGACTGATGCTGGATAGAGTTGGCTGTTGCTCTGGTGGGCAGAGCTCAGTAAAACTTTAATCTGCTTGACTGCTGATGGGTGGGGATGGGTTCCCTGTGTTCGTTGTTTGGCCTGAGGTGACCCAACACTGGAGCTTGCAGGCTCCTTGGTGGGGCTAATGGCGGACTCTGGGAGGGCTCATGCCAAGGAGTCCTTCCCAGAACTTCTGCTCCCAGTGTCCTTGTCCTCACGGTGAGCCACAGCCACCCATCACCTCTGCAGGAGACCCTCCAACACTAGCAGGGAGGTCTGGTTCAATCTCCCCTGGGGTCACTGCTCCTTCCCCTGGGTCCCAGTGTGCACACTACTTTGTGTATGCCCTCCAAGAGTGGAGTCTCTGTTTCCCCCAGTCCTGTCAAGTCCTGCAATCAAATCCCAGTAGCCTTCAAAGTCTGATTGTCTAGGAACTCCTCCTCCCGTTGTCGGACCCCCAGGTTTGGAAGCCTGACGTGGGGCTCAGAACCTTCACTCCAGTAGGTGGACTTCTGTGGTATAAGTGTTCTCCAGTTTGTGAGTCACCCACCCAGAAGTTATGGGATTTGATTTTATTGGGATTGCGCCCCTCCTACCATCTCATTGTGGCTTCTCCTTTGTCTTTGGATGTGGGGTATCTTTTTTGGTGAGTTCCAGTGTCTTCCTGTCGATGATTGTTCAGCAGTTAGCTGTGATTCTGTTGTTCTCACAAGAGGGAGTGAGAGTACATCCTTCTACTCCGCCATCTTGGCTCAGGCTCTCTCGTCATCTTCCACTTGTTGGTCAAGTTCCTCTAGGTCAGGAGTGCATGTATCTTTTCAAATTAGTGTTTTTTGTTGTTATTTTGTTTGTTTGTTTTGGACATATACCCAGGAGTTTAATTGCTGGGTCATATGTTAGTTCTATTTTTTTTTTTTTGATAAACCTCTATACTGTTTTCCACAGTGGCTGCACCACAGTGGCTCCCACCAACAGTGTACAGAGGTTTACTTTTCTCCACATCCTCACCAACATTTGTTATTTGTGTCCTTTTTGATGATAGCCATTGTCACAGGTGTGAGGTGATATCTCATTGTGGTTTTGTTTTGCATTTCCCTGATGATTAGCAATGTTGAGCATCTTTTCACGTGCCTGTTGGCCATCTGCATTTCCTCTTTGGAAGCACATCTATTTAGACCTTCTGCCCATTTTTAATCAGTTGTTTGTTTTTTTTAATGTTGAGTTGTATGAACTGTTTACATATGTTGGATAGTAATCCCTTATTGGTCATATCATTTGCAAATATCTTCTGTCATTCAGTAGGTTGTCTTTTCATTTTGTCAATGGCTACATTTGCTGTGCAAAAGCTTTTAAGTTAATTAGGTCCCATTTGTTTATTTTTGCTTTTATCTCCTTTACTTTAGGAGACAGATCCAAAAAAATATTGCTACAATTTATGTCAAAGAGTGTTCTGCCTATGTTTTCCTCTAGGAGTTTTATAGTATCCAGTCTTACATTTAGGTCTTTAATCCATTTAGAGTTTATTTTTCTACATAGCAGGTGGACTCTCAACCACTGTGCCACCAGGGAAGCCCCCTTTCTTTTATATGTAGCTGTCCAGTTTTCCCAGCATCACTTATTGAAGAGAGACTGTCTTCTCTCCATTGCATAGCCTGGTCTCCTTTGTCATAGATTAATTGAACGTAAGTGTGTGGGTTTATTTCTGTGCTCTTTATCCTGTTCCATTGATCTGTGTATCCGTTTTTGTGCCAGTACAATACTGTTTTGATGACTATAAGCTTGTAGTATAGTCTGAAGTCAAGGAGTGTCATTCCTTCAGCTCTGTTCTTCTTTCTCAAGATTGTTTTGGCTATTCGGGGTCTTTTGTGTTTCCATACAAATTTTTAAATTATTTGTTCTAGTTCTGTGAAAAATGCCATTGGTATTTTGAAAGGGATTGCAATGGAGCTGTAGATTGCCTTGGGTGGTATGGTCATTTTAACAATATTGATTCTTCTAATCCAAGAACACAGTATATTTTTCCATCTATTTGTGTCATCTTTGATTTCTTTTATCAGTGTCATAGTTTTCAGAGTACAGGTCTTTTGCCTCCTTAGGTAGGTTTATTTCTAGGTATTTTATTCTTTTTGATGCTGTGGTAAATGGGATTGTTTTCTTAATTTCTCTTTCTGATCTTTCATTGTTAGTGTATAGAAATGCAACAGGTTTCTGTGCATTAATTTCATATCCTGCAACTTTACCAAATTCATTGATGAGCTCTAGTAGTTTTTCTGGTGGTGTCTTTAGGATTTTCTACTCATAGTATTATGTCATTTGCAAACAAGCAGTTTTACTTCTTCCTTTCCAATTTGCATTTCTTTTATTTCTTTTTCTTCTCTGATTGCCATGGCTAGGACTTCCAAAATTATGTTGAATATAAGTGGCAAAAGTGGACATCCTTGTCTTGTTCCTGATCTTAGAGGAAATGCTTTCAACTTTTCATCATTGAGTACGATGTTAGCTGTGGGTTTGCCATATATGGCCTTTACTGTGTTGAGGTATGTTCCCTCTTTGCCTGCTTTCTGGAGAGTTTTTATCATAAATGGATGTTGAATTTTATCAAATGCTTTTACTACATCTACTGAGATGATCATATGCTTTTTGGCATCTTTTTTTAAAGCTTATTAAAATATATTTCACATAACATACATTTAAGCCATTTAAGATGTACAAGTCAGTGGTTTTTAATATATTCACAGATATGTGCAACCATTTTCACCACAATTTTACAATATGTCATCACCTCAAAAAGAAACCCTGTATCCTTAACTATTATTTCTATATCCCCCTATATCCCCAGCCCCTGGAAACCACTAATCTACTTTCTATATAGATTTGCCTCTTCTGGTCATTTCATATAAATGGAATTATGTAATGTTTTTTGTGTCTGACTCCTTTCAATTAGCATAATGTTTTCAAGGCTTATCCATGTTCTGGCATATATCAATACTTCATTTCTTTTATGGTTGAATAATATTCCACTGTATGGATACACCACATTTTGTTTATTCATTCATTAGTCAATGGACATTTGGGTTATTTCCACCTTTTGTCTATTATAAATAATGCTGCTGTAAAATTCATGCACAAGCTTTAGTGTGGACATATGTTTTCATCTCTCTTGGGTATTGGACTTACTGGGTCATATGGTAATTCTATGTTTAGTCATTTGAGGAACCGCAAAACTATTTTCCAAAGGGCCTGAACCATTTTATGTTTCCACCAACACTGTATGAGGGTTTTGATTTCTCTACATTCTTGCCAACACTTGTTACTATCTGACTAGAATAGTTTTCTGATCCTATACCTGGATTGAAATGTCACACATACATACGCAGCCATACATATATTTCCACAGTCATTGGCACACACACAAAACTATACCCATTCATATTTGCACACACCTCTAGAGTTTACATACCTACGCACAGAATTCCAGATAGACATTTACAACCATACATACATATAATCACACAGAGTATACATGCTTATCAATCCACAGACCCACATATGTGAACATAATCAGACATACAATAGACCAGTGCCATCATACATGTACATACAATTGTCATGGGTTCTGAAAGAGCATACGCAATTGTAGAAAGAACCAGAGATAAATGTACTTGGTAATGGATTAGCAACTGCCCAAACACACATATGCAAATAATAGTTATACCCACAAAAGCATAGTCGTAAAAAGGCACACATATGTAGCTACCATCGCTTATGAGTTGACAACTGAAGACAGATTGAATGTATTTACTCTGGATGGCATGGAGATGGTTGAGGTTTCATCAGTCCTTGGTGGACTGGGTAGAAAGATCTTTTTGTTCATTTATTCATTCTTTAAGCTACAAGTACATATTGGGCACATAAGAAATACAATGATGAAAAAGACATAGTCCCTGCCCTCATGGAACTTACAGTCTAGTGATGGGGGATGGTCAGTAACTAAACAAGGAAACAATCACAGCCTGTGGTATATGCCAAGAAGGAAATGAGCAAGGTAAGATGTTAGACAACAGGCAAGATGCCAGGATAATAGGCAGTTTCCAGATACTTTTAGCATTATTGCTCCCTCTTTCATCCTGGAAAAGTAAAGAGGATGCAGATTTACCTTCCTTAAGTCACTGGGTAAACTGGTGTGTGTGTGTGAGTGTGAGTGTGTGAGTGTGTGTGTCTGTGTGTCTGTGTGTCTGTTAATACTGATAGTGTGGGCTCAGGACCTAGACAACCTGGTTTAAAAGTTTGTTTCATACTAGTTAGGTAGCTTTTCTTTCCCTCAGTTTCTCATCCAAAAATAGGGATGATAATAGTCCCTTTAATAAGGATTAAATTAGCTGATACTTGTAAAGCTCTTAAAACTGCCTGGCAAGTGTTAAGTTCTCAGTATTAGCTATTGTATCATTTTATAAGAATAGGTTTTCATAGAGGGAGGTGAGTGCAGTGGGAGATGGGTAGGGAGGGGCCCAGGGAAGAGATCAAGGATCCTGGCAGTACCCTGTTGACTGTAAACTAGACAGGTCTTCTCCTCTGCCCTCTTTGAGCAGTCTTTTGGATTGCGACCCTGGCATGCCACCCCAGCAAACGATAAACCAATCTACCACTACTTGGCTCTGCCTACAGCCCCAAACCACAGAGAAGACACATGCTGGGTGGTGCCAGGCGTGGCCCTTGGTTTTTGGTTGCGTCAGGCTGCCTCTGCTGTGGGCCTGGCTGGTGATGTTCACTGGTTCTGCCTGGCTTTTCTGTCTGTGTAGGTCAGCACTTATCACCCTGCACCTGCCTCCCCAGGACATTCCACGGCCATCATCAGTCTGCCCGGCTCCCAGCAACACCTCTCAGCTAACATGTGAGTAAAAAAGCTCAACCCTCCACTCCCGGTCCTGGCACAGAGGGGTCATCTTTGCCATCCCTCTGCCATCAAGCATCCCCCGTCCCCAACCAACACATCCAGAGAGATAACAGCTCCCCTTCTTTTACAACCTCCAAAGGGAATAATGGTGAAAAACACAAATTACCAAACCACATCATCCTGGCTCATTATTTTACAAAAGTAGAAAGAGACTGGAAGATTATATACCAAAACATTACAGGAAGCTTAGGTACTGAGCAATTTCTACTGTCTTCCTTTAGATTCACAATGCAAGATCATCAATAGATGTTGCTCTAGTAATCAGCAAGAAATAAATATAGCATTTTAGAGGGGAAAGGAACCTTGCAGATGAGAATACTCTCCTAGCCCCTTTGATAAAACCTTTCAGTGTCTCAGTCCATAGAGTCTAGAAGGACTTCCTAACATCCAGCCTGAGGCCATACACTGGTAACCCCGAACCTGGCAAGCCAAAGTGGGTTATTTTTTATTTTTTTTGCCGTACGTGGGCCTCTCACTGTTGTGGCCTCTCCCATTGCGGAGCACAGGCTCCAGACGCACAGTCTCAGCGGACACGGCTCATGGGCCCAGCCGTTCCGCGGCACGTGGGATCCTCCCGGACCGGGACACGAATCCGTGTCCCCTGCATCGGCAGGCGGACTCTCAACCACTGTGCCACCAGGGCAGCCCCAAAGTGGGTTATTTTTAATGCCTTTAGTCGGGCAGTTATTCTCCTACCACAGCCTCACTATTCCCCAGGGTCTTCACCCCCTGGCTCATACCTGGATGTCACCTGCCCAACTCCTGTGTGGAGAGGCAAGTTACTGCTCTAACCCAAGAACATTTCTACCATGTTTCAAGCCCATCCTCCTCCATGCCAACATGCAGCCAGTATTCCACTGAGTGCCAAACACTGAAATTAACACCCACCTCCCATTTTCCCATGTCCACCTCCGGCCTACATTAAGCTAAGCTCCTCGGGCCATTCCTGGGGGTCAGACATGTCCCTACCCTCAGGAGAGGGAGTGGATCAGAGAGGTTTCTCTTCTGAGCCCTCAGTTCCCTGAACCTTGATGGCTGTGACCATTGTCTTGGGGGATACTCTAAGCAGTGTGAAAAAGCATCCTAGATAGAACCATCACTTCCAGGTTTGAGACCCAGCTCTGCCCCTGATTCCTGGTCACCAACTCCTTTCTCTATTCTAGACCAATTTCCCCATTGTCAAAGTGCTGATGTGACCTAAATGAGTGATTTGCAGCTGTGGGGCACTCTGTGGAGGAGCAGGGAGGAGGTGGGGGCAGGGATCTGGGTGCCTCCATTGCTACTTCAACCAGGCTCCACCACTTTCATCTGCTTTACATAGTGAGATTTCAGTTCTTAAAAGGTGTTGTTGCTAAACACCGGGCAAGTGGGCTCTGAGTTTTCCTCTCGCTTCACCCTTCACTGGTTCCATGCCTTCTGCTCACCAGCTTCCTTTACCAATTCCTTGTGTCTCCCCAGGTTTGTAGCCCTGCACTCCTACTCAGCCCATGGACCCGATGAACTGGACCTGCAGAAGGGAGAGGGCATCAGGGTCCTGGGGAAGTACCAGGATGGCTGGCTCAGGGGTGTCTCCTTGGTGACCGGGCGAGTCGGCATCTTCCCCAACAACTATGTCATCCCCATTTTCAGGTGGGTCCTCTCCAATCTCAGGCATCAGAGGGTCAGGTCACCTAGGCCAGGTGCCATCTGTGGGTTGAATCTCTGAAGGACTCAATGCCCTTTCAGAATAAGGGCCAAGAAACAGCTTTTGCTCTACTACCCTCCTAACACTTAACTTAAAAAAAAAAAATAGCAGAATAGTTATCTTTTAAATAGCTCTTCACATTTCACAAGCACTTTTGCATCTCTTAACTCATTGGCTATGCTCAAGAATCTTGTTTAAGGTAGATGTTATTTTACAGATGAGGAAATTGATATGCAGAGTTAACCAGTCTGCTCAACAACTAGATTTCAGGTTTTCTACTATATAATGCCCTCCCCCAATTGCACCTCACACCCTGCACCCTGACACTTCACAATCATGGCACAATGCGAAAACACAATGATCAGAAGACCTCTTGGAGCACCTTGGGAGACTTCCTAGGATTCTGGTCCATTAGGCAGGGTTTTTGTGACTCAGACCACTATCCATCCATCCATACCCCAGGGTCACATGCTAGTTACCCTGAAGATCTTCTTCCCAAACAGCTTTTCTCAATCTTTTTCATTCTCTGGCACATTCATCAATTTCACTGGCATACAGTTTGTCCAGCCACCTCATATGACCACAACTACACACAGACCCCAAAACTATCCATGGTTCCTCCTACCCCCACCCCCACAAGTCCAGGCAAAGCCTGTCACAAGGTAGCAAGACCATCACTACACATACACTCTGTCTTTATGACATATCAGAGAGTCATAACTCCAAGGAAAGGGATAATCCCATTTTACTCTATGGGGGTCAGAGCTAGAGTCATATATGGCCAGTTTTGGGGACTTTCATGTAGGCGGGGCAGTGTGTCCAGCGGAGGGCAGCAATGGTGAGGAGACAGAAACTATATCACTGGAGAAACCTATAAAGAAAGTAGGATTATTTGAGCTGCAGAAGACAAGGGTCACAGGAACCATAACAGAATGTGTAGACCAGGAAGTAGATTTGTTCCATGAGGAGACAGTGAACCAGTTAATACAACTTAGAAGGTTCTGGTTCAATAAAAGACTGTACTTTCTAACCCATAGAGTTTTCTAATCAGTCTGGCTGGTGAGGTGGTGGATCCCCTTTCTAGAAAGACTACAGGTAAATTGTGGGTTCCAACAGATCCAGGCAAAAAGATTTCTTCACATGCCAGAAAATTGGAATAGAGGATCATAGTTACTCCTTTCAAATGGAAGGTTCTTGGAATTTGTTAGAAAACTGCAAAAGCTCCAAAGGCAAACTAAGGATGTCTACAACTGATGCTTTAATTCATTTATTCAACAAATATGTACTGAGCACTATATGTCAGGCACCTTTTTAGATACTGGAGAAACACCAGTGAATAAAAGACACAGTATCCTCTCCCAGTGGAGCTTACATTCTAGTGGGACAGACAGACAATAAACAAGGCATACAAGTAATATATGGCGTGCTAATGATAAGCTCTAAGAAGAAAAAAGAAGTCAGGGATAGAATTTGCATGGGGGTGATTACAATGTTAATCACTTGGTCAGAGATGGCCTTACTGAGTGGTAAGAAGGTAGAATGAAGAAATGAGGGAGGTGTGTTCCAGGCCCAAGGAACAGCAAGTACAGAACAAAGGCCCTGAGGGAGGAGCACGCCTGACATGAAGGCCAATAGGACTGGGTTAGGGAAGTGAGAGGGGGTTAATAGGTGATGAGGTCAGAATGGTAACAGGGATTCAGATCACACAGAATTTCCTTGGTCATCATGAGGAATTTGGCTTTAACCTATTTATAGGGCTTTGAGCAGAAGCATGACATGATCTAACTTATGTTGTAATCAGAATCCCTCTAGTTGCTGGGTTGAAAGTAAACTATAGATAGGAAAAGGTTGAAGCAGAGAGACTAGTTAAGCTGATATTGTAATAATCCGATTGGGGGAGGGGGTGACGGTGAAATGAACCAAGGCGCTAGCTGTGGAGGGAGGGAGCAGTGGTTAGATTCTGGGTATATTCTGAAGGTAGAGACAACAGGATTTTCTGACAAATCAAATCCTGGGTGTAAAAGAAGAGAGGATTCATGGTGAGTCCACTTTTTTTTGCTTTGAGTAACTGGAAGACAGAGTTGCCTTTTACTGAGATGAAGTTGAAAACCCAAAGAGGAACAAACAGGTTTTGAGGTGTTGGGGGGAAGCAAAAGCTTGGCTCATAGAAGATTAAGTCTCAGATGCCTTAGTATTCCTAGTAAAGACATTGGTAAGCAGTTGAGTATACACGTCTAGCATTTAAGAAAGAGGTCCAGCCTTGAGATGGTATTTAAAGCCCTAAGACTAGATGAGATCATCATGACAGGATCCATTGAGATGGAGAGAAGGACAGTGATCCAGGAGCTCAATTCCTCAAGGAAAGAGGGGAAATGATGGCTCCAACACGGCAGGGTGGTAGGTGGTGGAGTCTAATCATGTGAACCCAAGCTGGGAAGTCTTGAGAAGAGTGGGAGGATGATCCAGAAGTGACAACGAAGAGCAAGGACCTACCCTAACTCATGAACAGTCTTCCATGGAATCTTATCATGAACCCTCTAGGGACCATCTCTACTACTGGGGAATTTGCTTATGCATCAGGCCTTAGCCCAAAGTCCTGGATATTCCATAAAAAAAACATTAAAAGAAGAGTGACCATATAACTTACTATCCAAACTAGGATGCTTTTGAGATAAAAGAGGGACACTCTACCAGGAGAGCAGGTGTAAACTGAGACTCTCCTGGGAAAACCTGGACGTAAGGTCACCCTAACTAGAATGCATGTAGGACTCCATTCCAGTGTACTTCAAGGCTCCAGCTTCCCGTTTTCTCCTTGGCTTTTCTCCAAGTTAGATCTGTTCTTGGGCGAGTCATGAGCATCTAGACTCACCCGCTCCATTATGGCCACATGTTAGGCAGTGGATGGAGTTTCAGCACCAGCATAGCTTGCCATGAGTCCATCCCCACCCCCAGCTCATAGAAACCTGCATATGTGCATATACTGAGATGCTACTTATGCTGATGTGTGTGTTTGCTTCTAGAGAGCCAGCATTTCTAAAAAGGAAAGTCCCTGTCACAGTATAATCTCCTGAGGGCTATTAGGTGACAGCAGATCAATGCTTTCTGTGTGTATGTGTTTTCCTTGACAGCCTCTCAGATGCAGAGAAAGTTCCCATCCCCAAAATCTTGGACGCAGATGACATGCTCAGTTTGTCTATCTGGGGGCAGCTCACCCTGTTCTTAACAGCCCTTCCCACTTTGGGAGGTTTAATTCCTCCCACTTCTCAGGGCTGAATGATGCCACCCTTTGTCAGCTGAGTTTTTCCTACCGAGTGGGTTGGACTATGTGCGCAAGGCCCCTTTCTGTTCTAACGTTCTGCGTGTGTGAGAGGTTTTGCCCCACTTTTGTTGTCTGTTTGCAGTGATGGCTCTGCACTGCCACCAGCCCCCGTGGTGTACAGGGCTGCCTTTTATAAGACAGCCAGACCTCAAAGGTGTGTAGTGCCCCCTGAGCATTTGAACCTCTGCTCTTACTAGCATCATCTCCTAATGAACTGAGCCAGCCAGAGTTTAAGGATCAATTAGAGACCAGAGTTGACAAAAACGCCAGGGTTTTGATTTACAATTCAGCAAGGGAGCCTTTTAATTACTGAGAGAGGAAAGGCTGCTATGCTGTGTAAAGCTCCAGTCCTCTGTGCTCGGTGGTGCCACCAGCCTGTCCAGCTGTGCCAACCACAACTAAATATCTGCCACCATGACCTAGTTCCTGTATCCCAGAGTTATCCCCTGGCTCAGGTGGTACAGAACACTTGTCACGTTTTCATTCAAGCCCTTCCTAACAGCACCTACATCCCTTTGGTTTCCTCTTCCATGCACAGTCTCGGTAGAGGCATAAGTTTCCTCCCTTTTCAGAGGCTGCAGAAGCCAACTCCTCCCCGCTCCCCTCCCCCTCCTCCTCCCCCTCTGCCTCCTCCTCCCTCCCCTCCCCCTCCTCCTCCCTCCCCTCCCCCTCCTCCTCCTCCTCCTCCTCTTCTCTCCTCCTTCCCCTTCCCTCCCTCTCCCCCTCCTCCTCCTCCTCCTCCTCTTCTCTCCTCCTCCCCCTTCCCTCCCTCTCCCTCTGCTCCTCCCCCTCCTCCTCCTCCTCCCTCTCCCCCTTCCTCTCATCCCCAACCTCCTCAACTCATCACCACAGGTGAGGGACAGGCTCAGCCTCTTGGGACTTGGAAACATGAACAAGGAAGGAACAAGGGAGGAGAGAATGTGGACAGAGTTGAAGGCCATTCATGGCGGGGACTCAAGGCACAGCACCTGATCAGACTCTTCCCACCTCCAATCCCTGCTGCCCAGCTCTCAGCAGCCTCCCTTGGATCCTGTTTCCAAGCTCTTTCCGCTCCCTCCTGTTCTCCCAATAAATGCCCTTCTGCCCAATAAGCCAGGATATTTCTCTTTCTGGCAACCTTCACTGGACACGTACGCCATCCTGATGCCTAAGGGGTGGAGAAAAGTGACACGAGGGCCACCACTCACTTTCCTTTAACTTTCTACATAGAACTATATAAAGATTGTCATGGTCCAAGCTTTTGCCTTACCAGGAGGTTACTGGCAGTGCTGAGCAGGATAGAGCCGCTGTGTGTCATGTCCCTTTCAAATACTGCGCAAGTTCTTAAGGGCTCATATCTCAGGTAGAAGAGGGGACACAGGGACCTGCACACTCAAAGCAGCCCAGCGGAGCAAATCAGAGGCAACACACACACCTCCCACTTAAACCCAGAATGTCTTTCAGTCTCTCCATCTAGAAAACAGGGATCATAATATCTGCAGGTCTGGGGTGTCATGGGGATTAATGAATATATGTTTGCAAAGTGCTTTGATGCTAGAAGAACATGCTGGGTAAGTGCTGAGTTTTTTGCCAAAAGACATAGAGGGACTCAGTGTTGGATGGGAGACTTGAGATTTAGGAGTTTCTGGAATCTGGCCTCATGCTGGGTCCAGAAAAATGAAGTTGCATCTTTGTCTGTAAACAGTTGTCCAAAGAAGGGACTGGTGGGATTAGGCTGGCTTGGGCCTCATTAACTGTATTCTGTCCAGGCTGCTGATGCTGCTGGCAACAAATTCGGAACCTGTCTTTGCTGTTGCCAGTCCATTTTGCAGCATCCAACACTTTGAGGCCTTTGTTTAAAACACAGATAGGGGCTTCCCTGGTGGTGCAGTGGGTAAGAATCCACCTGCCAATGCAGGGGACACAGGTTTGAGCCCTGGTCCAGGAAGATCCCACATGCCGCAGAGCAAGTAAGCCTGTGCACCACAACCACTGAGCCTGCGCTCTAGAGCCCGCGAGCCACAGCTACTGAGCCCATGTGCCACAACTACTGAAGCCCACACTCCTAGAGCCCGTGCTCTGAAACAAGAGAAGCCACCGCAGTGAGAAGCCCACACAGTGCAACGAAGACCCAGTGCAGCCACAAATAAATAAATAAATAAATTCATTTAAAAGAAACAGGTAGATGCAGACTCTGCCAGGCAAGCCAGTGCTGGGGAGTTCTCTCCAGCCCAGCCTTCATCTCCAGAATGTAGTCTGAGCTCTTCCTGGTGTACAGCCCACTCCGCCTCACTGACTGCATCCCCAGGGGCCAGAAGCAGGCTGAAGGCTGTGGACAGAAGCCCCTCTCTGCAAGCATCAGTTCCCAGCGTGTTTGGCTGCATGTGCTTCCTGGGCAGAGTTGGCTGCATTACATGCACCCTTTCCCATCTTGTACAACACTGGTGGCTCAGTATTAAACTACATATACTTTTTTAAAGCAAAACAAGGAGAGAAAAGGAGAAATAAGGGGGAATTACCTAAAGAGAAACCTGGAGGCATTGACAGGAAGGAAAATACGTGGAGGGCATCACTGTGCCGGGGCCTTGGTTGAACTGGTTATCTCCAGGGGATTAGCAGGGGTTATTTAATCAACAGAGTGACAAGGGGATTCATGGACTACTCGGTAGGGGCTGTGATGCTGGGGCAGGATGGTAAAAGGGCAAGAAGGGCATGTAAAATGACACCATTCCCCATGGGGTTCACAGAGTTGCAGGCTGGAAACATGGACAGGAGATTGGTGTTTTACAAAATATTAACACTGTTCTTAAAAATCAGAGCCTAAGGCTGAAGAATTAGGTCTTATGGAGGCATGTGTAGGGCCTACCAGCTCCTTTAGTTTGTTAATTTTCAAGTAGGATGCAGGGTTTTCCAAATGATGAACACTCTAACTAGCCAGTAGGTAGGTAGCTTAGTGGTAGAGCGAGGGGCCAGCCTGGACCTGGGTTCAAATCTCAGATCTATTAATTGCTTGGACAAGTAACAGTAAATCTCTATTTTTTAACCTACAAAACAGTAGCACTAATAGTACCTACCTCAGAAGGCTGTCGAGAAAAACCTGTGAGATGATGTGGGCAGTGTTTGGCCAATGCTGGGTCTTACAGTGGGTATACAGTAAGTGCTTACTATGTGTGAGACAAAATGACTGGCTTCAGTGCTAAAAGCATCATGGCAGCCATTCAACAAACATTTATTAATAAACAATATGTGCAGAACACAGAGGCTATGAAACAAGTCATATAAAATCTCTGCCTTCAAAGAGTTTAGGATCTAATGGGAAAGTCACTGAAAGAACAAGAAATCGGCCCTGCAAAGCGAAATGAACACATACAAGATCTTGTGCTCTGAACTGAGGGCTGAAGGGACATGGGGTGAAGAGTGATTGGAGCTGGAGTGAAAGATGATGATATTCAAGTCTTCTAGTTCCACCAGGCCTCAGTATGAGACCCCCTCCCCTCCCTCAGCATGCCCACACAGTTATCCAGGTGTGGAAGCTGAGGCCTCCATAGTTAAGCCTGTGATGAAGACAAGTATAAACACACACACATATATATATATATACATACATATATAATATGTATGTAGGTATTTATGGGTAGGAATACGATGAGGAGGGACCACATGTGCTATACAGTTGGGAGCAGATCATTTTTTTAAAACAGGACTCTTGACTGAACCTTTTCTTTCTCTATTTCTTCTCTTTCACAAAAAAAAAAAAAAAAAAAAAATTTGCACAACCAGAAAGACATCTAGTGTTCCAGACTCCCGGAGCTCTGCTCTCTACGCCACATGGACGTTATCCACCTCCTCTGTGTCCTCCCAAGGCAGCATTTCAGAAGGTGATCCGCGGCAGAGCCGGCCCTTCAAGTCCGTCTTCGTGCCCACGGCCATAGTCAACCCCGTGCGGAACCTGGCCGGTCTGAGGACCCTGGGGCAGGGTTCCCTCCGCAAAGGGCGGAGCAACATGAGAAAGAGTAAGTGGTGGCAGAGAGGTACGTGCCTAGAGCTAGGGGGTGGGGGTATCTCACACTGGCAAACAGAGTGCTTTTTGCAAAAACAAGGATCTTGGCTTTAAAACAAGCCTCTGTGAAGGTTGCTTTACACTTCCCAAATACTGCGTTGTTTTATCAGATGAAGCCAAATGGACTCAAGGTCCCCGCCCTCAGTCACTTCATACATACACGCTGACTGATTGGGATGATACCAGCCCTGAATGCCAACATATAATTAGAGCATGGCCAAGGTGGATGCTGGTTCTTATTAAGACAGGACAACTAAAGCACTTGCTGGATCAATGCTTCTTAAACTGTGCTCCATGGAACCCCTCAGGAGGTGCCAAAAGGGAAACAAGGGGAAGAGGAAAAGAGGAGTCATTGCTAAGAGACCCTGAATCCCGCTTTGTTTAACTAATATATGCACAAGGTAAAAAAATTATATTGTACAAAAGTACCTTATATTGTACAAATGACTCCTTCATATCCTTCCCCCCAGTCCCAAGTTCTCGTCCATGTACATACATACCTTGTAATCTTAGTACACTGCTCTGCACCTTGGTTTTATTTTTATATAACATCCACATTGCACACATGGCAATTACATAGCTCCTTCACCTTCAAAGCCATGCTTTTATCTCCTAATATATTGAATTTCTGCATAAGGCTTCATTTTCAGGGGTTCTCAAAAAGTGGTTGAAACCCATTGTTCTATAAAACTTCAAGCCTCTATATTCATACAACTCTCTAGAAGAAGAAAACAAGCCAAACAAAGTCAACTTGATTTGTTCTACATCCCCTGACTTAAACTGGGCTCTGCCATCCCTCCTGCTATCTTAAAAAATGATTAAAGGTGGGCTTCCCTGGTGGCGCAGTGGTTGAGAGTCCGCCTGCCGAGGCAGGGGACACGGGTTTGTGCCCCGGTCCGGGAGGATCCCACATGCCGTGGAGTGGCTGGGCCCGTGGGCCATGGCCACTGGGCCTGCGCGTCCCGAGTCTGTGCTCCGTGACAGGAGAGGCCACAACAGTGAGAGGCCCGTGTACCGCAAAAAAAAAAAAAAAAAGATTAAAGGTGAAAATTCAGTACTAGTCAGAGCAAAAGATTCACATGTGGGATGGTATGCCACACAGACATTAAAGCAATTAGTGCCCCAAGACAATTAAAGCAATTATCTTAGTTCTACCCTTTCTCAGTGCTTTCTGATCATCTGCTTGACCACCAATCCCACCACTGTTGCTTCTTAATTCTAGCCGACGGTGCCTCCCTCCTCACCCTCTCTCCTCCACCTTCTCCCCACAAAACACATGTGCAATAAGTTATCCCACCACAACAGCCTCGGGCAAGTTACTGACCTCTTCGGCCTTCAGGTTTCTCATTCGCAAAATGAAAATAAAAATAGTACCTACCTCATCAGGGCATTAAATAATTCATTGAACACTAATGGCCCAGTGCCTGGCACATAATAAGCTCTCGAGAAATGTTAGCTATTTTTATAGTATAGCATTTTATCAGTATCAATATTGCTACTGCAGCTAAGCAGATCATGTTGGGTCCCTCCAGAATGTGAATGTAATTCACTTCACTTGTGTTGAAATGTTCACATAGTCTAGACCACTTTTGAATACCGGGGAGAAAAGCCCCTCGGCAATTGTTCACACTTCCTTTCGGACACTCCCTCTCTAACTTTGTGTAGATCTTGATTGGCTTGGAGTTTTGACGCTTGCATTATATGCACACGTAATAAGAAAGCATTAAAGCTCTTGGAAATTAGGAACCCGACAAGATAAGTAGATAAGGCGGTAAACTGATTTTTCACCCATTTCTGAGAGCCTAAGGACAGGTCTGCCTAGTGTGGCTTTGACCTTCCTAGGTCCCAGAGGCTTTCTCTCTCTCCCTTTTCCCAAGGTGAGGATGGTCAAGCTATCAATCTCCCCAAAGCAAAGAGAAATGACAGAGAATTGACTGTATGGCATCTCACAGGGCTGTCAGTGGAAAAACAGACATTGACATTGAAAGGTCAGACTTGTGTAGTGGTGGCTGGGTTGCCAGTGGCAGCTGAGAACGCCAGCGGTGTTACAGGGAGCATCTGCTCTTCATGTTCACACCCGGCTTGATAAAGAGTCATGACACAGAACATGGCCTAGGCTCAGGCCTTCTGCTCTGGACACAGATGACTTTGATTCACACACGTGTCCATAGAGTGTCACAAAGAACTAACATCTCTGCTGGATGTCACCTATAGCTCTAAATTCTGGGAGACCCTTATGAAGAAATAGCCCACAATGCTTCTCAGGGTGTCTCCCCCACTGCCCCCCACAGAGCACAATGAGCTCTCGATTATTCTCCAGGTCACCCACAGGACATATGCTCAGAGGATGGGGATCTCCTGTCTTCCAGAGAATTTGAGGGGAAGGAATGGCTTCCTTTTACTGAGGGAGGACTATCTCAGTTTAAAAAAAAAAAAAAAAAAGAGCTCAGGGAAACGGAAGGGGCAAAACCAAACTCCTGGACCGTGCATTTTTAGAGTTTGCTTCTCCTTTACCTAAAAACACACACAAAAAGTTTTAAAACAAGGGGCATTTATGATGTTCCAGGCACTATCCTAACGTTTTGCACACATCATAAAATGTAATCCTCACCCCAGGCCACGAGGTGCTGTTTTTAGCTCCAGGGGACCGAGGAGCAAGGAGATGATGTGACTGATGTGCTCCTGGCTCCCTGGGAGGAGATCTGATTCCAGAGCCTGTGTCATGGGACTTCACGAAGCTCATCCGCTCACATCCCTAACTTGGGAATAACCTTTCCAAATTTGCTTCCAGCTGCTGTCACGTTTGCCTGGTACACACAGTCCCTAAATTCCGCTCACCCTTCCTCCCTGCAGACCCGATGAAAAGCAGAGGTCCCACCAACACAGACCTAAAGCTTCCATCAGAATTTTCTTTAAGTAGCTGGTTGGAGTCCTCTGCCCTCTCTCCTACCCTCTCTCCCTCCCACTCATGCCTCTCCATTGACTCTCTCTTGCGTGTCTCAATTTCTGCTGTCTCTTTCTTTGTCTCTGCTTTTGTGTCCTCTTTGGTCTCCATGCCTTTATTTCTCACTGCAAAGCTCTCTCTTTAGGACTGTCTTCTTCACTTTCCATCTTAAAGGCCTGGAGGGAGAAAGTAGGAGTGTGTGTGTATATGTGTGTGACAGAGAGAGAGAGGGAGAGGACAAATAGAGGTGATATACCTTCTGACGCCACCCCACCCCCAGTATTCGCCTAGCCAGTCATTTGCTGCCAGCATCAGCAAACAGCACTAAAAAAAGAATAAGGTCACCTTTGAAAGACCCTGGGAGAATGTGAGCACAGTCAAACTGGGAAAGCACTTAACTATTCTGGGCTATCAGGACACATTGCTTACCCAGCTCCCACCCAAGCTGCTGTCAGCTGCCCCACTGCTGATATCTCTGTCATACAATTCCCCAGATGGATCCCTGCAGAGACCCGTCCGGTCAGGGGTCCACACCCTCATGGTGGGCTCCCTCAGACGCAGCCCCACCATGGTCGTCCGGCCTCAGCAGTTCCAATTCTACCAGCCACAGGGGGCCCCCTCCTCAGCCTCGGCAGTGGTGGCGGAGATGGGACCCAAGCCCACTGCCACTGGGGAGCCTGCCCTCACGTGCGTCAGCAGGGGCAGCGACACCAGGATCCACTCGGCGGCCAGTTCCCTCATCATGGAAGGCAAAGAAATCCCCGTCAGGAGTGAGCCTCTACCAAAACTGCCTGCATCTGCCCCGCCATCCATCCTGGTGAAACCAGAGAACTCAAGAAATGGCAGCGAAAAGGTAGGAGTAGGTGACATTAGGGGGGCCTGATTCTTTAGACCCCTAACTTTGCACAGTGTCCCAGCTCCTGAGATTTCACCGTAAATGGACAAGGAATCAAAACTGCAGCCTCCAAAGAATCCTCACACACAACGCCCCTTCCATATCCTCACATCACCCGCATCCTCCCCAGACATGTTACTGAATCTCTTTTATGCTTCCAGAAGATTTTATACATCCTTCTTTCGAGGCCCAGAGGCAACTTGGAAAAAACACGGCTTTGGCATCAGATACAATCTTGACTTGAATTCCAGCTGTGCTGCTTGCTAGCTGGTGACTCTGGTTAAAACACTTCACCTTTCTGAGACTCTTTTACCTAAAATGGCGGTAAGAAGAGTAATAGCCTCATAGGATTGGAGTTAAATGAGTAAAGCACTTACATAGGGCTTGATACGTACTCGTTCACAGTATAGGAGAGGCAACTGAGGCACAGAAGAAGGTAAGTGACTTAGTAAGGTCACACTGAGTTATAACTACTCCAACAACTGTTATCGGGACCTTTGCGGTTATCGGTTCTAGGGCTTTTCCCACTAGAAGTCCTAAGAGTTTTTGTAAAAGTGTTATGTTCTCAACAATATCCTTGAGGCAGGGATGGAGGAGGTGGCGTGAAGAAAATTAGGTGACTGTTATCTTTTAGTGTATTGAACATCGCACCACCACCATTACTATCACTATCACCACCACCATCACCAACATCACCATCACTACCATCACCCATTTCCCTCCAAATGGAAAGATGGTGTGGTTTCCTCCTCTTTGTTAAGCATTTACTGAATGCTAACGACCTAGCAGGCACTGTGCTGAGTACTTCACATGTCCTATCTCATTTAATTCTGACAACAACCTTCTGATGTAGCTATAATTATTATTGTCATCCTCATTTAAAAATGAGGACATGAAGGCTTATGGAGTTAAAGTACATTACCCAAAAGCACACAGCTGACACACATGAGTGTCTGGAGTAGAACTGAGATCTGACACAAAAACTAAGCTATAAGCTTTCAGGGAAAGGCATTTGGAAAAAGTTAGTGTTAACTGATTTAAACGTTGAGAGTTCTTCTTCTGAATTACGGTATTCAAATAATTCAAAGTTTTCCAGACCCCACTTGTCAGTTACCCCCAAGCCATTAGATGCAGCCCTCAAACTGTCTTTAGTAAATGCCCAGACCTCTGCTGGATATGGTAAGGGTCAAAAGAATGAAGACATTTGGTCTCCCACTCACCTTTCAATCTCAAGACCCTGGGATTGAATTTCACAGGAAAAAGAAAAGATTTCTGAGCAGTAGCACAGAACACTTTATTAAGCTGTAAGATAGGGAATGGCCAAAGTAAAATCTAATATACAAGATCTATAACAGGCTAGGAAAGAAGGGAGAGAGGAAGGGCTTATGCAAACATCAGATCATTGACTCCCACATAAAGTGGGACCTGCTAATCAGCTCCAGCCAGTTGCTGCCAGAATGGGGCACAGGCCCCAGTGTGCCTGCACTTTGATTATCTTAAGGGATATATAAAATGCTGATTTTTATATGCATCTCCCAATTTTTATGTTAGCAACTAATTCAAACTCCCAGACTTTCTGCAGACTATATTCAGTCAGCAGTGTCCAGTTGGCTAACTCTGAGGGTTTATGAAGGAACTGTCTGGATGGAGTCAGCAGGGAGGCCTTACTGGCAGGTGGGAAGGAGAGAGGGGAGGTGAAGGACCCTGTTCTCAGGTAGGTGGTTGTCCCCCCTATTTCTCGCAGCTAATTCCCAGTCGTTCTTCAGTTCTCGGCTGAAATAACTCTGCCTCTAAGAGGCCTTCTCGGACAAGGCCCATTCCAGCTTCAGGTGGATACTTCTCTGCATTCCTCAGCATCTTCTGCTTCCCCCGCAGTGGCACTGGTTATCATTGTCATTTGTCAGGGCGGTTTTGCTCACTCTTGGCTTCACAGCACCTGACAGAGTGGTGCTGCATGGTCGACACTCATGACAGACACAAGTATTTGCTGGATGAACACGTGAATGAGGCATTCCAGGAAGGGACAAGTGTAGCGAAACAGCATGAACCAAGTCCCAGGGGGAAATAGCACAGGTCTCCCACTCACCTATGTCCCTTTGCTCTCCTCTGTCTTACAGCAAGTCAAAACCGTGAGATTTCAGAATTACAGCCCTCCTCCCGCCAAACATCACACCTCTGGGAAGCCTGAACAACCAGCCACCCCGAAGGGGTCCCAGCCTGAAGCAGCCCCCTTGGGCCCAGAGATGACCGTCCTATTCGCCCACCGAAGCGGCTGCCATTCTGGACAGCAGACAGACCTCCGGAGGAAGTCAACCTTTAGCAAAATCATGGCCCCAGCGACCACTGCCTCGACCACGCAGACCGTGTTTCCCAGCAAATGAATCTACAGGTGGCTTTTCCTAGACCCCAAAGAGGTGAATTGCATTTAAATACAGTATGCCTCCACTGAGGGCGTCCTGCCATTCTTTGGGGACTCAAGCATGGGTCCTTGTTCTGCCCATTTTACCTCCAGGAAAGGACAGGTGGGAGTGGGGATTCCTGCCCTGGCTGAGAAGATAGACTAGGTGACCTTCCAAACATAATGACTCAATGTAGCAAGGCCACTACCCAGACCAAGGAATGGGAGCTCATCCTGCCCACTCTATCCCCCAGCGTGCAGTGTGCAGCCTCTCATTCTCTGGGTTCTGTGTAGAATTTCTATGATGTTATAAAAGGGGCTCCAGCCAGGGGGGTCACAATGGTGGAATGCTGGCATTACTTCTTTGACCTCAACATCTTAGAACAGCTTCTGCCATCTTCTGGGACCTAGACACCAGCCACTAGTAGCCACCATATCTTTGTGCCTCCATCAAGTCATAATCCTGGCTGCCAAGGGAGAATTTCTGGGAAGGGTGTGAGACAGATACTTTGAACATTCCAAGAACCCTCTAAACCAAAGACAGACAGCTTCCTGGCTTTGCTCCAAACAAGGTCAGAGAGAAAGCTGACTACTGTCATACTTTAAGCTTCTCAATCTGTTTGCCCACATATAATCCTACACGATAGATAAGCAGGAATCACGTACTTGTGGAGAGGGTCTTGTATGGTGTTACGGACAATTCATTCATCCTGGCTCTAGTCTGATTTCCCCAAGAAAACAAAGCATGCTTAGAAACAACTTGGTAAGGGGTTTGAGTTTAGATATACATTCTGCTTGCATTGCAACAGTCTTTACTTTCACTGATTTCTTCTATTTGGGGCAGACTAGCTGTTTCACCAAGGTGCAGAATAAGGCAACAATGTCACTGAGAAGACGCCAATCCACTGCTGGGTTGGGGGTGCCTTCTAGAGGAAAGTTTCTATAAAAAGGGACTGGACAAATAAGGTTGGAGAGGAAAAGTGGGTAAGAAGGAGGAGAAAGGGAGAGTGAAGAAAATATGGAGGAGAGAGTGGGGAGGTGATGAGAGTGAGAGAGAAAGAGGATTAGGGGAAGTGTCAGGGAAGAAGATAAAAGAGTAGGAGAGCAGCCTTGACATTCTTGACAGGTGGGGAAAGAAGGATGGAGTCTGCAAAAGTAGGTGACCCCACTAAGATGGGGCTGAAGTGAGTGGGACCAGCCAGGCAAAGCCTTGTAAACGGGGGTAAAAGAGCACCCCAGAGAGTGGAGGCAATGCTGTAAGACAAATCATTAATTCTCATTTAACTTAATTGTTGTGATTTAACATTTATTGCATGCCCATCAATGTGGGCACTTTAGTGCATAAATGCCACTTGCTACTAAGCCTGAATGTCATTTAAAAAAACAAAAGGCTGGGCTTCCCTGGCAGCACAGTGGTTGAGAGTCCGCCTGCCGATGCGGGGGACACCGGTTCGTGCCCCAGTCTGGGAGGATCCCACATGCCGCAGAGCGGCTGGGCCCGCGAGCCATGGCCACTGAGCCTGTGCGTCCGGAGCCTGTGCTCCGCAGCGGGAGAGGCCACAGCAGTGAGAGGCCCGCGTACCGCAAAAAAAAAAAAAAAAAAGGCAGGTCTAATTAGACCTTCTCCCTGGACAGTTCTTGAAGATCCTGGGATTAAAAACATCCATATTTTATGTACCAACCACACACTTGGCAAACTAAATTGTCAAGACTTTTCCAGGCCTCAATAAAACAAAAACCAAACCATAATCCTGCCAAGGAATACTGCACCTGTGTCAGACCTTTGGGGTTGGTAGAGCCAATGTGGTCACATGCTCTGGTGTTTCTGTGTGATAGTGACCCATGTCTATTCCACAAAAATTGTCAGGCCCAACTGCATGACTCAATGAGCTGAATATAGTAATCCAGATGGAGAAATGGGGAAAAGTCATAAAGACAGGCAGGCATTGTACGATTTGTCAAAATATGAGTACTTACACCTCGTATTTACCCCAAAAAGCACTCTCGGTGAGTTAATGAGTTTAGCAATCTACACCCAGAGTGGCAGATACACGGCATGCCCAGCCAACCAAACATTTAGTTTGTGCCTCAGTAGCAATGGAGCCAGTTAATTTTTAACTGTTGTGGCTGAAAATCAGGTTGTTTGGGCGTAGTGAAGATACAATCCATACCCTCCAAATGAAACAGAATATTCTTCCCATTGTCCACGATCTCTATAGAGTAACCTCTCTGAGAAATGTAAACAACGCCAGAGGCTGGCCATCCCCATTCCATCCAGCCTTCTTCCCCCATGCCCCGCATCAGACCCACTCCCTCCCAAACCAAATCCCATCTCTGCGGAGTCATATGAGGATTTGAAAGGGGCAGTACAAGTTGAACTCACTGGGCACTGCCCATCATTTATTCTACCACCATGTTTCAGATATTCCTATGAGCTGGGTACTGCAATGAAAACAAGAGATACATCCTCTCCTATAACGTCTACCATAACCTTATAAGGCAAGTACAATTGTCCCCATTATAGAGCCAAGGAAACTGAGGCTTGAAGGGTAACCACAGACAGTGACAGAGCGAGTTTGATAGCTGCCCTCACCCTATCTAACTTCAGAGCCTAACTTGGGACTACGCTACATGAACCAAGAGACCATCCTTGATGTCAGGCCACTGGCTTCAAACTGCAAGGAGGTGGCATAATGCAGTGGTTACAATTGCAGGCTCTGCTGCATAAAGACTGGGTCCAAATCTTCATTTACCACACGCTAGCTATGTGATGCTGGGCAAGTTACTTAACCTGTCTGAGCCTTGTCTTCTTAAATAGGAACGATAATGGTGCCAACCTCACTGGGCTATTGTGAGGGTTAACTGAGATAATAAAGTGACTGGAACCATGCTGGCACACAGTGAACACCTGATAAATGTTAGCCTTGAATGTTTTTAAGGAAGCAGACCATCGAAATTCCAGGTGAAAAAGCCGAAAACAAGGGCCTGTCCAGGGATGTGGTGCTAAAAGGAGACCAGGTAGCCTAGTCATGGAGGTCACAACGCAGTCTTGAGTCCTGAAGGACAAGAAAGAGTCAGGCAGAAAAAGGGGTGGGTGCCCAAGCAGGGAAAGCAGCATTTGGCAATGGGTTTAAACGTAGCAATCAAGCCAAGTTCTCTTGTACCTAAGTACAGAGGAATCTACTCCTTTGTGGAACATTCCCGGGATCCCAATTGGATCCCTAGCACCTCTCGTCTGAAGCCACATATTCCATCCTGTGAGAGCTCCATCCCCTCAGCTAAGACTCAGAGTCCCTAGAAGAGGTGCCCCTTCACTCCGTGATCAGACCTGACACCTCAGTGCTAGGAAAGCTGTGGAGGGCAGGCTCTGCCTGGGGGCGGGGGCAGAGAGCAGGGGGAGCATCTGAGAGGTGAAGGAGGGGCGCAACCAGCTGAGGACAGACTCTGAGGGCCACACCTAAGGAAATGGTGGAGTCACACTTGACTTGAGCGGCATCAAGGGCCTCACTTAAAACTTGTCTCCTTCCCTTATCGCGCGGTACAAGCTACACCTCCTCCACCCTTCCCCCTCCCACAGACAGAGCTTTTGTAGCAGGAAGAGTTTAAAGCGACGCCCTACCTATGACTTGGTGAGATGCAGAGCTGACTCACCGACTTCCAACTTCCCTTGACAATTCAGAAGGTCCGTCCACGCCAGGCCTGCGCTCGCGACTGGCAGCCATCTGATGGGGCTGCAATTGCCGTGAAACGGACATGCGCTCTTCAATTTGCCACGCAGCCCCAATAGCCTGCTTCACTCACTCACACGACCTGCACCTGAACTGGGCGTGTTCCCCTAGAGACCGCGTGCTTGACTTCATCTCCCAGAGGCATCATAAACCCCTTGAAAGTTACAGCTGGATCCCCAGGCATCCACTGATCCAGGCACACAGGTTTCAGGAGCATAGCAGGCCAAGCCAGGGCCCTACAGGGTGTCGTTCAGTAGTTTTGAGGTGGGGACTAAGCCTCTGTGCTTTCAACAAGCTCCCCAAGTGATTCTGAGGCACATGAAGTATGAGAATCAAATTCACCTTTCTCATGTGGTATAGCAGAGCTGACATTTGGATCTGACATTCAGCAGGAGTATGACCTCACTGGTGGTTAATATCTTGAAATCGTCCTGTACTGATAGGTGAATAGATGCTCTGAGCTCCCCAAGACCTCTCCCCCCTCCCACACCCTGGCCCTTTCTCCATGTCGTCCTCCCCATCGCTCTCCCATCCAACAGCTAAAAAGCTAAGGCCAGCTGCAGCTGAGACCTCCAGCAATAAAGCCCTTCTTCATGCTGATTGGCTGGTGCCTATGCCATACTGATTACTAAATATCTTGACTGTTACCCTATTATAGAGAATAAGGCCCAGAGGTTGAGAGCACTGCTGTCAAACCTGACACTCTTCCCAACCCCCATCCTGGCCACTGTTCATCCCTCGACAAGCACCTTCATCAGGCCCCTAGCTTAGGAAAGGAGCTGACTTGGAGGATGAGCATTTCCATGCCTATTCACATACCTTTTTCAGCTAAGAGTTTCATAGGCATAAGTAATGCACTTCAGCTTCCCAGCTCCTCTGGCATCATGTTGGCAGGTGTGGAAGCACATAATTTGCTTCAATAAGATAAGCAGGCCTCCGTCTTGATCCTCTCCCCAGCCCCTATCCACACGGGCAACCCCACAGCCTCTGACTCTCTTCCCAGGAAGTGAGAAGCTGAAGCAGGTAGAATAACGAGGGCCTCTCAAGCCTCTCCAGCTGGGAGCAAGTACTTAACAAGCTGGGCTTTCCTGGGGCAGCAGCTGCTGTCACTGATGCTTCTCTTACTTAGTCTTGAGAGTAAAGACTCCAGTTCCCCCTTGGGCTAAGTGAAAGGAGTGTTAGCACTTACAGAAACCTCTTAGGTGAGCCTGAAAGGCAGTCACCTAGGGGAATGTGTTTGGCAGGCAAGACTAAGCCAGAGGAATTAACTCCAGAGAGCCCTGCAGCAGGTTGGTGTCCCTGAGGATAAATCTCACAAGGACGTTTTTCTTGAAATAGAGCAATGTTAAATGATGATCAAAGCCAACTGCTGCTGGCCAGGCCATAGTATTGTGTCCTAGACCAGAGCAGAAACAAAATGTTCCCGGGAAGCCCTTCTGCCTATTGACCTATACTTTGACAAATGGAATGCAGCAGAGGTGGGATCCAAGATGATGGGATGGAGGAGCATTAGATTCACCCATCCAACCATCCATCCATCCATCCATCCATTCATTCAACAACAGTTCATTCATCACGTACTCTGGACCAGGCTCTATGAGAGGCAACAGAAATAAAGTAGTTACCAGGATAGATAAAAATACATATGGCCCTCACAGAATGTTGTTTCTTATTACTTTTTTTCTGGATTTGGGGCTCCTTTCTGCTTTTCTCCCCTTTTATAATTAAATGTTCTATACAAATATATAGGATAATAAAACCAATAACTATATACCCACCACCTAGCTTTTTAAAAAATAATTGAAACCTGCTGTGTGCTTCTCCCAGTCCCATTCCTTCCTTCCCCACCTCCCCACTTCCTTCACAACCACTATCCTGAATTCCATGCTTATCACTCCCTGTAAATTTCCCAATCATGTACCATATGGAACTCTGAGTGCAGCTCATAGAGGTACTCAGTAAGCACTCGTCAAAGCAAATATTGCAACCTGGGGCCATAGATACCCTGCCTGAATATTTGAACTCCCATCTGGCTTCTGTCACTGGGACTCTAAAGCTTTGATTCATTGCTGGGAATTGAGATTTTGATGCACCAGCATGTCTGGTTTTGAGAAGTTTAAGTTTAAAGGGGTTTTTACAAGAGTTCTTCCAAGTACAGCTGTTTTAGGAGATCTTGTTGCTCCTGAGTAGAGAAAATATGGGTTGTGGCTGTGCCTGCATTGTTTGAATACAGGGTTTTCTACCTAGCTCTCCTCTGGGTGTTGTCTGGAGCCTCTGGGTAGCCAACTGCAAAAACCAGAGTAGCTCCTCAACTTCTGAAACTAAAACAGATCTTGCTGCTGCTGCCACCAAATTCTTATAAGAACCTCGTGAAGAGTGCAGAGAAAAGTTATTTTTGTCCCCAGACTACAGATCAAAAAACTGAGACTCCGGATATTTCAATGCCTTGATTAAGGTCACATAATTAGTTTGAGATGGAAGGGAGACTACTGATTCTTCATCCAGCAATAACTGTCACCATTTACTGAGCATCTACTGTGTACCAAGCACTGTACATGCATTATGCCATCCAATCCTACCCAACCCTATGAATGCAGGTACTGCTATTATTCCATTTTAGGGATTAGAATTATGACTCACAGGTCAAATGACCTGTCCAAGGCAACAAGAACTAGAACCCAGGACTCTAAATCCAAACCTTAATCTTAAATCACCACATCCCTCTTCTTCAATAGCAACTGTAAGCACATAACATGGTTGAGGTTGGAGAGGTTGCACAAATGTGTGTGTGCTGCTGAGACCACAGGGGTGAGGATGGAGACAGGGGTGGGGGAATGGTTTAACTCAGGGGGTCAAGCCCTCCCAGAGAATAAGTGTTGGGTTGGCCAAAAAATTCGTTCAGGTTCTTCCATAACATCTTAACAGAAAAACCAAACAAACTCTTTAGCCAACCCATACAACGGTCTTATCATCCAAGAAGTAGGGATGGGAAAGAAGGTGACTGAGAGTGTTCTGTACAGAGAAATCCAAAAAGCAAATCTACGCCTGCTGCAAGGGCGGCCAGACACAGCCCAGCAACTTGTAAAAGAACCAAAGCTTGCAATGTGGTTCTGGATCATTGACATCAAAACACAATGATTATTTTGCATTCCCTAGATCTCTCCCTCTTCTTGAGTTTACTTCCAGTTTTGCCTGTCCTCACTCTAAAGGATACAGAGTCCAGAAGAAGGGGAACATGATTTCCAAAATGACCCCCACTTTCATCTTCTCTGTGGGAACAAGAGGACTCAGAGAGCTGACACCTTCCAGTGTTCCATGCTAGTATTTTTCCGAAGTTCAAAGGCAATTGCTTTCGGGGGTGGGGGTGGTGTAAATACACACCCACAGATGCAAGCTAATTATGCAGATAGGGTCACTGCTGGATGGACAAGAGCTGCAGCCTGGTAAGGACTAAAAGGATGCCAGCCAAGACCCAGGGAGAAAGACAAAATGCATTCGCAAAGGCCATTTTGTGTATCCTTGGTGAACGCTGTTAGAATCAATGCTAGCGTGACCGACCGACTTGATGAAGGCCACTTGCAATGTCAGAGTTTGACGGCTGTCAGTCGCACGTGTCCTAGAGGCCAGAGCCATCCTAATGTCCTTCCCATGAAAACAACTCCCTGGACCATCTGAGAGGATTGTGAGAACTATTTGCAGTCAGGAGACTCTCACAAATAAGCAAAAGCAAGCGTGAATCAAAACACAAGGAGACAGCAAAAACGCCTGGGGGACCATAGAGGAATTCAAACAAATATCACCTTCAAAGGGTTGTACCTGGATCCCTACGCCTCCCCCACCCAGTTCCTTGGGAGATGTTTTCCATCTCTGTCTAGGAGAGAGCTGGAGGACCGCACTGCCTGAGGTCTGCCTGAGGAGAACATGTCAGTCACAGCTCGAGAGAGATGGCACCAGTTTCCATGACAAAGGACAGAGCAGTAAGACAGCCGGAAGGCACCATACTGTTTGGAATGGAAGGCTAATTTTAGATATCAAAACCACATCTCCAAATATTCCATCCTGCACATTCTATTTATAAACTGAATTCTTTTTTAAGCTTACAGTCTTTGTAGATTTGGCAAATTTGATAGCTTGGACCTTCTTCATGGAGACCTCCAGTAAAGGACTAAATTTTAACACATCAGTCAACAAGGATTTGGGGGTAGCTATTCTAGCTGTATTCCCAATCCACTAGAACTTTACAAGATATGGAGAAACAATATAATAGCTAGGGTGACGGGTTTTGGAACCAAATCATCTGGGGTTTGGTCCCAGCTTGTCACTTACCAGTTAGGTTTCCTTTGGCAAATGACTGAAGCAACTTGAGAAAGTTACACCACCTCCCTAAACCTGCTTTCTCATCTGTAAAATGGGAATCAGAACCTCCACCTCATAGGGTTCTCAGCAGGATTAAATGAGATCATGCTTGTACAGCTCTGATGGTGATACGGGGTACATCAAAGTGTTCAATAAATGGTAGCTATTACCCATAAGTGGGAATGGAGGCACAATTCAAAAACAGAGTACGAGAAAGAGCTAGGCTCAGAAGCAAGAGCAGGGAGTAATGAACGAGTGTTTCAGCTGTCGGGAGAGCTCCACTGAGGCGAAACAGATTCTGAAAGATGGCAGCATGGAGAAATGAAGAGGAAACCACCTGGGCTCTGGAATCACATATCCCTGGGCTCAAATCCTGGCCCCACCACTTCTTGGCTGTCTGACCTTGGACCAAGTTAACTAACCTCTCTGAGACTTTCTTTACTCATCTGAGGAGTGAAAACAATAATCAACACTTTACAGAGTCATTGGGAAGATTAAGTAAGGCCAGTTGCTGGCGTGCAGAAGGGACCCTAGCAGTGAATTCTGCAGTCATGACAAAGGCAGGTGATCAGGAGAAATGCTAAAATAAGAACAGAATCTTCTTACTACCATTCATTACACGTCTACTAAATGCCAGGGACTGAGCTAACCCCTTAGAGGGTCATTTACAGGGTGGTTAAAAGCACAGTGAGTCAGGTGACCGGGATTCAAATCCAGGCTCTGCGTTTCCTCCCTGTGTGATCACGGGGAAGTCATTTAAACTTCCCAAACTTTAGTCCCCTTGCTTGTAAAATGCAGGCTCTAACTGTGCTCTCCTTGAGTGGTTTGGTGGGGACTAAAAGAGCTAATGGGCATGAGGTCATTAGCACAGCGCCCAGCTCTTAGAAAATGCTCTGTGACGTTAGCTATCATGACTGTTTACATGCCTTTTCTCATTTAACATTCACAACAATCCCATGAGTTGGGTGTTATTGTCCCCTATTTATGGATCAAACAGATCTGAGGCTCTGAGGATAAATCACTTGTCTAAGGTCACAGAAAGGAAGCAGTGGGGCTGGCTCTGTAAGACTAGAAATCTCAGCTTCTTTGTTCTCTTCACTTTTCAGATCAGCTGGTCAGTGGCACCAGGGTTGAGGAAATATGACAGTTATTTTTAAATGTATCTCATGCCATAACCCTCATCAGTCTTTTGTCTTCTGGTTGTCCCTATCACCTCACCTCCTCATCTGTCGAAGGTTTGAGATTTAAGGTCATCTGTGACCCCGAATGCAGCCGGTGGGCACCTTGGTGCTGCCCCTCTGGGGACTCACTTGCAGCTTCACAAGGTTGACAAGGTTTATGAAATGTCCATTCTGATTTGCAAATAGGTCTGACATGGACACGCTTCCAGCTGGCTGGTGATTTCGATAACAACCCCTCCTCCTCGGTGCTAATTAACAGAAATTAAATGTCCCTGGCACACTTTGTAATTCAGAAAATGCATGTGCTGATTAGTTAATCCCCAGCTGGACACACCATTATGACCAAGGGGCTCCAGGCCAAAGTCCTAGCTCTCACTCCATCTCCATTTAAAGTCACAGAATGTTTTCTTCCTGGGTAGAAATCAGTGTCACCTCATTCATTTATTCATTCATTTTCATTCAACAAATACTGATTGAGCATCTATGTGTGTGAGGTTTTGTCCCATACAGTTAGGATACAGCAGTGAACAAAGCAAGTAATGTTCCTGCCTTCATGAACGGGAGTAAATGGTAAACCATTAAACACACAGGATTGTTTCTATATGACAGGAAACAAAGAGGTGGGACAGAGAATGGCTGGGGGGGTATGCACTACATTGGGTAGGGTGGCCAGGAAAGGATTCTCCAAGGAAGTGAGATTTCAACTGAGATTTGAAGACTGAGAAGGAATCGGACATGCAGCATAGTGAGATAAAGAGGAACAAGCTCAAAGTGTCAAGGAAATTCACTCATTTATCAAACATTTTTGATCATACATTCAATATGTGTTGAATGAACAATTGGAGAATAAATGAATCCTCTTTCTTGCCAAGAAGGACCTTCACAGGAAAGATGAATTTATGGGCGATGCCACAAGCTTAGAGGCAAGTTACTTCCATTTTCTCCAGCCCTGTTTCACCTCTCAAACAAGGGACTTGGCTCAGGCACTAGCATTCCAGGACTGCAGGATCTTAAGTACTCACCTTCCAAAGGGACTGGCCCTCACAGCTCTTTAAAGCCATGATTCTGCAGCAAGCAAAAAGCAATGTCATTTTTCTAAGCAGTCAAAATGGTTGTTTCGAATTATGTAGACAAGGCATAAAACGTCATCTGCTTTGTTATCATTAGGATATATGTATTGAATTCCCACGCCCACTTACTCATTCCAAGAATATTATTATTAGTTGCGAGTCTCCCTCTCCCCTTCCCTCCCTCCCTCCCTCCTCCTCCCCACCCCCCCCATCTCCTTCACTCTCTTCCGCTCACCTTTCTCTGGCCTAGCAGTGGAGATCCCAGGCTATAGAATCAGAACACCCATTGTATCTCAAGTGTGACTCACTGTGTGACTCTGAGCAAGTCACTTCACCTCTCTGAGTCTCAATTTTCTCATCTGTATAATAGGAAGAATAATAGAGGCTCTCTCCTGACAATCATATAAAGTAAATACTGAGCTATTGTTATCCTCATTTTGTGGATTAGGATGTAAAATTTTAAGAACTCTATTCAGGTTTTTAAGGCAAAAGAGACTCCAGTAATGAGTGTGACCATGAGCCAGTTTAATGATCTGTATCCACCACCTGTAGGGTTTTCCATTCTTTGAGATAATCAAGAACCAGGAACATAATAAATAGCCTTGAAGAGGTCTCTTAATTTATAGTAATACTTTTGAGCCAACAATGATAGACAGACCCCTGCCTTGTGCCAGACACTTTTATGTGCTTTACTTATATTGACTGATTTTAAAATCTCACTACAACCATACAAAGTAAATACTATTACTATGCCCATTTTACAGGTAAAGAAACTAAGACCTAGAGAGATTAAATAGTTTCCATGGGGTCATACAGTTGGGACTTGGTGGAGCTTGGGAATAAACCCAGGCAATCGGACCCCAGTGGATGCTGCTAGCTGCTTGTCACCTCATTTAAGATGAGACACAAAAGCTTTCCTGCAGACATCAGGGTTTTCTACTTCAAGCAGACCTGTCCCCTGAGTGCTCAATAAGCAAAGCATTATTACCTGCCTAATCCTAAAACCCCTGGCCTGTAGACACAGGACTGATAAGAGCTGCTACCCAGTACTGTACAACGCCAGCCATAGGTAAATTCACCCCTCCTGCCACTGACGGGATTTTTGAGTGTCCATTAAAATGTCAGTGGATCTTAGAGTTGAAGTTCTTTCTACATCATTTAGCACAACCTGGAAGATCAGATTCATGTGGCAGCTGGCCTTCCCTTGGCAGTTACTTCCTTATTACTTCCCTGTCCCTGCGCTCACCCTCAGAAATGCTACATCACAACAAAGGTAGTTAAAGAGCTAACAAACCGCCACTACTCCCTTGAGATCCAGAAGCAGTTGTCTCAAATCACCTTGCCTCCAGTCTCGGAGGGATATGCCCCCAGCTGCTGATGCCAGGCCTGATGTGCAGATCAAAGAAGCCATTTCCAGGCCCCCTGTGATAGCAACGGGTTGACCCATCTCCAGAGGCAGGTGCCCAGCATCAGTGCCGGTACCCACTTAGGCACAGGGAGGAGAAGCAGACTATGTCTAACACAGGTGTCTTCCCTTTTTAGGGATAAAAGTTGTGAATAGCAGGCTGAAACTCCTGCCCATGTTTGGGGGTGTACGATGGAGACAGCATAACTCCAAATCCTGTGTAACTTATCGTCATGATGGGACGCAGAATGCGTCCTCATAATCACAGGCTTTCTATTCATTCCTGCTTCTCGCGTTGAATAGGAAGCAGCCACCTGGAGCCTCCAATGGCTCTTACTTGCTTGCTGTTATTCTGAGTGGAGCACGTAAGTCCTGTCTTGCATCGGCAGGCCCTGAGAGCACAGAGAAGCTCAGTTGTTAGCCCAGATGTGGCTGCCTGCTTGAAAGCTCAGGCTCCTTCTGTATACTTAGTCTCTGTAGCCACAATTCATGCTTCTGCCTTTGGAGAGTGGGTTTTGATCAGACTCCCAAAACCGATACTTCCCATAAACTTTGCTTGCAAGATCCAGCTGTCCTGTGCCACCCCGCAAAGAATGAACCTGTCTGTGATCATCACTAAAATTTCCCCAAAGACAAAACTGGCCTGTTAAATCAGCAGGAGTCGTTGGATAGAAAAGGACTCAGGCTCCAAATGAAAGACATTGGGCAGGAGATAGAAAACTCCCTCTCCTACTTATTTCCTGTTTTACTGGGTTTTCATGGGAATTCACTTGTGGACAAACTCCGAGCCTGGGTCTTTTAGAAAGCAAATCTTTTTAAATGTTATTGGACCAATTTCCCGTCATCCTTTTAGCTTTCTCCTGTCCCCCTTCAGCATGGTCAGTTGGGACTTCATTTGCACTCAGAAGGGCCAAGAGCCAAGCACTGGCAGCAAGGTCACAGAGAGCAGCCAGCTCCTGTGATGCCCATCCAAACCGCCTGCCCTCACCTGGACAAGAGGCAGCTGGAAGTGTTGGCTGCACTTCCTTCCGAGCATCCTCAGCCTCGGGAAGAGAAGAGGCACCAGGGGCTAGGCAGGAAGGGGAGGACATTGGCTACACGTGTGGGGATGACAGGAATGCAGGTTGGGTTTGGAAATCAAAAATAAAATATTTGAGGCTTTGGAGAAATTCTGGGGGCTCGTGAATTTTAACTTTATGTTTTAAATAATTTCAGACTTTTAGAAATGTTGCTAAAATAGTACAAGGAATTCCTGTATACCCTTCAGGACTAGGTTCCCTAGATATTAACATTTTACTATGTTTGTTTTGATCCTCTCTTTTATATATGTAGGTACATATGTATTAATTATTAAATTAAAATTTAATATAAATTATATATATAATTTTTCTGAACTGTTTGGAAGTAAGCTAAAAATCAAGTCCCCTAAACATTTCAGTGTGTATTTCCTAAAAACAAGGGTGTTACATAATCACAATGCAATTACCAAAATCAGGAAATTAACACTGATATAGCACTATTAACTACAGATCTTATCCAATTGTCCCATTCTTTTCCTTTACAGAGAAAACAGATTTTGATGTCTTGTCTAGGATCCCATCTAGGACCACATATTGTATTTGTCATATCTCTTTAGTTTCTTTTAATCTGGAACAGTTCCTCAAGATTCATTGTCTTCCATGATCATGGCATTTCAAAGAATATAGGCCATTTATTTTATAGAATGTCTCTCAATTAGGCTTTGTCTGACATTTCTTAATCAATAGATTCAGATTATTCATTTTTGGCAGTAATGGATGATAATCCTTACAAATAATCAAATAGGAATCCCTGAGTCCATACTATATAAAGAAATGAGGAAGAAGGAAAAGCTCTTCCTTACAGTACAGGGCCAACTAAAAATTGTAGAAGGAATGATGGAATTTTTTAAAATCCCAGTTTGACAACCACTGCAGTAACAATTGGTTCGAGCAAAAGTCATCAATGGATTAAAACTAGTGTATCAGAGTATCTCCTCAAAAGATACTTATTAATCACAAATGGGAAAATAACAATTTTATAGTGAAGAAAGCTGGTAGACAACCACCTTAACCAAAAGATCAAAGTTAGCATCTCCAGTAATGGGGAAGTAGATAGTGTGTACCTCCTGATATGACGAACGGAGGACACGACATCTCTTTTGTGAAATGAAAAGACAAATTCCTGCCCAAAAGACTTAAGAATTTTAAAGAACTACAGTTCTAACCAGGCTGCATTCACACACAATAGATTCTAAAATCCTTTTCACCTTCACAGACCCGACCTTGGAAATCTTCCCAGGAGGAGCTAGCAATAACCGGTTACTGAAGAGAGCAAATCGTCTGCTTGAATGGAAACCGCTCGGTACAGAGCTGTGGACCATGTGATACTCCTTGGACATCAGGGATGGTACAGGAATACCAGTAGGCTGGCCTCCAAGACAGCAGGGTAATAGGAGAAAAAGCAAATGTGTCTTCCCACAGTATCAATGGGTGGCGGGCCAGGTTGGAGAAAAGCACGTGAGTCATGTGCCGCTACACGTTACACCAGACTCCTGGCCCTTCTGTTATTCTGTTCTGCTGTCAAAGCCAAACGTTGTCTTGCCAATTTCTCACACCTTGGCACCTAACTGACAAATGAAAAGACCGAACATCAAATGCCTCCCAACACTGTGTCTGGCCTATTGCTCCAGCTCAGATTTAGAGCAGTACAGGGGATGGCATAATATTCTCCTCTCAGATGTTCAAGCCAGAGGGGCTAGTGCTTCTTCACAATGTCCCCAGCCTTCACTCCCTCCCCTGACTGTGCATCCTGCATCACTCCACCACATCCACATTCTTTTCCATTCCAATTCCGTTCTGTCTTTCCACCCTGATACTTTCTGATCCAGAGGGTTCTTGTTAGAATATACCAATCAAGGAAATAAGGACTTAGTACATAAATAATCTCAGACAAGAAACATGCATGATGTTATAAGGGAGATGCCACAGACTGCAGTGCTATTTCAAGTCTAAAGATATAAAAATCAGTTATAACCATGCAGGCTTTTTTCTTCAGAAATAAGTCATCTTAAAAGAGTCAAAAGAAGATATTCTACCCCTATTTTTTCAAAAAGACTATAATTTAAAATATAAATTTTAAATTATCTGGGCTGGGCTTCCCTGGTGGCGCAGTGGTTGAGAGTCCACCTGCCAATGCAGGGGACACGGGTGTGTGCCCCGGTCCGGGAAGATCCCACATGTGGTGGAGTGGCTGTGCCCGTGAGCCATGGCCGCTGAGCCTGCGCGTCCGGAGCCTGTGCTCCGCAACGGGAGAGGCCACAACAGTGAGAGGCCCGCGTACCGCAATAAATAAATAAATAAATAATCTGTGCTAATCTGAAAGATTGTACAGATAAACGAAACGCACAAATACCCCCAGACTCTTTGAGCCATGTGTTTTCATCTTCTCCCCCATCTTAAGACATCAATAAGAGTTTCATCTCTAAAAGCACATGCCACCTTGATTATCAAAGACAATGACATGA
This sequence comes from Phocoena phocoena, assembly GCF_963924675.1. Taxonomy (NCBI): domain Eukaryota; kingdom Metazoa; phylum Chordata; class Mammalia; order Artiodactyla; family Phocoenidae; genus Phocoena; species Phocoena phocoena. The sequence continues at coordinate 123,283,243 of NC_089221.1, forward strand.
ATGCAGCATGATTTGGATATGTATTGACAGATGGTTTTGAAGTTCAGTATCATAATTTTGCACTGAAGCATCCCCAGTCTTTCATCCAGTCCTGCTGGTAAGGAGCCAAGCCAAACCATGAGCTGAGTAAGGACTGTATTTTGTGGTTACAGAAATGTTTTCCTCTGTGTGAAGCTGTCACTTGCAGGGCTCAAACTGGCACCTGTGTCTTAATGGGATGACTAACTTGATGGACTTCTTAATCATAGCCTTCTCTTGGTTAACCCCAGGGGAAGGTGATAATAGGCAACAAGAAGCCCCACAGCATTGGCTTTATCTGCCAAGACGTGAGTGAGAAGCAAGAGGTATGATGAGACCACAGAAAGGCCAATGCAGTGACAACATCTCCTTCTTACATGTGGTCCATGATGGTACTGCCAATTGTCGGTCATCCCTTTTCTCTGAACTACTGTGACTAAATGTTGGTTCCATTTCCTCTGGGATGAATTTGGGTTTGGCTGGCTCCTCAGAAGCAATGAATAGAGACATGCTGCCTTCAGATTCTGGCATCTACTTGTTACAGTCATGAGGCCTTACAACCCACCTATAGATAGGTTTCAAAGACTTCACTAGCCAGGGCAAAGTCATAGAGTGTCAGAGTTGGAAGGAATTTTAGTTTTATAGGTGATATACAGAAAGGTTAAGTATAGGCAAGCTGTCCACACAAAAGCAAGTTGTATAAGCTGGGTGGGGATGGGGGAACAATACAACTTTTAACGCCCAGAAACCATTAGACCACATTGGCTAATTATAGCTTTGTCCCCAAGGCCCTCTCGCTCAGACTTTCTTCTTCTTAGACTGGCTTCCCCCCCTCACATTTAGAATAACAGGAAACCACCACTCCTAATTTTTACAGTTGCTGTTTTTTCTTCTCTGGGAACTTTCCATGTCTTATAGTTTCATGGAGGGTTTTATGAAGATTTTGATTTCCTTTGAAACTGCTTAGCCAAATAAACAAAATACTTTTTTTCTAAAGCACAAAATGAAGACTATGATTTGTTCCCACCCAAACTCAGAAGCATAAGAAAAGCTCCCCCATTTGCTAAAGTTTTCATCTCCAGACTGTGAGCTCCAGCACATATATTCCAAATTGTCGTGGGTCAAAAAGTGCTGGAGGTGTTGGGAATGCAGCCAAGGATGAAGTAGAATGATTAGAATGAGGTCAGCCCAGAAATGCACCGGAGAATAGTCTGCTAACCATGAAGTCTGAGTTTCATCTTCTGGAATTGTTGCTTCTTATTACTGCATGCTGGGTCAGGGGGAGAGGGTGTTGTTTAGGGGGAAAAAGGAGGAAAGAGAAAATGAAAGAGGAGAAAACTTCACTCTTCCATGGAAATATCAGCAGAAAATCTATAGACTCTTGTGTCTCTGCTTCTTTTTTCAGTACAATGTTTTTAATAGACCAAAAGACAATCTTTATGATGTAATAGGTATGTGAATAATGTTTATAAAAAGGGTATATATAACATGTTAGTCATTATCAACTATTGTACAAATAAACCTTAGATATGTAAAATATATAAACACATAAAAATTATTTTATAAGGCAGTGGACACTTTTCATATCTTCGTTCCAAAAAATAGAGAGTTCCAGGGCTGGCATCTTATTCTTCATTAGTATACTGCACTGTAAAGCCAAAAGGTTTGGTGGGGTTTCATTTGTTTGCTTCCTGGTTTTGTAATTTATAATAATCTGAATGGATTACTTTGAAATGTCTGTTGCATATGTGTTGGTATTGTTTGCCCACACGGAGTCATCAGAGATCCGTCCCACATTTTGCATCCTGGAAAATCAAAAGGAACTTTCTAGTGAGAAGAAAAACACAGAGAAGCCTCCACTGTTGGGTAACTCAAAATTGTACCTCTGACAGCTTCTTGTAAGTCTGAGGAAATGGGAAGTTTAAGATCAAATGTGTTGTCTCTCACTTAAGCACTGGGCGTTGGATAACTTTTCTGCTGGGAAGCAAGTACATATTTTTGTTAAGTTCTTTCTTCATGGACTTGACGTGTTCTAGGGGAAACTAGAAGTCATGGCCCTGAGCCACCTTTCTTCAGGACTACTCTCCACCATCCTGTTTTCAAAGAACCATCCACATATTAATTCTCTGATGTTCCGTGATTCATTGGCAAACTCAATGCTTTCAGAGCCCAGAGTTTTATTTGTTTGGGTTTGTGGCTCTAAAGAAGTGTTAAGTTTGCTCTACCACCGAGACTGATCAGAAGAAGCAAAGGGGAAAAGGGAGCTCCCTTGCTGGAGAGGTTCACTTGCACCTCTGACCACCTCTGACCACAGCCAAGAGAAGCACTGGGCCAGTAGCCGGTGTGTGAAATGCCATCTACTCTTCACACAGTGAGGGGTCATCGTGTGAGAGTGGAGAGGTCACCCAAGTCTCTTTTGCCAAAAATGCATATTGTTCCCAGCTGTAAGCTTGTGAAGCACAATATGTGTTTTTGCATGAAACAATAAAAGAGGTTTATTTTCACTTAATAGACCCGTCCCTCAGGCCTGGTGTTTTCAGTAGCTGGCTTGGAGCAGGGAGTACTTTATCATGTATTAAACGTCAACATTGCGCATTTTATTGTTCCCAAAGAGCTTTGGCCCCTGGCAGCTGCCCTGGACATCCAAAAGGAGGGCTGAGAGGAGTCCTTCGTCAGACAGGAATGGCTTAGTTTCAGTGGGGATGGCTGAGCGCAGGGGTGAGTGACACTTCCCCTCAACACTCACCAGGCTGAGTTCACCTCCCTAGAGCAAACTCCGGTTTGTGCAACCACGAGGGCCCAAGAAGGCCTCTTAGCCAGAAACTTTCTCTGCTTACTTAGTGCAGGAGTTAGTAGCACAGCCTCAATAGCCTGACTGCCTGTCACTTACCAGCTGTGTGGCCTTGGGCAAGTTACTTAACCTCTCTGTGACTCAGGTTCTTGTCTGGAAAATGGAGCTGTAATACCTCCTTCCTGAGGGATGTTAAGGATGAAATGTCTTAAAACAAGTAGAGTGCTTTGAACAGTGCCTGGCAATACAAGCACTCAATACAATTCATGTTTTACCACCTTCATAATGTTTGCTCTATCCACCAACCAATTATATTATTATTTACCTAATGTTCTTCTTTTAATTAACTCAATTTTAACCTAAAACTTGATAGAAAACTTTATATCCCAACTGTAAATGGAAAATTATATCATTTGCAGCAAATATAAGGTAACAGTAAATAGTAATAATAGCTGATATTTACCAAGTCCTTGCTCCTTCCCAGCCATTGTGCTAAGTGTCTTGACTTGTTAAAATACTCACAACCCTATGAGGACAGTACTGTCATTTTACAGAGGAGGAAACTGAGGTACTAACAGATTAGCAAATTTTCCTGTAGTTACACAATTAGTAAATGAAGGAGGAAGTTCAGCTTCAGACCCCAAGCTCCTCAGCATTGCTCTGTGCTGCCATGTTAACAAGAACAAAAGTATTCTATTCCCATGGTAGATGGTTGGTGAATTAGCTTCCTAGGGCTGCTGTGGTAACAAAGTACCACAAACTGGGTGGCTTAAAACAACAGAAACTTATTCTCTCACAGTTCTGTAGGTCAGAAGTCCAAAGTCAAGATGCTGGCAGGGTAGTGCTCCCTCCAAAACCTCTAGGAGAGGATCTTCCCTTGTCTCTTGCAGCTTCAGGTAGCCCTGGCATTCCTTGGTTTGTGGCAGCATCACCCCAATCTCTGCCCCCATCTTCACATGGCTGTCTTCCCTCTGTGTGTCTACCTCTGTGTCTCTTCTCCTCTTCTTGTAAGGACAGCAGTCATGTTGGATTAGGGCCCACCCTAATGACTTCACCTTAATGACATCTGCAAGACTATTTCCAAATAAGGTCACATTCACATACATGAGGAATTAGGATTTCAGTAGTTCTTTTGTGGGAAGGGGTTGGGGGGGCATAGTTCAACCTGTAACAGTGGCCCACCTATGGCTTTGAATTTGGGGCTGAAAATTTACAAATGCTGGAGAGCTGTTCATGATCAGCAACAAGCTGAGACTTTCTCCTTTATGCCAGTCAGGACTGAAGGAGTCAGGACAAGGGAAGGACAATGTTCCTGCATTACAGTGATATTTAGGGCCCAGTCCAGGTGCTAACTGATTCACTTTGCTGTACACCTGAAACTAACCCAACATTGTAAATCAACTATAATCCAATAAAAGTTTTTAAAAATAATAAAAAAATAAAATAAACCGTCTTCTGCCCCATCATTGGTACTTTGGGAAAAGAGGCTTAGCTTAGCCATATAATAGTTCTTCCAGCTTCCCAGACATCTCTTGTGAAAAGGGGAAGATGGGGGAAAATGCAGCCTTCCAAAACTCCAGGCAGGGTGATGGAGGGTAAAAAACTCACCTCTCGAATCTGCCTAATATGGCTGGGCTGGGATAGCAAATTCAGACAAATAACAGAGTCTTCATCGGGGGTACGTGTAAAGAAAGGACAACAGTAAAGACAGTAGTGGGAAATCATTTATTTTCATATTATTTCAGTGAAACCTTAAGAACAATCTCTCTACTAAGAGGGATTTGAGAGGAGGGTGCAGGAAAGTGAGGAGGAGATTTCTTGCTGTCAGATAAGATTTTCCTTAGTCGAAGGGGCCGCATAGATTTCATACAGTTGGGAGGTCCTCAACTTGAGTTCCCGGGCCACTTGGCAGATGGAAAAAGGCCAGCAGCAGTGCACTGCCAGCCAGTCCTCGCACAGCGTGCCCTAGGGGAGACCGGGTCTCTGTTCTGGCTCAATCGTACAGGCTCAGTTCCCTTTCCCAGGAACCTCTGCAGTATTACCTCATGGCCCATCCCACCCACTGCCCCCAAGATCCACCACCACCCTGAAGTCATCGCCCAGGGACACAACTCCACCGCGTTACCCAAGTGCCAAGCAGCTCGACTGCTAATCAATCCTTGCAATTCAGAGACCTGCCCTCAAGACTTCATACCTGAAACCACTGTCTCACTGACAGAAAATTCTCTGTCAACATCTTTTTATTTCCTCTTAGAACTTAATGTTTATAATTATTTTATTTACTTTTTTGGAGTAATAAATGCACATGGTCCAAAATCCCCACAGTAAGAAGGGATAGGAAATAAAAAGTAAATCCCCCCTCTTCTACAGCTCTCACCAGCCACCCAGTTACCTGTCGGGGGCTACCGTTGTTGGTAGTTCTTATATACACTTCCAAATAAATTCTATGTCTAGGCAAATATATAGATACATACAGATATATACACATTACATTTTACCTACATATATATAGTCTTTTTAAGTAAATCATTACATACTTATACGCCTTACTCTTTTGTTCACTTAAAAATATATCTTAGGGATCATTTCACATGAATATATAAAAAGATGCCTTTAACTGATGAGAACCTACTGTACAGCACAGGGAACTCTACTCAGTGCTCTGTGGTGACCTAAATGGGAAGGAAATACAAAAAAGAGGGGATACATGTATATGTGTGGCTGATTGACTTTGCTGTACAGCAGAAACTGACACAGCAGTGTAAAGCAACTATACTCCAATAAAAAAACAAATAAAATAAAAAGATGCCTTTTTATCTGTCCACATCTTAGTAGGTATGACATGTCTGTCCTCAATCTCTCATTGTACCTCAGTCTCAGCTGCACTGGACATTGGCTCTTTGAAGGGTCCCCAGGGAACCCCCAAAGTGAATTCTGTATATGCTGATGGGCTACATTTTAAGTGAGATTATCCCAAGTGTATCCTCCAAATTTGGTGCACTTCTACCTATCATCTTCTCTGGATGTAATAAGAGACAGAGAAACAGAAGTGGCCAACGATCTACATTATAATAGGTCCCCCTTGGAAATACCCTTCACGATGTGGCATTTTCGTTAATATACATCCTAGTAACAAATGAAGTCAGAAATTTCTTCCCTTTCCTTTCTCAAAGTATTCCACTAAGTGTGGTGTTTTTAAACATCCTCACCCACACCTCATTTTTTTAAAAAAATCACAGGTTTGAAAGGCATCCAGGTTCTCATACAGATCCAGCTTCACATATATATCCAAACACACTTACCCGTATTCTATGTCTCTCTCTGGTGCCAATTCTTAGTGCAAAGGTGGACCCAGGTAACAATGGCCAACAAAAACACTCTCCATAATGCCTGGCGATGTCACACTCAAGACACATGGGACAAATGAGACCACAGAAACCTGTCAATAACCACATAAAAGCAAGCTCAGGTTCTCAGTTGTGCTTGGAGCAACTTCACATCTCAAAGAGCATTTGTAGCCCTATGCCATCAATTTAATACTGCATTGTCCCCCTGCAATCAGGGACTGAGAATGAATAACCAATTTGCAAAACTCACTATATGAGAATTGCCGTAACTGAGCCACACCAAAATTGTCTTCTTTTGTTAAACACTGGCAAAGCTGAACCTGCTACAATTCTGATAACATTCACTACAGTAACTGTTTTTTCTGTCAAGAGAAAAGCATTAAATAATTTTTTATAGTTGAAACATAACTGTTGCTTCTCTTATGTTCATCTATCTAATTTCAATATTTAAAATAGACACAGTATAAGATACTTTTGAACAGCAGGCGTCTTCTTCTATAAATGTGATTGAAAGCTCTTATATGGTACACTGATTCTGCCTACTATTCTTATAAGGACTTTATTCTATTTCTCAGGCCAGAAGGTTTCTCTAACGTTTGCAGTTGCATGGAGCCACTGACATCTGCCAGTTCTAATCTGTAAACTAGTACAGGCTTGGTTCCTTGAACATCAGCTGGAAACAGTTGGTCATTTATTCATTCATTCATCTTTAACTACTGATATTGTTTCCTACACATCCTGCATGAACCATTAACACAGAGGTTCTCTTTTAAATACGTTTTGGGTCACGGAACCTTTTGAGAATATGGTGATAGGTATGAACTTGCTCCTGAAGGGGAGAGAAAAGTACATGAACACAGACATGCAAAATTGTGCATTCAGTTTCACGGGGTTCAAGGATCCATTGAAAACTATCACTGGACCACAGGTTAAGAACCCCCAGTAAACGATTAAGATGCTATATCATTGCAAAAGATAACAACCTTGACGAATACAAATAATTTGAACTATGAAAGAGCAAAAAAACTAACCATAACCTTTAAAAATGTATTCAATAAATGTTATTGAGGCATAATTTATAAACAAGAAAATGCACAAATCATAAATGTTCAGTTGGATGAATTCTGACAATCATATTCACCCACGTAACCAAACGTGTAGAACACTGCCATCACGCCAGGGAGTTCCCGTGTGCCCCTTCCCAGACAATCCCAGTCCTCCCACCCCCACTCCAGACATATCACTATTCTGATTTCTATTCCCATAGATGAGTTTTACCTCGATTTGGACTTCGTATAAGTGGAATCATGTTTACTTTTGTATCTGACTTCTTTTGTTCAACATCACGTTTCTTGAGATTCATCTATGTTGTTATGTATATCTGCAGTTTGTTCCTTTTATTGTTGAGTAGCATTACCAATGTATAAATGTTCTACAAATTGTCCACTCTCCCACTGTTTATTCCATTTTTTGCTATTATGAATAAGCACTATGAATATTCATATACAAGTCTTTACGTGGACAAATATTTTCATTTCACTTGGGTGGATTCCTGGAAATGGAATTGCTAGGTCATGGGGTAGATTGATGTTTAATTTTACCAGAAATTTACAAAGAGTTCTCCAAAGTATTTGTACCATTTTAGCCTCCCACCAGCAATGTATGAGAGTTTGTTGTTCCACATCCTCACCAACATTTGCTATTGTCAGCCTTTTTTATTTTATCCATTCTAATGAGTGTGAAATGGTAGTGTTCATAGCCTTCTAGTGCACCAGACACAAAGGCTCACATGCCATGTCACTAGCATACTAGAAGAATTCCTTGTCAAACACCTGTCTCTGTTGCCTCATCCCTCCCTCCCTCTTCAACAGTGAGGAGTGCAGAGTCCCACTCCCAAATTCAGTGACAAAGAAGCAGAAATCTAGGAATGCTGTTTTATCTTAGAACCTCCAAGAGATGTACCTGGACTCTGGACTTCTCCAGTTTCATATAAGAGGTGAGGTAGAACATGTGCATGGAGGGCATGAGGACTGGAGTGGGGAGGGGGACAAGGAGCAGCCTATCTGAGAAACAGAACATCTATTTCGTCAGGAATCTTAAGAAAATCACGAAATCATGTATTATAGGCATCACTTGGCCCAAAGCAAACACTAAATTCATCCTTGATTAAGTCTGAGATGTTTTGTCCCACATTTAAAAAAAAATCATTACTCCTAGCGAGATCAGCAGGTCCCACTCAGCACTGACAACTGGTATAAACAGGTCAGAGGACAGCAAATGGCCCATGAACGTGCAGTGAGTTCAGAGTGGTAATACTGTATGCAACCCTGAATTAGAGGACTTTGAAATCATGGCACATAAAAATCAATCAAAACTTATGCATGAATTACAAAATACTGTAGTGTATATCCCTGCAGATAAAAAATTAATCAAAAGTTGCATAATTATACAGCTAGCAAGCTAAGTGAGTAATAAATTGTCTTTACCCAATTGCCTGAGCTACACCACTTTAACTGGCAGAGAGAAATACCCACCATCCTCAATAAGCAGATTGTAAAGAAGTTGTTTTGTGCACTGAAACTCCTGTACCTTATTTTTATGACTCATATAACACACGCTGTTAATTTTATTTTTAAGCCTTTCCATTTGTATATCCAGGTTATCTAAGTGTTCATTATGAGGGAGTACTAGATACTGAGGAAACACACCCAAAATTCAATTACCTTGGGACAGAAGTCAGACATGATAAAAAAAAAAAAAACTATAAAAGCCGAAGTTTTATTATATAATAGATAATATTTATACAGATTTCACCATGTGCCAAGCCCCGCTAAAAGTACTTTACATTTAGTAACTCATTTAATTCTCACAACAATCCTATAAAATTTACTATTATTAGGCCCATTTTACAGATGAGCAAACGAATGCCCAGAGGACTTAAACCATTTGCCCAAGTTCATACATTTGTTAAGAAGGGGCAGAGGTCACGTTTAAACTCAAATAGTCTGGCTCCAAAGTCTTAACTACTACACATACCACATATGCCCAAATGTTCTCATGTTTTATGTATTTAATTAGTAAACAATTGTGGATTTGTGTGTTCTAAGACAGTGCCCTCACTACCACTGTTTGGTATTTATTCCTGTGGAGAGTCTGAAATCATGCAACTTCTTTAGGAAAGATCCTTGGGTCAGATGTACCGAGATGGAGTGCTGTGGGATAAACACTGTGCTCAACAAGAGATGCACAAGGGTAGGATGATGGAATCCTTTGTCTTCAGGGGGCGCTAGGAGGAAATTTCGCTAAATAAATCACAGACCAAGGATAAGTATCCAGAACATACAAAGAATTCCTGAAAATCAATACATCAAGGATTAAACAGAAGAAGAAAATGAACACAAGACATGAACAGGTAAAGAACAAATACAAATGACCAAGAAAAAACACGAAAAGCTGCTCAATGTCGTTAGTAATCAGGGAATTGCATACTAAGACGATCAGAAACCATTTATTACCTATAAGAATGCCAAATTTTTCTAAGGTGTTTTTATTTTTGAATTTTGTTTTATTTACTTTTTAATACAGCAGTTTCTTATTAGTCATCAATTTTATATACATCAGTGTATACATGTCAATCCCAATCGCCCAATTCATCCCACCACCACCACCACCCCCCTGCCGCTAACCCGCCTCGGTGTCCGTAAGTTTGTTCTCTACATCTGTGTCTCACCTTCTGCCCTGCAAACCCGTTCATCTGTACAATTTTTCTAGTTTCCACATATATGTGTTAATATTAGATATTTGTTTTTCTCTTTCTGACTTACTTCACTCTGTATGACAGTCTCTAGATCCATCCACGTCTCAACAAATGACCCAATTTCGTTCCTTTTTATGGTTGAGTAATATTCTATTGTATATATGTACCACATCTTCTTTATCCATTTGTCTGTCGATGGGCATTTAGGTTGCTTCCGTGACCTGGCTATTGTAAATAGTGCTGCAATGAACATTGGGGTGCATGTTTCTCTTTGAATTACGGTTTTCACTGGGTATATGCCCAGTAGTGGGATTGCTGGATCATATGGTAATTCTATTTTTAGTTTTCTAAGGAACCTCCATACTGTTCTCCATAGTGGTTGTATCAATTTACATTCCCACCAACAGTGCAAGAGGGTTCCCTTTTCTCCACTCCTCTCCAGCATTTGTTGTTTATAGATTTTCTGATGATGCCCATTCTAACCGGTGTGAGGTGATACCTCCTTGTAGTTTTGATTTGCATTTCTCTAATCATTAGTGATGTTGAGCAGCTTTTCATGTGCTTCTTGGCCATCTGTATGTCTTCTTTGGAGAAATGTCTATTTAGGTCTTCTGCCCATTTCTGGATTGGGTTTTTTCTGTTTTTTCCTGCGGTATGCGGGCCTCTCACTGTTGTGGCCTCTCCCGTTGCGGAGCACAGGCTCCGGACGCGCAGACTCAGTGGCCATTGCTCACGGGCCCAGCCGCTCCGTGGCATGTGGGATCTTGCAGGACTGGGGCACGAACCCATGTCCCCTGCATCAGCAGGCAGACTCGCACCACTGTGCCACCTGGGAAGCCTGGGTTGTTTGTTTTTTTAATATTGAGCTGTGTGAGCTGCTTATAAATTTTGGAGATTAATCCTTTGTCCATTGATTCATTTGCAAATATTTTCTCCCATTCTGAGGGTTGTCTTTTCGTCTTGTTTATGGTTTCCTTTGCTGTGCAAAAGCTTTGAAGTTTCATTAGGTCCCATTTGTTTATTTTTGTTTTTATTTCCATTACTCTAGGAGATGGATCAAAAAATATCTTCCTGTGATTTATGTCAAAGAGTGTTCTGCTTATGTTTTCCTCTAAGAGTTTTATAGTGTCCAGCCTTACATTTAGGTCTCTAATCCACTTTGAGTTTATTTTTGTGTATGGTGTTAGGGACTGTTCTAATTTCATTCTTTTACATGTAGCTGTCCAGTTTTCCCAGCACCACTTATTGAAGAGATTGTCTTTTCTCCATTGTATTACCTGGCCTCCTTTGTCATAGGTTAGTTGACCATAGGTGTGTGGGTTTATCTCTGGGCTTTCTATCTTGTTCCATTGATCTTTGTTTCTGTTTTTGTACCAGTACCATATTGTCTTGATTACTGTAGCTTTGTAATATGGTCTGAAGTCAGGGAGTCTGATTCCTCCAACTCCGTTTATTTCCCTCAAGACTGCTTTGGATATTTGGGGTCTTTTGTGTCTCCATACAAATTTTAAGATTTTTTGTTTTAGTTCCGTAAAAAATGTCATTGGTAATTTGATAGGGATTGCATTGAATCTGTAGATTGCTTTGGGTAGTATAGTCCTTTTCACAATGTTGATTCTTCCAATCCAAGAACATGGATTACCTCTCCATTTGTTGGTATCATCTTTAATTTCTTTCACCAGTGTCTTATAATTTTCTGCATACAGGTCTATTGTCTCCCTAGGTAGGTTTATTCCTAGGTATTTTATTCTTTTTATTGCAATGGTAAATGGGAGAGTTTCCTTAATTTCTCTCTCAGATTTTTCATCATTAGTGTATAGGGATGCAAGAGATTTCTGCGCATTAATTTTGTATACTGCAGCTTTACCAGATTCATTGATTAGCTCTAGTAGTTTTCTGGTGGCATCTTTAGGATTCTCTATGTATAGTATCATGTCACCTGCAAACAGTGACAATTTTACTTTTTCTTTTCCAATTTGTATTCCTTTTATTTCTTTTTCTTCTCTGATTGCTGTGGCTAGGAATGCCAAAACTATGTTGAATAACAGTGGTGAGAGTGGACATCCTTGTCTTGTTCCTGATCTTAGAGGAAATGCTTTCAGTTTTTCACCATTGAGAATGATGTTTGATGTGGGTTTGTCATATATAGCTTTTATTATGTTGAGGTAGGTTCCCGCTATGCCCACGTTCTGGAGAGTTTTTATCATAAATGGGTGTTAAACTTTGTCAAAAGCTTTTTCTGCATCTATTGAAATGAGCATATGGTTTTTCTTCTTCAGTTTCTTAATATGGTGTATCACATTGATTGATTTGTGCATATTGAAGAATCCTTGCATCCCTGGGATAAATCCAACTTGATCATGGTGTATGACCCTTTTAATGTGTTGCTGGATTCTGTTTGCTAGTATTTGGTGAGGATTTTTGCATCTATATTCATCAGTGATATTGGTCTGTAATTTTCTTTTTTTGTAGTATCTTTGGTTTTGATATCAGGGTGATGGTGGCCTCACAGAATGAGTTTGGGAGTGTTCCTTCCTCTGCAATTTTTTGGAAGAGTTTGAGAAGGATGGATATCAGCTCTTCTCTAAATGTTTGATAGAATTCACCTGTGAAGCCATCTGGTCCTGGACTTTTGTTTGTTGGAAGATTTTTAATCACAGTTTCAATTTCATTACTTGTGATTGGTCTGTTCATATTTTCTATTTCTTCCTGGTTCAGTCTTTGAGGTTATACTTTCCAAAAAATTTGTGCATTTCTTCCAGGTTGTCCATTTGATTGGCATAGAGTTGCTTGTAGTAATCTCTTAGGATGCTTTGTTTTTCTGCAGTGTCTGTTGTAACTTCTTTTTCATTTCTAATTTTCTTGATTTGAGTCCTCTCCCTCTTTTTCTTGATGAGTCTGGCTAATGGGTTATCAATTTTGTTTATCTTCTCAAAGAACTGGCTTTTAGTTTTATTGATCATTGCTATTGTTTTCTTTATTTCTATTTCATTTATTTCTGCTCTGATCTTTATGATTTCTTTCCTTCTGCTAAATTTGGGTTTTGTTTGTTCTTCTTTAGCTCCTTTAGGTGTAAGGTTAGATTGCTTATTTAAGATTTTTCTTGTTTCTTGAGGTAGGCTTGTATAGCTATAAACTTTCCTCTTAGAACTGCTTTTGCTGCATCCCATAGGTTTTGGATCCTCGTATTTTTATTTTCATTGTCATTTGTCTCTAGGTATTTTATTTCCTCTTTGGTTTCTTCAGTGATCTCTTGGTTATTTAGTAACATATTGTTTAGCCTCCATGTGTTTGTGTTTTTTACATTTTTTTCCCTGCAATTCATTTCTAATCTAATAGTGTTGTGGTCAGAAAAGATGCTTGATATGATTTCAAATTTCTTAAATTTACTGAGGCTTGATTTGTGACCCAAGATGTGATCTATCCTGGAGAAAGTTCTGTGCACACTTGAGAAGAATGTGTAATCTGCTGTTTTTAGATGGAATGTCCTATAAATATCAATTAAATCTATCTGGTCTGTTGTGTCATTTAAAGCTTCTGTTTCCTTATTTATTTTCATTTTGGATGATCTGTCCATTGGTGTAAGTGAGGTGTTAAAGTCTCCCACTATTATTGTGTTACTGTCAATTTCCTCTTTTAGAGCTGTTAGCAGTTGTCTTATGTATTGAGGTGCTCCTATGTTGGGTGCATATATATTTAAAATTGTTATATCTCCTTCTTGGATTGATCCCTTGATCATTATGTAATGTCCTTCCTTGTCTCTTGTAACATTCTTTATTTTAAAGTCTATTTTATCTGATATGAGTATTGTTACTCCAGCTTTCTTTTGATTTCCATTTGCATGGAATATCTTTTTCCATCCCCTAACTTTCAGTCTGTATGTGTCCCTAGGTCTGAAGTGGGTCTCTTGTAGACAGCATATATATGGGTGTTGTTTTTGTATCCATTCAGCAAGCCTGTGTCTTTTGATTGGAGCATTTAATCCATTCATGTTTAAGGTAATTATCAATATGTAAGTTCCTATGACCATTTTCTTAATTGTTTTGGGTTTGCTTTTGTGGGCCATTTTCTTCTCTTGTGTTTCCCACTTAGAGAAGTTCCTTTAGCATTTGTTGTAGAGCTGGTTTGGTGGTGCTGAATTCTCTTACCTTTTGCTTGTCTGTAAAGCTTTTGATTTCTCTGTCGAATCTGATGAGATCCTTGCCAGGTAGAGTAATGTTGGTTGTAGGTTCTTCCCTTTCATCACTTTAAATATATTGTGCCACTCCACTCTGGCTTGTAGTCTTTCTGCTGAGAAATCAGCTGTTAACCTTATGGGAGTTCCCTTGTATGTTGTCTTTTTTCCCTTGTTGCTTTTAATAATTTTTTTTGTCCTTAATTTTTGTCAATTAGATTACTATGTATCTCGGCATGTTTCTCGTTGGGTTTATCCTGCCTGGGACTCTCTGCATTTCCTGGACTTGGGTGGCTATTTCCTCTCCCATGTTAGGGAAGTTTTTGACTATAATCTCTTCAAATATTTTCTCAGGTCCTTTCTCTCTCTCTTCTCCTTCTGGGACCCCTATAATGCGAATGTTGTTGCATTTAATGTTATCCCAGAGGTCTTTAAGGCTGTCTTCATTTCTTTTCATCCTTTTTTCTTTATTCTGTTCCACAGCAGTGAATTCCACCATTCTGTCTTCCAGGTCACTTATCCGTTCTTCTGCCTCAGTTATTATGCTATTGATTCCTTCTAGTGTAGTTTTCATTTCAGTTATTGTATTGTTCATCTCTGTTTGTTTGTTCTTTAATTCTTCTAGGTCTTTGTTAAACATTTCTTGCATCTTCCCGATCTTTGCCTCCATTCTTTTTCCGAGGTCCTGGATCATCTTCACTATCATTATTCTGAATTCTCCTTCTGGGAGGTTGCCTATGTCCACTTCATTTAGTTGTTTTTCTGGGGTTTTATCTTGTTCTTTCATCTGGTACATAGCCCTCTGCCTTTTCATCTTGTCTATCTTTCTGTGAATGTGGTTTTTGTTCCGCAGGCTGTAGGACTGTAGTTCTTCTTGCTTCTGCTGTCTGCCCTCTTGTGGATGAGGCTACCTAAGAGGCTTGTGCAAGTTTCCTGATGGGAGGGACTGGTGGTGGGTAGAGCTGACTGTTGCTCTGGTGGGCAGAGCTCAGTAAAATTTTAATTGGCTTGACTGCTGATGGGTGGGGCTGGGTTCCCTCCCTGTTGGTTGTTTGGCCTGAGGTAACCCAACACTGGAGCCTACCTGGGCTCTTTGGTGGGGCTAATGGCAGACTCTGGGAGGGCTCACACCAAGGAGTACTTCCCAGAACTTCTGCTGCCAGTGTCTTTGTCCCCACAGTGAGCCACAGCCACCCCCGCCTCTGCAGGAGACCCTCCAACACTAGCAGCTAGGTTGGGTTCAGTCTCCCTTGGGATCACTGCTCCTTCCCCTGGGTCCCGATGTGCACACTACTTTGTGTGTGCCCTCCAAGAGTGGAGTCTCTGTTTCCCCCAGTCCTGTCGAAGTCCTGCAGTCAAATCCCACTAGCCTTCAAAGCCTGATTCTCTAGGAATTCCTCCTCCCGTTGTTGGACCCCCAGGTTCAGAATCCTGATGTGGGGCTCAGAACCTTCACTCCAGTGCGTGGATTTCTATGGTATAAGTGTTTTCCAGTCTGTGAGTCACCCAGCCACCAGTTATGGGATTTGATTTTACTGCGATTGCGCCCCTCCTACCATCTCATTGTGGCTTCTCCTTTGTCTTTGGATGTGGGGTACCTTTTTTGGTGAGTTCCAGTGTCTTCCTGTTGATGACTGTCCAGCAGCTAGTTGTGATTCTGGTGTTCTCACAAGAGGGAGTGAGAGCATGTCCTTCTACTCTGCCATCTTGGTTCAGGGCTGGCCACACTTTAAGGTTTTTAGAGCATGTCAAATGCTGTGGGGCACCACAGAGAAATAGGTGCTCCATACACTGATGGAGATGGAAACTGGCACAGTCACTTTGGAAAGCAACTTGGCTGAATCTCGTAAAATTTTAAATACTCTGGGATTCAGTAACTCCACTTGTTAGCATCTACCCTAGAGTAATGCTTACACATGCACACAAAGAGGCTGGTACAAGGATATCCACTGCAGCATTATTTGTGGCTTCAAATTTAAAAAGAGTACATTAATAGACAAACGTGTAAATAAACCATGATGGTGCAGATCATACTAGGGAATAATTAAGAATACAATGAAAGATCAATTAAGTACCAACAGAGATAAATCTCTGAGACATATTTTGAGTTAAAAAAATCAAATTGCATAATGATATTACAGCATAATACCATTTATGCTTTGTTTAAAAAGTTACAAAGCAATAGTATATGTTACTAATAGATGCACATGTAAATACAGAGAAAATGATCTGGAAGAAAACACTCCAAATTGATTTAATAAAAAAGAGTGACATGGTTCCCTTTTCTGTAATGTTTCATTTCTTTAATAAAGTGAACATATTCATATGTTATTTGTGAAGTAAAAAAATATATATATATATGCAAGTATGTGTGTGCACGTGTGTGTGTGTGTGTGTGTGTGTGTGTATGTGTGTGTACTATTTTTAAAAAAGAAGCTCAGGCTCAAGAGAGATCCATGCCATAAATTCAGCCTCTTCCTCTTCCCCCCAAAGGCCTAGTGGTCATGTCAGCTCCCACAGCCTAAACATTCCTGGCCTATTCTCTAACATGAACTCCACCCTCAAGCATGGAATGTGGTTCATCATTCATCCTTCTAACTCACAGGGGGAGTCGAGATAAAAAGAAGAAGGCTACACAAAACCACAGTGTGGAGCCCCAAAGAACATAAGTAGGAAAGGTGTGTGGAAATTGCAGCAAGGCACATTTCAGGTCAATTATCACAAAGAGGCAGAATCTAACAATAAGAGATGCTTAAAAAAGGAATGGTGGGGGGCTTCCCTGGTGGCGCAGTGGTTGAGAGTCTGCCTGCCGATGCAGGGGACACGGGTTCGTGCCCCGGTCCGGGAAGATCCCACATGCCGCAGAGCAGCTAGGCCCGTGAGCCATGGCCGCTGAGCCTGAGCGTCCGGAGCCTGTGCTCTGCAACGGGAGAGGCCACAAGAGTGAGAGCCCCGTGTACCGCAAAAAAAAAAAAAAAAAAAAAAAAAAGGAATGTGGGGCTTCCCCAGTGGCACAGTGGTTATGAATCCGCCTGCCAATGCAGTGGACACGGATTCGAGCCCTGGTCAGGGAAGATCCCACATGCTGTGGAGAAACTAAGCCCGTGCACCACAACTACTGAGCCTGCACTCTAAAGCCCACGAGCCACAACTACTGAAGTCCGTGCGCCTAGAGCCGTGCTCTGCAACAAGAGAAGCCACCGCAATGAGAAGCCCATGCACTGCAAGGAAGAGTAGCCCCCACTCACTGCAACTAGAGAAAGCCCACATGCAGCAATGAAGACCCAACTCAGCCAAGAATAAATAAATAGATAAATAAGGAATGGGGCATGCTCATACATTGTGGGTGGGAGTGTAAATTAGTACAACTTCTAAATGGAGAGCCATTTGGAAACATCTATCAAGATTTAAAAAGGTACGTACTATCTGACCAGTAGGTTTACCCTCAGCAATTGTCCAACAGATAACTCACGCACATACAAAATGGCACCAATACAAGAATACTCACAAAGCATTGGTTTGAATAGCAAAAAGTCTGGAAACCACATAAAGATCCACAAATAAGAATTTTTGGATAAATAAATTATGGTACATTCATACAATGGAATCTATGCAGCAATTTAAAATATTAGCTTCAGAAGTGCTGATATGGTCTGCACAATATGGTCACCTATATTGTTAAATTAAAACAAAATAAAGATGCAGAACTGTGTGTGTTTACAATTCTATTATTTGTGTCAATTATATATACCACATATACAGAAAAAATCTGGAAGGATAGATACCAAAATATTAACAATGTATATCTACGACACTGGGATTACAGGATACTGCTTTCTTCTTTTATAGCCTTTTGCATTTTTCTTTTTTACCATGATTATATGGTACTTTTATAATAAAAAGATTAATCTATTTTCATTAAAATTTTTTATATATTTATAAGCATATAGACTATATTGGGGCTCAGGTAAGAGTGGTGGCCTCTGAGGAGAACTGGGCAGGGCAGGAGGGCAAGGATGGAGTTGCTGCTTTTCATATACCTAAGGGGTAGGTACTTTTGAATTTTGCATCACGTACCTGGTAACCTATTAAAAATCTTTTTTTTTTTTTTTTAAAGCACTGAGATGGCTCCAAGGGAGAGGAGCCCTCCTCTCCAGAAATGTTCAGAAAGCCAAGCCTGTCAGGTCCTTACCAGGCTTGCTACAGAGGGGACTTAGACAAGCTGGTGAGGGGCCAGACCAGCTGACCCCAATATCCCTTCTGAATCTAAGTCTTTGTGATTGTTTCAATGAAGTGCAGGAAAGAAGGAAGCAAGTGAGAATACAGGTTAAAATTCATTCATAGATGTGTCATTCAGGAAATATTCATTAGCGCCTTCTATTGGTCAGGTGCTCCGCTGGCCAAGACCAATGAGCAGGACCAGTGGTCCCTGCTTTCAGACTGCAGTGTACAGTGTACAGTTTACCCAAGATACAGTTCAAGGACACAAATCCCAGTCTGAGGCCTTTTCATGCCTCCTTCCTCTTCCAGAAAACCAAAGAAATTCTTAGACTGCTTCACCCCACCCACGTTGGGCCTCTGATGGCTTCTTGTCCACACAAAGCCCTTTACTGCCTGGTGCTTGTGGTGCCTCCACAGGAAAAGTGATTTTAGTGGCTGGTTCTTTCGCATCTCTCAGGTATCAGCTTAAGTCAGTTCCTCAGAGAGGCCATCCTTTGCCCCCTGTAATTTCCTTTCAAAACACCTTGTTTACTTCCTCCACGGCACTCAGCACCACTGCAATTATTTTGTCTATTTGCTTATTGCTTATGTACTCAAAGAGACCGTCTCTATCTTCGTCACTATTATATCTGTAGCGCCTATCACATGACCATACATAGGTAGGAACTCAGTAAAGGCTGGCTGAATTACAAACCAGTGTTGATTATACCTTCCACATAAACCTCCTCTGGGGCAATATCACAAACATCCCCAGCTGGAACAGCCAGCCTTTCACCCACAAGGCCATTTCACAGCCACTTATTTCACCTCCACTTCAGCTTCACATCTGAGCTTTCAGAAACCACATCCTCAAAGGACACAAAAGCATCCATTTTCTCATCCCAGGGCAGTGTGAATTCAGAAGAAAGCACAGAGGTGGAAAGAGGGAGGCAGTTTAAAAACCAGAAGAGCAATTAAATGAAGAAGCAAAATGTCAAAAATAAATGGAAATTATCACTCTTCATAATGTACCCTTTGCTTAATGGATGACAAATTGTAGCAGTAATTCTCAACATTTAATGGTAAACTATCCCAAGATGGGAATCTGACGTGAAACAGTCATGGAAAGAAGATGTCCCTTTTGTTTCCAATTTTGTCACAAGTATTGTCACAGTGATGTGATTAAAATAAAACTTTGTGGATGACGTTGTCCTTTTAAACAAGGAAGGAAAAAAACCTAAGACTCATAGCACTCATACTCCAGCTGCATCCTGGGAATCATGGTGCAGATCACCAGTGTATAAATTGATACTGCCTATAAATTTTTTCTTGTGAGACCATTAGCTTAGAGATACTATGAGCAGTTACAAAATGGAGGCCCATCCAGGGAACAACAATTAGGACACAGTACATTTGAGATCAGCCGGTACTGTATATTCATGGCCTCTCCTCCACAGATCACGTCCAGCTGTAAAGAATATTGTATTCTCCACATGTCATTCCTTCTTGCCCCTAGAATGGGCTCTCCAATGGACAAGCAGGGACCCAGAAGACCCGTGTGGTTGGTTTCCTGAACACTGATGGGGGTGGAGTGCAGAACTAAGCAGTGAAACAATGTTTAAGGCTGAGGGGGTGGCATGTGGTCCTTTCTTTGGTCAACTTTTTAGGTACTCTTGGGATTGGGCAGCAACCAATCTAAGTCTCCTGATTCTATTCTTTGCTCTCAACACTCTGGAAAATAAAAATTTATAACAACAATGACATTAATACCTATGATTTACTAAGTGCATTATTGTATATTTGTTGGAATTTTCATAGTAACACACCCCAATAGTAAATTTAGGAATTTATCCCTTCCCTATTGTGGGAAATAAGAGAACTGTCATTCAAAATGCCCTGGCCTAGTCAAGCAGCAGTCATGACCTAGGCTAGGCAGATTGGGCTCCATTGCTGAAACAGCAATTCTCAGACAGAAAAGCAAAAGGATTAAAATGTTTGGAGTTGACCAGACTTTCAGCTATCTCCTGATAATGCATCTTGTCCCTCCTAAGCTTAGCTTTTAGTTGATTTCCTGATTTTGTGAGCTACCCCATAACCTTCTAATGAAATCCTATATTTGCTTGTGTATTAATTTCCTAGGGCTGACATAACAAAATACCACAAACTGGACATCTTAAAACAATAGAAAGTATTCTCTCATTGGAGAATTCTGGAGGCTAGAAGTCTGAAATTGGCGTGTTGGCAGGCTTCGTCCTTCTGGAAGCTCTGGGGGAAAGTCTGTTCCATGCCTCTCTCCAAATTTTTGGTGGTTGCTGGCAATCCTTGGCATTCCATGGCTTATAGATGCATTATTCTAATTTGTGCCTGTCTTCACATGGCCATCTTTTCTGTGTGTGCGTCCAAATTTCCCTCTTCTTACAAGAACACCAGCCACTGGCTTAGGGCCCACCCTAATCCATTATAACCTCTTTGTAACTTGACAACAATGCAAAGAACCTATTTCCAAATAAGGTCACATTCAGAGGCTCCAGGTGGACATGAATTTTGAGGGGACACTATTTAACCCAATATATAGCATGCAACCAAAAAAAACTCTGATCCAGTTATGTTCCAAGCCAGTGTTTTAGAGTGGGTTCTATGCATTATCTGCTTTAATCTTGACAATCTTTAAGGTGGGCACCTTTATTTACCCCCATTTCAGAGCTGGAAAAATGAAGGCCCTGAGAATTTGTTCAAGGTCAAATGGCCAGTAAGAAGCAGAGTTAAGATTCAAGGCAAGGTCTATATCCAATACAAATGTGCTCTCCTAACCACTACGTTATGTTCCAGGCTTTGCTCTACTTGGAAATGCACTGATACCCTCACCCCTCCAACCACGACCTATAAGCTATGAAAGGAAAATGGTCCACTCCCCAAACTGGGGCTAGGTCTCCACATCTCCACGTGGCTATTCTGCCTTCTCTGTACCACAGTACTGGGTGACAACCAAAGTCAGAGAATGTGGACAAGAACCAGGAAGAATCCTGAGTGATTCAGAGAACAGCTGCCATAATTGTCTGGTCAGAAGTACACATGGGTAGCTGTGGCAGGAAGAAATCTGCTGAGCTCTGGGTCAGATGGTCAAAGGGACAGTGATGGAGGGTAGTGTTTGGTGCTGGGCGGTCTCTTCTCTGTGAGGCCCAGGCAAACAGTGAAGGCTCAGGCTTGGATGATCAGAGCACCAAAAATTTTGTTAAGAGTTTCTGCCTCAGCCAAGACTCAGCTGAATAAGGACGTGGATCAGGTAGCAGCTCAGAGCTCTCTGGCTGATCCATCTTGTGAGGCTTTAGGATAAATCCAGGTCTTGCCAGACCCTCTAAAGGGTGGGGGAGCCATATTCTTCAAAAATAGTGGATCCAGAGTCTGTTGAACTTAAGAGACTGGCCCTCATCCATCAAAAAGGACAGTCCCCCACCCACCCCACCCCCACCCCCCGGCAAAAAAAAAAAAAAAAGATTCTGTGACCGAGTTACTCCCTAGGGCAAGAACATCAGGTCCTGGAAAAGGATACTGACATGTGGTACCAGAGATGGGTCAGAATGTCCTAAGGTAAAAATAGAATCAATGTGCTTTGAACTTCAAACCCAGTGGAAAATCATGCAGCTAGAGGGCAGTGTTGTTGGTACTTCTTTACATCTAAACCAGTGTCTGAAAAGATTTCAATCAACAAAGCAAGCTATTCAACCTAAATGTCCATCAACAGAAGAATGGATAAAGAAGATGTGGTACATATATACATTGGAATATTACTCAGCCATAATAAAAAGGAACGAAAATTGTGCAATTTGCAGAGACGTGCATAGACCTAGAGACTCATACAGAGTGAAGTCAGAAAAACAAATATATAACATCATTTATATGTGGAATCTAGAAAAACGATACAGATGAATTTAGTTGCAAAGCAGAAATAGAGACACAGACATAGAGAATGGACTTATGGATAAAAGGCGGGGAGGGGGGAAGGGATGAATTGGGAGACTGGGATTGACATATATACACTATTGATACTATGTATAAAATAGATAACTAATGAGAACCTACTGTATAGCATGGGGAACTCTACTCAATGCCCTGCAGTGACCTAAACGGAAAGGAAATCCAGAAAAGAGGGGATACATGTACACGTATAGCTGATTCACTTTGCTGTACAGCAGAAACTAACACAACATTGTAAAACAACTGTACTCCAATAAAACTTAATTTAAAAAAAACAAAGGGAGCATCTTTTTATGATTGGTCTTATTCAATGATTGGTCTTCCTCACTATTCTGTGAGGAAAGTGCTACACTTCCCTCACAGAAACTAGAGATAAGCAAAAAGAAAAATTATTCATTAGCGTACCATCTGGAGACACTTGGTGTAAACATTTGTATTTATATCCTTCCAGATATTTTTCTAAATATTCCCCCAAATTAATGTCTAATGTACATGGTTTTACAATCTGATTCTTTAACTTAAAATTGTATCCCAACATTTTTCCATCTCAGGAAGTATTATTCTACAACACGACTTTTCATGGCTGTATAATTCATTGTATTGAAGCCCCCACTGAACATTTAAGTTGTTCCAGATTGTTGCTACAATAACCAACGCTGCAACATTTAATGATGTTGCTAAATCTTTGCACATGATTTATTCCCTTCGACTAAATGCCTAAAACTGTAATTACTGGGTCGAAGACTACATAACACTTGAGGTCCTTTTTATAGGTGTTACTAACCATTCACTAGGAAGCTTGTACCAATTTATACTCCATCAGCTGCAGATAAGGGAGCCCATTTTGTGTGTCTTTACATGCAATGGATTTTGTCATTTAAAAAAACCTTTGAAGTCATCACTTATTTTATAAAAACAGCCACATCCCTAAAAAGCAAGATCATTCCTGCCAAGGAGTGTATTTGAGTCACTAGAATATTAGTCTAGTTAGTCTGAAACCATTTAATTTCTGTCCTTGTGCCTGACGCAGCTTTTCTACCCACTGGTGTCTTAGGAAAGAAAATAGTAAAGGAGAACTTAAAGGAAGAGAAAAAACATACAAATTCTCCTATCTCTGCAGACACTGAAGAGGCCGGTGCTCCAGTCCCCACCAGTCTGGACAATCGTTGTGACTGTGGTCCTGCCACTGGCTCCCCGGACAGGCTGCTTCACCACAGCCTGGGCTGGTGCATGGCTCCTGGAGAGTCAAGGATGGTGATTAACTTGGAAACAAAGAAGATGGTTCAGAAGGATAATCATCAAGCCAAGACACAGTGATAAAGAGATAGGGACCCAGTGATGCCCAGTGGCTCTTATTTCATAGCCCAAGCTGACTTCACCATCTCCCTCCCTCCTCCTCCATCGTACCTCCTCTGATTTTTTGCCCCATTTCTATTAGTGGCATTATTATTCCAAGTTCTGTCCCTCAGACTCAATGTCCAGTCTACTTCCTCAGTGTTTCTCAGTGTTTAATAATAAATTCACAAATTTGGAACCAAGAGTGCTCAGTTCAAGCCCCAGCATGCCACTTCCTGGAAGCCTGACCTTGGTTAAGCGGCTTAACCTTGGTTAAGCAGAAGGGAAGAGGATGCTGGGAGCACAGCATTTTGTTTGTTCAAATTTAAGATGAAAAAACTACCTCACAGGGTTATTATGTGGACTGAAGGACAGGTAACTTGTTTACTGTGCACACAGCCTGTGTAACAATGTGACCCTGAGTGAGGCTGTATGCAAGGATTTTGAAACTTTGTTGAAAAGACAAATAAGGAATTGGACTGAATGGTACATCTAAATCTGGACGAGGCTACTGAAGTGGGACAGGTAGTATCATTTAAATGAATAACCCAGACTTCAGAATATATCTTGATATCAAACCACTATATGGTTGTCCTCGTGCAGCCACATAGTACAACTCTGGTTCGATTTTCCCTGAAGGGCATAGATATTCCACTCAGTCATTCTGAAATAGAAATACAGGCCCAGGGGGTGGGCTTCAAAAGTGAGGTGAGAAAAAAACTTCCTTCTCTTTCTGGGGCTGAAAGTTAGATTTGCCTGAATGCCTACCATGGGGATACCTGGAGTGAGTCCTATAGTGAAGGGTAAGCTGTTATCTAGCCTCATGGAAGGGGCATGTCAAGAGTGGGATAGAGGGGCCCGAGAATGAGAATGAGTCTCAGCCTGTACATAGTAGCAGTTATTCTGTTTGGGGCTACCCTTTTAGCAAGCTTCATTAAGAGTTTTGTACCTGGTCTTTGATGTGTTATGAGGAAATAAAGAGCTTGCCTCATACTTGAGAGAAAATAAAAAGACAGCAGTATTTCTTCCTGTAACAGCTGTTGTTACAGTAATAGTCACCAAAGTTCTGCACCTGGGACACAAAACCTAGAGGCCAGAGTAGAATACTCCTGAGCATCCTTAAGGCAACACCCTGTGGGCATCTTGGAAACAGCTGTGGAGCCCTTTGAGAACCTCTGATTTGGGACATTAAATCCAATGGAATTTCAAGTTATCATAATATGGGGAGCTCTGTTCTTGTTATTAGGATCACATCTCTTTTTCATTCCACCAATACTACCCACACCCTCCCAAACCTGACAGCACATTGGCTTGTTAAAAAAACAAATTCCCAAGCCTCACCCCAGACCACTGTACAGGACTCCAGGGATGAGGTATAGAAATCAGTGTCCATAATAAAGTTCCAAGGCAATGCCCACGTAGTCATCCTGATAACAGCCTGAAACCTGATACGGGTGGACTTGGAGACCACTGATGATCACTGCAATGGCTTCTGCATCTCCTACCAGGTAGGTGGTGATGTCAATGTAACAGAGATGGCAAGGAAAATAGAATAGGAGGTAAGGCAGAAGGGAAGAGGATGCTGGGAGCACAGCCAAGCTACAGTGCCAGTGAGACATGAGGGGCATCCCAGCCAACAGCTGGGAATGCTGCACAAGAGCTTGGAAGAGCGAGTAGAGTTGGGAGTGACCTATCCAGAAGTGTGAAAGTAGAGCTATGAAACATCCCCACCCTTTTATCCATTTGGCATTATAGACAATACGTAGGGTCTAACAAGCTTTTCAAGAACCTATCAAAGCGTTTGAGACCTGGAATAAAGTATTGGCTACAAAATATAAAAACTGCAAAGTGGGGCTTCCCTGGTGGCGCAGTGGTTGAGAGTCCGCCTGCCGATGCAGGGGACATGGGTTCGTGTCCTGGTCTGGGAAAATCCCACATGCCGCGGAGCGGCTGGGCCCGTGAGCCATGGCCACTGAGACTGTGCGTCTGGAGCCTGTGCTCCGCAACAGGAGAGGCCACAACAGTGAGAGGCCCGCATACCGCCAAAAAAAAAAAAAACTGCAAAGTTGAAATTAGTTAATGCTCAATTAAACACAAAAACCTAGCATGATACCTGTCACATGAATGTCCAATTTGGAATTCACACATATTTTATTACATTTGAAAACAAATTACAATTCTCTCATTTTGAAAAAACAAAAAAAAAACCAAGAATGAATGACTGCTGAGAAGCAGCAGGTAATCATAAATTAAATTACTCAAAGCCAAATAATTTCAAAAGCAAAATTATTAAAATCCTTTCACTTAGTATACAGAAAAGAAAAAGGATATAACATAGGTATGGGTACATGTTAATATATTTGCTATGATGTGGGCTAAAGCTTACTGCTATGGATTGAATTGTGTCTCCCCAAATTCATATGTTGAAGATCTAGCTCCCAATGTGACTGTATTTGGAGGTAGGGCTTCAAGGAGATAATTAAGGTTAAATAAAGAATAGGAAAAAAAAAATAGAATAGGGGTAGGATCCTGGTCCAATAGGACTGTTGGCCTTATAAGAAGGGAAAGGCCATGTAAACACTCAGAGAGAAGGCTGCAAACCAAGAAGAGTCCTCACCAGAACTGGACCATGATGGCACCCTGATTTTGGACTTCCAGCCTCCAGAACTGTGAGAAAATAAGTATGTCTTCTGTAAGCTACACTGTCTGTGGTATTTTTTTATGAAATTCTGGGCAGACTAAGACACCTATGAAGACTTCAGATTGGTCCTGAAGAAACTACCTCTGTACATATCTTCTCTCCTCTACTTCCATGTGAACTCCTTGAGGTCAGGGGGCACCTGCTGCTTCTCCCTGTATCCCCAGAATCCAGTGCACTCCTTGAAAACTAGTGGGTGCACAACAACTGTTGAATTGGATTAAACTCAATTCACACATCTCTTCCATTATATCTGAGTCCTCCTCAAATCTAGCTACAGATTATGTGACCTTAACCATGTTTCATTCTCTAGTAAAGGCACAACTCTCAGGTGTGAATTGATTACATAAAAACATCAAGAGTTTTTATTGAGAGTAGCCTAAAATCTTCTTGCATGCCTCCACATAACCCAGGGCATTTACCTCTCAACGTGATCCCTGCAAGCTGGGACTTTTATTATTACACTAAGAGTTTCCAGCAATTTTAGTAAAGGAGTTTCTTAGCGCTGAGCCCCTAGATTAGATTTTCCCCTGAAACGCACTTATAGCTTGGAGCCCTAGAAGAGAATTTTCTGCTTCTATCTCAGTATTATATGTGTAACACCTATTATGGCAAGGAAGCCTGTCCTCTAGCTATTGCAAATCAAATAACTAAGAGGGTAGCTTTTCCTTGGTGGGGGAAAAAAAGGGGGTTTTGTGTGTGTGTTTGCCTAATTTTGAACTCAAGAACTGTATTATTTTCTTTCCTTAATACTCTGAATCTTTGGTGATTTTTATATTAAAATGTTTGAATTGACATTCATTAGCTAAAACATTTCAGTTCAAGATTATAGCTCATGTGTCAAAATTAAAATAACAAGCACAGCTACCCTTCACCGAGTACCTGCTATGTGCCAGGCACTTAGTAGTTCCTTTAAGAACTGAATAATTATTCAGGGGCTGCTACAGGTGTCAGACTAAAGTAGCTATTGCAGCTTCCTACATAGCTTTTAGCTCTGTATATTACTCTAGATAGATAGAATCTTACACTACCAGTAATAAGAATGAGTGGAAGCAGTGGGTGAAGCTGATGGTCACACAGTTTCTAAATCAGAGTAGCTATCCATTTGCCATCAAATTCAGCAACTTCTTCATTTAGTGTAAAGAGGACAGAGCTTCGATTCAGGCACACTAAAGTACAAATGTGGCTCAGCTGCATTCTAGTTGTTTGACCCTGTAAAATACAACTTGTCCCAGTCCTCAGCTCTGGTCTCCTCTTCCATAAAATTGGATTTAAACTATCGTGCCCCCATAGTCGCCCTGAGGATTAAACAAGATTATGTACTTGGCATATAGTAGGCATGCAGTTGATGGCAGCTACCGTTATTATTTAAATTAAGGATCTTGCACATACCCTAGGGCATCCTGACCACTTTTCTCAGAAACAAAGAACAGAGGGAGGAGATTGGGGGCAGTTTCTCAGTTGTCATATGTGCTACCCAAATACCTTAAAATTCAATCAGGGTGACTGATCATCCCAGTTTTCCCTGGCCTAAGGGATTTTCCAGGATGGAAAACTTTCAGTGTTAAAATTAGAACAGTCCCAGACAAACCAAGAGGGTTGGTCACCATAAAGGAGAGAAGCAGAGAGAGGCTTCTACTGGTGGGAGGCAGAGGACTCACTGCAGTCATTCTAGTTATCAGCTCCTACCAAACAACGGATGGGACACACAGCCTTCCCCTTTTTCAGCCTTACCCTAACCTTCACCTCTTCTAGCAGCTAAACACATTCCCCACTGCATGTTCCCACACACCTGGTGCTTCAGCCTGGGGGGGTTTCATGTCACCCTCTACTTTAATGAAACTTGCAGTACTAAGAGTTTGTTCTGCCTTCCACTGAGGCCTCCTTGATGAACCATTTCAAACTCTTAACTGAAGTCAAAACTCTTGAGTTTTGGTTTCAAAAGGGTGGAAATTAATGGCAGCCACCAGAAATAAAGTTTCACTTGGTCAGGGTGCAACATTTTCAGTTAAGAATAGAGACACCTTTCCATCCAAGCCAGCTCTTCTCTTTTCACCAGCCAAGCAAGGCCAGAAGGAAATAATCAGTTGCCTCCTTTTCAAGCACACATGGGAAATGATAGCAGCTTTCTTCCTGAGCCCAGTTTTCTTTTTCCTGGCTCCTTATAGGAGGATATTGATTTGATATTCCAACCAAAGAGCAAAAGCTGGGGGTAAAATCACCCTACTCCCTACCTCAAGCTGGAAATAAAATGCTGTTCATCTTCAGATGATATGAGTGAAAGCAATAGAGGTGAGTGTGTGTTGAGGAAGGAAATATCCTCAGGAAACTCAGAGAAGTAATTTCCAAACCAGTTCATAGTTAATAGGTATTTTCTTGTCACTTGGGATATCCTTTTCCCTTCAACAATAAGCTGACTGATTCTAAACTTAGGTTCAATCCAAAATGAAACATCTAAAGAATGTTGCCTTGATATTCTGGAACCTGAGGTCATAGCAGTGTAACTGGCAGACATCTTATTTCTTTAAAGACAGGTACACAGTTAACTGTGGGCATGTCCGTCTTACTAACCTGAAGGGAGATACTGCTGAAGATATAGTGTAAGTTAAATAAAAAGAAAACTACTCTTTGGTGGAAAAATCCCTTTAAGAGATAACGCTAGCAAACATTTATCTAGCTAAGTGTCACTTGACCTTTCCTTAGGGGACTCAAAAGGCTACAGATTTCCGCCATGCCTTGTAACTGAGAAGTAGTGGGGGCCTCTCATCATCCCCAGGGCTGCTGGTCCAATTCAGCAAGAGGGTATGAGTCCCACAAATAACCTGAAAACAGAGACAGAAAGAAAGGTCTCGCAGCACAGATATCGTGCTTGAGACCACCTAATAAAAGATGGTTTCCTAAAGTTTAAGCTACGCTAAGTTGTCCCAAGTCTCTAAGGATTTTTACAACTTCTAGAAATCTCCTACTCTTCCATGGACTTCATTGAACATGCCGGGAAAGTGTTGCTACTTCTTCCCTACACAGCCCAAATGGAATCTGGTGAACAAAGCAGGGCTTGGCTGGTGATCGCCTCCCTACTGCTCTGAATCTTCAGGGTCTTAGGAGCCTCTGAAGTATGTCTCTAGAGCATGTCTTATAGAGGCACGGACACCAGAAACACTGGGAAAATGTTCCGAGAGGAATAAAATTAGAGAAAATTGCACATTGAGGGGAGGGGTCTGTAATAAAAATTCAATGTTATTTATACTAGAAAGACAACAGGCGGAAATTGCCAACTCTACTATATATTCTCATCAGACCCATAGAGAATGATTGTGTACGGTTCTGAACTTCAAAGCATTTACTTGAACAGGGTTGTTAGCAAAAGCCTATATAATACCACCCAAATCAAGATCCTTCAGATACAGCTTCATAATTGCCTTCACTCACTAGGTTCTGGACAATTCCCATTGTCTTCTTAACTGTAAGGAAGCATCCCACATGAAGGACAGCCATGTTTCTTCTGCTTACCACTCTATTCCAAGTGCTTAACACAGTGTTTGAAACACTATTAATAAGCACTCAAGAAGTTGTTGAATAACTGTGCTATATATGAAAATTCAAGTTTATAAGAATAACAGAAATTAAGTGATTACTAGCTTTGCAAAAAGATTTACAATAAGATTCCTCTGAAGAATGAGCAACCATTGCACATGTAAGCTGATTCCATATTTTAAAATTTCATTTGTGCCAACTTTTCTAATCAAACATCTATTGTATGAAGTGACCAATCCACATGCCACACAGCTCTTTCACCTAAAAATAAATGAAAAAGAGAAAGAAGAAAAAGAAATGTTCTTCTTTATAGAAGAATGACAACTATTTATGGAAAAGAAATGGTAACTGAAACCCAGTCCCCTGAAACAGAGTCCCCTGATGAGTTTATGATTAACCACTCTATCTAAAACTTTCTCTTTCTTGTCCAGCCCCTCTTCCCCTCAGGACTGAGTAGTGTCAAAGAAAAGGGGAGACTGAAGTCGAGCAGGACCTTGCAGGGCCCTCTCAGGTACAAAAGTCCCTCCATGTTCCCTGTTTCTTATTTGTAGAAAATGGCTTTAGTCTCCTAGGCCTTCCCCCTAAGTTCTAAAGGGCTAAGACTAAGGCAATTACTAATTAGGGAAGTGATGGAATGCAAAAATAAAGGAAAAGCAAATAGTTCAGCAATAAAACAGAGGCCGAGCTCCTCCTAAAGGGATATACACACAATCTGATGCATATCTTCGAGTTGTTCTGCAGAAACTAAGACCGCCAACCTGGTAGAAGATGGTGACGATCTGCTGACCATAAGCACAGAAACCTCAGACTAGCTGGAACCAGAAAGTTGATGATTAAGATTCCCAAAACATTAGCCTGTTACCTCACCACCAACCAATCAGAAGAAAGTCCAGGAGCTACAACCCTCACCCCAAATGTTGCCTTTAAAAACTCGTACTTGAAAGCCATCAGGGAGTTACGGTCTTTTGAGCACAAGCTGCCTGTCCATTATCCTTGCTTGGCACCCCGCAAATAAATGCTGCACTTTCCTTCACCACAACCCAGGGTCAGTAGCTTGGCTTTGCTGTGCAGCAGGTAAGCAAACCCAAGTCTGGTTTGGTAATAATTTTCG
The DNA here is from genome assembly GCF_963924675.1 of Phocoena phocoena. NCBI lineage: Eukaryota > Metazoa > Chordata > Mammalia > Artiodactyla > Phocoenidae > Phocoena > Phocoena phocoena. The sequence goes on from NC_089221.1 coordinate 123,314,183, forward strand.
CATTAGAAAATCACCATTTTGCACAGTTTCCAACATAATTTATTCAGGAAAGGATCGGGGGTAATAAAACCATTAGGTAAAAAATTGGGAATAGGACATTTGCAAGGTGCTAAAACATCCTCTACAGATTTCTAATTGTAAAAGAAATAACGGATCTTAACTCTGGAGAAATACTCAAAATGTATCTTTACAATGGAAAGTCCTGAGAGTGTTTTTTTTTAATGTATCTTTACAACAAAAACTCTGAAAGTGATTAAAAATACGTATCTTTATAATGGAAAGTTCTGCAAGTGATCAAAATGTATCTTTAAAAGGGAGAGTTTGAGAAATTATCAAATTTAGCATCACTAAGAGTGGGACAAACTGATATTACGTATCTCTTGATGTGGTACAACAGGAAGTAATGTTTAACCTAAATCTCTTTGTCTGTAGACCATGCTGTCCAACAGAAATAAAATGCGAGTCACATATGCAATTTAAAATTTTCCAGAAGCTACTGTTTAAAAAGTAAAAAGAAACCGATGAAATTAACTTTAATATATTTTATTTAATCCAATTTATTCAAAATATTATTTCAGCATGTAATCAACATAAAATTGAGGTATTTTACGTTCTCTTTGTCATAAGTCTTTATTCTACGCTTTTACAGCACACGTCAATGCAGACTACTCACGTTTCAAGTCCTCTACAGACACATGTGGTTAAGTGGCTAAATTATTGGACAGCACAGCTCTAGACCTAACTCCAGTACAAGGAAAACAAGGGATACAACAAATCACCACTTAGTCCTCCAAAGTGAAAATGCAGTTAACTACTCCTTTGTCACATCCCTTAAGCCCTTAGGAGTAAGGACCGTGTCCTATCCTGTTTGTTTTTCATGTGTGTGTGTGTGTGGGGGGGGGGGGTGTTCCCTACCTTATAATCAATTAAGCTTTAAGGATAGCAGTGAGCAGTTAGAAAACTTAATTGATGCTGTAAGTCTTGGGTGGCATCTAAGTAGTTTCTAATACAGATGTGAAGTTATGTCCAAAGATATTAAGGAGAGAAAATAGCATAACAAAGTATCAGCTAACACTGAGAACTTACCTGAGCCAGGCACATAAGTATCTAGCAAATAGTCATCAGAATGACTAAGTGAATGAATTTTTCAAGTGAAAAACAGAAAGACAAAACTACTACAAACTATAAAAGACATGAAGGAACATATCATCTCATTCCCACCTAAAAATTTGCAGTGACTCTCTGGGTAATTAAATCAACTTCGAATTTCTACCTGGAATCCAAGAATTGTTATAATAAGGCCCAATTTACTTACCTGTTTCCAATTTCTCTCTCATTCCTCCAAGATAAACATTCCATTCCCAGCATTATCTCCCAAACAAGCCATGCATTTGCTTTCACCTCCTAGCCCTTATCCACACCTGGTTCTAAAAGCTTGGAATGCGGCCCTGCTCTCCTAGCTGCTGCTCCAATCCTAATCAACCTTCACGGCGCACCGCATCTGTGAAGTCTTATCTGACTCAAGTCCATAGAAACTTCTCCCTCTTCTGACCTAACAGCCCTGACATCGCTGGCCTTGGTCAAATACATTTTGTTCCCCATGCATGCATTCCTTGTTTAATAAGTATGCTGCAATGGACTGGAGCTATGGAAGCCAGGGCTCTAACACATCTCTGCCACTGATGTATAGGATTTGGACAGGTCACTTGTCCTCTCTAGACCTGTTTCTTCATGTGGCCTCTTTGCTACCCCCTCAGCACACCAGCTACACGCTCCTGCCTCAGAGCTTTTACACCTGCTGTACCCTCTGCCTAATATGCTTTTTTACCCAGATTATCTGCTAACAAAACTATATATGCATTTACCCTTGGACCTACAAGCCAACTTCCATAAATTTAAGATACACTTCCACAAATACAAAACCACATATCCACAAAGTTACTCACCATATAATTCTATACAGGTTCTATAAAATATCAGAAACTTAGAAACACCTAAATGCCCATCCATAGGAAACTAATTGAATGAGTTATGGTACACCTTTACAAAAGTATAACACAGAGGAGAGAAGAGGAGGGACAGAAGGGGGCAAGGGAGGAAAAGGAGAAGGACAAAGAAAGAGATCTCCATGACCTAAAGTAAAAAAACAAGTACATATATTTATCAAAAAATAAATTTAACTTAAAAAAGCAACGTATAAAATAATTATAACATCTACTTTTTACATGAGAAAGGAGGAAGTAAAGTACATATAAATAAATATTTGCTTATTTTTAGAAAGAGACACAGGAAAGATAATCTAGAAACTAGCGAAATGGTTAGCTATAGAACATGGGAATGTGGTGCCAGAGTAAAAATTCTCTGAATGGATGTAGTTTTGACTTTCAAACAGTGTAAGTACTTTACTTTTTCAAAAAATAAATAAAAAGGGGACAAACTCATAAAATTGAGTAAGAGAAACAAATGACTTTATATTAAAACCACAAATGAAAAGGAATTCATTCAAGTAACATTTAAACACAGTGCTTTGACTATTTCCCTTAGTGAGAAACACCTTAAGGACACAAAGAACTGCAAATTTGTTTTTCAAAAAATATATATTGAACTCTACTTAGTAAATTTGTTGTTCATAGTAGCACTGCATTGGCAAGTCTGAAATTACTAACAGAGCAAAGCAGTAAATATACTGAGGTTCTTGGGAACCAGAATTTTCACTGTGTGAGAAGAAAGATACAAATATTTTCAGGGAAAATGCAAGAAAGAATTGTGGTATTAGATAAAATTATGATTTTTATATATACATATTTCTTAGCTCTGCCTGTTGGAAAAGCCTATAAAAACCCTACAACTTAGTAGCAATGAGCACACAAAACACCCAGATCTTGCTTTCTTAATACCACTCTCCATTAAAATGAAGCAGAGGTCCTTGGAGAAAAAACTGATTCCTGTTCTGGGGACAGGAAAATACAAGGTGAACAGGAAACTGCTTGTGCCATTAAGCAAAGAAATGTTCCAAGACTTATGGGGAGATAGCAAAAGCACACAGGAACTAGCTTGAACGGGGCCCCCACTGGATAACTCCAGAAAATCTGAGCAAAGTATAACAATGGTAACAGATTATAGCATATATGAAAAAAAGAACCCATCAGTCCATAGTGGTTTGTAAAGAATGGTGAAAGGCAAAAAATGGAAGCAAAGGGGAAACCTCTTCTTTACAGAAGAATGATACCTAATACATGTAGAAGAAATGATAAAATTAAGAACTCACCCTATTACAACTACCCATGTAGTTACTGGCAGAAAGATGATCGATGAATGCTACCATTACCTGAAAGTTTGCTGGTAAACAGGATATTCACATAAATTTTAAAATATCACCTTACAGGCTCCTTACTAATTACAAAAGAGAAAGATTCCTTTTTCAATGGAGAAATCTGAAGATACTACTTTAACCAAGTGATCAAACTTAGTATCATCAGTAATGGGAACACACCAACAATATATGAATCTGACAATCATCAATACATGATGCAGTGGGAAATATCACCCTGTAGTAGTCTTGCCAAGATTTTAAAACCTGAATCCAACCATGAGAAAACAGACAAATCCAGATTGTGAAGCAAACTTACTAGCAACCGGCATGGAGTCATCAAAAATGTTACTGTGATGAAAGACTGAAAAAGAAAAGCTGAGAAACTGTTCTAGTGTGAAGGAGATCAAGAGACATGACCACAAAATGTAATGCTTAATCTCTGAATAGACCCTGAAAAAAAAAACCTAATATTATTGCTAAACTATATTTTATATGCCCAATGTTACATTTCTTTGGCAAGATATATATATATTATACAAGATAATGTCCTAGTTCTTAGGGGTTACATGCTAAAGTATTGAAAGGTAAATTGTCATGGTGTTTGCAACTTACTGTTAAATGGTTCAAAATTTTTAAAAACTATATTCTAAATGCAAGGCGGTATCGTGGATAGGATCTTGTAATAGCAAAAAGACATTAGCGGAAAAACTAGTGGGACTTCCCTGGTGGCGCAGTGGTTAAGAATCTGCCTGCCAATGCAGGGGACACGGATTCTATCCCTGGTCTGGGAAGATCTCACACGCCACGGAGCAACTAAGCCCATGCACCACAGCTACTGAAGCCTGCGCCCTAGAGCCCGCGTGTCGCAACTACTGAAGCCTGCGCGCCTAGAGCCCGCACTCTGCAGCAAGAGAAGCCACTGCAATGAGAAGCCCGCGCACCGCAACAAAGAGTAGCCCCCGCCAGCTGCAACTAGAGAAAGCCTGCGTGCAGCAACGAAGATCCAACACAGCAAAAGATAAATAAAAATTTATAAAAATACAGGCATATTAAAAAAAAGAAAAACTGGTGAAATCCTAATGAAGCCTTTAGTTAATGGCAGCGTACCAGTATTAATTAGTTTTGACAACTGAACCAAGGTTACATAAAATAATAACATTAGGGGAAACTGAGTGAAGGGTGTACCAGAACTCTCCATACATTAGATGCAACTTTTCTATAAAGCTAAACTATTCCAAAATAAAAAGTGCATTTTTAAAAATGTATGTTTAAAGAGAGAGAAAGCAAATGGAGCAAAATGTTAATAACTGGTAAATCTCAGTTGACAGGTATATGGATGTTTACTAGCCAATTATTTTAACTTTTCTGTAGGTTTAAAATTTGTCAAAATGTGAAAAGAAAATAAAGTGACAGAAGGTTAAAAGCAAAAGAATGGAAAAAGATATTCTACATGAACACTAACCAAAAGAAGACTGATGTTATTATACTAATGTTAGACAAAGTAGCCTTTAGGAAAAAATAAAGGAAAACTTCCTCATTAGAAAAGTTCAATTTACAAGAAAGACAACAGAATCTAAATTTATATGCACCTAATCACACAGCATCAAAATTTATAAAACAAAAATTGTCTGAACTAGAAGGAGAAATATGTATATCCAGGGTCATAAGAGATTTCAGTACGTCTCCAAAACAAAGAGTACACCAAGAAAACAAAACGGTAGGATACAGATTTGAACAATTCAATCTGCAAGTATGACCTAATGCACGTATGTAGAATTCCACAACTGCAGAACAAACATTCTTTAAAAGCTCACATGGAACATGTATAAAGAATGTTCATACACTGGGCAATAAGCTTGTCTTTACGGGAGGAGGCGTAAGGCAGGCTTCCAAGGTGCTGGCATTGTGATATTCCTTGACAGGGTGGTGATTACATAGGTTTTTGCTTTGTTGATAAATTCTGTTTTGTAGTTCATTTTTTGTATGTATTTTATAAATTTGTGTGTATATTATATATTTCTTATGGTTGTTCAGTTTATGTGCATTACATTTTATAACTTAAAAAGAGTTAGAATCCTTTAGGAAGGTAACCATCTCCCATAAAACAATAAGCCCAATGCAGCTTATTTTTCCTTCAGCATTTCAACTAGTTGCTGGTTTTTGTTTCACACATGATGAAGTAATAGGCTTATGCTTAGAGGCTTCCTTATACAAAACTTACATATCTTTAAACATAAAAAATATATTCAGCCCAGCAAGACATTTATTCTTAAGAGAGACACATAGGAATTGAGACTGAGGGAACAGAGAATCCATGAATCCCAGCTCACACTTAATCCAAGAAAGTATAGGTTCATAGGCTCAGTTAATAAAATAGGCACAATCACTTACAAGAGTAAAATTATTTTCCTTTCACCTTTCTTTTTTTTGGCCAAGCTCATTTCATTTAATTTGCCTAAGTTAAACATTAAGTAGGCTTTAGGCCCCAGGAAGGATTACTTTGATGTTGGGAATAACTAAGGCTATGCAGACTGAGGGAGCAGAAAAGAATCTAATGGAGGGAAAACAAAACAGCTGCCCCAGAAGAACCAAACAAACATGACATGATTATGGCCCATAGTAATCTTAATATAATCTTTATATCTTAATCCTGATATAGTAGTAGTAGTAATAGAAGAAGGAGTATTCAGTAACATATACTGAAGGCTCATCATCACCATATCATCAGTAACATTTCTAAAGGTCTACCACCTGCCAGGCACTGTGCTATATATAAGATTTTCCTAGATTGTTTCATCTAAACATCTCACAGTAAGCCCAGAGAGTAGGTAAATTACTAGTTCCATTTTACAGATGAAGAAATAGGCTGAGTAACTGGCCAAAACCACCCAAGTAGCAAGTGTAAGAAATGGAAATCTAACATAGCTAGCCTGACTTCAGAGAATGTAACCTTATCCACTCTGCTATACAGCCTGTTCCTAGCAGATAAACAATGAAATGATTTGCACTTAATGATCTCTAAGGAATATTTCAGTTCTAACGTTCTATGATTTGCTTTAATGATTCTATATTCGAGCATTCAACTAGGCCCAGTAATCTCAAACTGTATAAAGCAAAATAAGGAAGCTCAATAAAATCTCTTTACATCACCTGAAAAGTTAGAATTCAGGTTCCTTAGGATTATCAGAGTTGGACTTTCCCCATATTAAACCCTTCAAGAAATAGAAATGTTTTTCTTGTCTGTCAATCAATACCTAATATTTTTTCCTCATATGAAAACAAATGGCACAGACAATATCAAATGACATTCCAGAAAGAATAAGAGAATTTGCAATGCTGTTGGCTTGATCCTTTTTGTTTTGTTTTTTGTTTTATTTATTTATTTTTGGCTGCATTAGGTCTTCGTTGTTGGGTGCAGGCTTTCTCTCTAGTTGCGGCAAGCGGGGGCTACTCTTTGTTGCGGTGCTGCTCAGGCTTCTCGCTGCAGTGGCTTCTCTTTATTGTGGAGCACAGGCTCTAGGCACATGGGCTTCAGCAGTTGTGGGACAAGGGCTCAGTAGCTGTGGCGCACAGGTTTAGTTGCTCCGTGGCATGTGGGATCTTCCCAGACCAGAGTTCGAACCCGTGTCCCCTGCATTGGCAGGCGGATTCTTAATCACTGTGCCACCAGGGAAGTCCCCATTGGCTTCATCTTTAAACACAATTGGACTCAAGACAAATCTGATAGATGCAGATTTCTGGGGGAAATCCTAAATCCTAAAATTTCACCTAAATTTAGTGAAAATCAAATAAACTGTTTATAAACTATTGATAATTAGCCTTGAAAAAATATTATTGGTGGTTAATTGAATATATTAAAGCTAAAAAAAATTCTTATAAACATAAGACCTATTTGTTCTTTATACAAAATACTGAGTGATCATAATCAAGTCAAAATATTCTCATTTGTTCTTTTAAAATCATCATGAGAGTTCTTTTTAAAAAGCAAAACTAGCTGCCTAATTTACTCTTTTAGAAGAAAAACAGCTAACTCCACAATGGATATAATATAAAAAGTTGTTAGATGCTCCTTAGTCTCATAAATAATATGAAGTATACCTCATACAAGAAGCATACTGACACTTTTGTAATAATCTGAAATACTAGAAGCTTCTGGGAAATGGAAATAATTTGTTAAAAAACAAAAACAAAGTATGGTACAACTACTTCTCTTCAAGCCCTCAATAAGGAAAAAAAATTTATTAGGTCCAGCAATCCAAGAAAACTTGGTGTATTTACAAGTACATGCAGAATTCGATGGTTAGAAATGAAATCTATTTAGGTCCAGCCTAAGATTCTCATAGCCCATCTATAGGCACAATCATAGTAGTAATAACCCCAGAAACCAGGATAAATCTCCAATGTGCCTGAATTTAATGAACCAGATAGATCATTGTATCACCAATATCTGCCCATAGCCCATTTTCAGTAAGATGAATTTTCTTGCTCGTGAGGTCCACGTGGAAAACAGCATGCTCAGAAATGGGGGTCTTCTCAGCGTGCTCTTTTCCCAGGACGGGAACTCGCCGAGGCCCCAACAGTGGATCATCAAATCTCATCAGTTTCACTTTGGAAAGGTCTACAGCAAAAGAAAGTATCAATATGAACATTTAATTACAGTCTCTGACTCAAACCCATGCCTGAGCCTGATAATTCACACTGGTTGTTATATCTAAAACAATATTTTCATCAGATTACTAAATAGGACCCGATGTCAGAAAGCAAAGCTGAATCTAACAAATCTTCATCTTCTGTCAACTTTTACCCAGATCAAAGACCAGCAGAGATTCTGGATAACACATCTCCTGAATTACAAACCAAGGGGAGGGACTGATTATACTTTTGAGTATTATCCTATATGGTCTCTCAAATCACTTTTAATACACTTCAGTTAACCATTTTTCAGAATATTAAAAAGCCTAAAACTTAGTTATCTTGCTTGTCTTGCTTCCTGGAATACTTAAAAGTTCAAGAATTGTGGCTTTTGGGGAAAGATAATTTTGGAAAAAGAATTACTACTCTAAGAAATAGCATTACCAGTTTCTTGTTTTGCTCAAAGGATGAAAGTGTATTAACAAGCTGATGAGAGACAAGGAAAGAAGGGGAATGGCTGGGGGAAAGGGCGCAGGTTTTAGAATTTTGAGCTTTTGGATGAGTTCCAACCCTCCCTTGCTTGAGATTTTCCTGATCTGCTCTTATGCAAGCTGATAAGATGGCTCCTGGTAAAGACAGCACTTGTCCCTTGAACAAATTTATGATCCAACAATCCTGCCAACAACTGAACCCAAAAGAAATTTATTTATTTCAGCAATTCTGAGACTTTTCAACATCAAATGGTTTTATTTTATATGGTAGAAAAACACCATAAATGACTACAAATGCTGATTCTGGATTTACAGCTCATTCTAAGTGTAGCATGGCTAGTTTATACTTAACCTGATCCACAGAAACTGAAGATATTTTCTGAATTACTTCCCACCCCTTTCTAAAGTAGATTGCTGGGTGGTCCATGAGCTACACTCCCTCATGTTGCCTTGAGAGTATGAAACTCAGCATGAGAGGGATAAGGTTTAAAAAAAAAGATAAAAGGAAACATTAATGCAGCTGGCAGCTATGCCAGGAGTACAGGTTATACATTCTATTCTCCTTGGGAAACAAAGACTAAAGGACTACAAGTTTAGGGTAGGGATCCTGGGGCTTATAGAGCAATTATCTGCAACTACCATGAAGGCAAACCCTGCCTAAGAGTCTTTGTAGAGTCTCTGCAGAGGCCATACAATCTATCCCCATATACAGCACAAGCCCTGAAAATTAAAATGGGAAAGGAGCACTTACAGTCTTCTTGACAGCCATGGTCTTATTTGGGGGGAAGAACACAATTCATTTTAACAGCTACTGCAATTCAACATGCACATCAGTGATAGCAAATTATTTTCTTATGGAAGTAGTGACAAGTCCTACCGGCAGATTTTATGCACAAAGCCTTTTACTGCAGATCTGCCTCTGTCTCCCTCTCTCACTCTCTCTGAAACAGACCTCCCTCATCATTCCAAGCAATGCTGAATCAAACTATTTCAAAGAAGCCTTAATACCCAACCAGGCTTCTAAGTGACAAAACACATCTGCTTTGATGTTTCACCATGTAGTTATTACTGCCAATAAAATTATTGGTGCTTTCTTAGTGGTTTTACTATCTTTTCTTATCCCAGACCTCTCTTATCATTGAAAATGTTGAAATTTAAGTCTGCAACTACACAAGATTTAAGGCACTTAAAGATGAGAGTGATTGAGAGTCCCTAGGGATTGATAATGTGGAATGGAGCTTTTCACCTCCAAATTATTAGTTCACATGTGGCATGGGTGGTAAGTGATTTAAAGTCATTATCGTCAAATAGTTGCTCCATGGCCTTTGTGGACTGAATGATGATTTTAGCTAGTGCCTCCTGGACCTAGATCATAATCACCCTCAATACAATTGGCACTAACTGGATGACTTGCTGGCTATCACAGCAGACAGACTGAGAAATATGTTATTGAATTTCACTCCTTTCCCATCTCATATACTCAATATACTCAGTCCCCTTAGATATCAAAGTGTTCTGAGGGCTTCTGGAAAAGTCTTAAGTTTAGAGCTCTTCTGTAGATACTTGGAGGAATATCAACTGCAAACTCCCCCTAATATTTCTATTTTCCAAATTCACAGTAGCCACTAATACCAAACTTAAAGCACTTCATGATAATATTATTCACAGCTAGAATGACAAAGGATGTAAGAATTATGCCAGAGGCTCAGTGAGAAGAGACGAGCTAAAGAAAACACATCAGTACAGTTCTAAAGAACCTAGTGAGTGCTGCATCTGAGTGTATTTAAAAGGGAGTCAGGTTTAACATTATATTATATAATACAATTTCCAATACAGGAATAAAACCTCTTATGCACTATAACCTCATAATAATCCTATCCAGCATGTCCACACAAATATCTGTTTTCTTTAGAAGCCACCATATTGTTCTTCAAAGTTAAGAGTTCTTCCTATTACAAACATTTCTCATGACTGAATATATGCAATATAAAACAGCCAAAAGGAAGGCCACAAAATGGCTTCCTATATGTTCACACTTCAAAATTTTCAAGTTCTGCTTTTTGTGGCCTATAAGTTCTAAGGATGGCATTATCATTCTACAGTACCTGGTTTATTGAAGGAACACGCTAAATGTCTACAACAAAATGGATGAACCTTGAAAACATTTTGCTAAATGAAATAAGACATACAAAAGAACAATATTGTATGATTCCACTATACAGGTACCTAGAACAGTCAAATACATAGAGTAGAAGAGTAGTTACCAGCGACTACAGGGAGGAAGAATGGGGAGTTATTATTCAATGGGTAAAGAGTTTCAGTTTGGGATGATGAAAAAGTTCTAGAAATGGATAGTGTGGTGGCTGCATATCAGTGTGAATGTACTTAATGCTACCGAACTGTACACTTAAACAATGACTAAAATGGTCAACTTTATGTTATGTATATTTTACCACAATTTTTTTAAATGTCTGCAAACAAAAATATTCCTAGTCCTAACATATTGCTGGTACACAGTGAAAAAAGTATCAGTGTGGGCTTCCCTGGTGGCGCGGTGGTAGAGAGTCCGCCTGCCGATGCAGGGGACACGGGTTCGTGCCCTGGTCCGGGAAGATCCCACATGCCGCGGAGCGGCTGGGCCCGTGAACCATGGCCGCTGAGCCTGCGTGTCCGGAGCCTGTGCTCCACAATGGGAGAGGCCACAGCAGTGAGAGGCCCACATACCGCAAAAAAAAAAAATGTATCAGTGTTTCCCTCATGCTAATACACATTTTCCCTTCACCCTCACAGGTATAATTCTCAAGGCCCTATCAAACAATGTTTTCTCCATAAAATCATGTCTGATCACCACAGCTGGAAATAATCTCACCTTTTTCTGTGTGTAAATTTTACTATATCTCTCTTACTGTACTCAGCAGTTTCTCCTTAGATTATGATTATGTACTTCAATAGCTTAGTCCCCTACTCCTTCACTAGATGCAGCCTCCTAATGAACAGTACTTTGTGGACTCCCCAAAGCCCCTAGTACCTACAAAGGAGTCTCTGCATACACAGTTGTCTCTACACACACTACACATGATATTCTCTCAAGAAATGACAACAGAAGGTACACGAATGACTTCAAGAGAACAAAAAATACATGGTAGAATGAATTCCAAAGGGCTATTTTAAGTCTTCTATGTAAATGGAATGTTGTTACCCTGAATATAATTCCATAAATTGGTCACTGTATAGGATTTGTAAATCTTTTCAGAAAATTTTATACTGATGGTATTTGGCCCAATCAACTCTTGATTGCCATAAGAAGAGAAGAGAGAGATTATGTAAAATAGGGAATCTCAACATTAATTTGTCTTCATAATTTGGAAGAAAAATAATACAGAAACAAACTAATTCCCTTCACGCTCTTCTCAGCGTAAGACCAGCTGAGTAATTAAAAAAAGAAACTATACAATCCCACTACTGGGCATATACCCTGAGAAAACCATAACTCAAAAAGAGTCATGTACCACAATGTTCACTACAGCACTATTTTCAACAGCCGGGACATGGAAGCAACCTAAGTGTCCATTGACAGATGAGTGGATAAAGGAGATGTGGCACATATATACAATGGAATATTACTCAGCCATAAAAAGAAACAAAATTGAGTTATTTGTAGTGAGGTGGATGGACCTAGAGTCTGTCACACAAAGTAAGTCAGAAAGGGAAAAACAAATACCGTATGCTAACACATATATATTGAATCTAAAAAAAAAAAAAAAAAAACAGGTCTGATGAGCCTAAGGGCAGGAGAGGAGTAAAGATGCAGACTACAGAATGGACTTAGGACAAGGGGAGGGGGAAGGGGAAGCTGGGACGAAGTGAGAGAGTAACACTGACATATATACACTACCAAATGTAAAATGGATAGCTAGTGGGAAGCAGCTGCATAGCACAGGGAGATCAGCTCGGTGCTTTGTGGCCACCTAGAGGGGTGGGATAAGGAGGGTGGGAGGGAGATGCAAGAGGGAGGAGATATGGGGATATATGCATATGTATAGCTGATTCACTTTGTCATACCACAGAAACTAACACAACACTGTAAAGCAATTATACTCCAATAAAGATGTTAAAAAAAAAAAAAAAGCTGTAAGTTGTTATATCAAATCTAATCATAGGAGATCTAGACTTAATCTTGCTAAGAAATTAAGATTATTTACATATTTTACCCGGAGGCACGCTGTCTAAAAGAAAGAATATGAGGGCTTCCCTGGTGGCACAGTGTTTGAGAGTCCGCCTGCCAATGCAGGGGACGCAGGTTCATGCCCCGATCCGGGAAGATCCCACATGCTGCCGAGCGGCTGGGCCCGTGAGCCATGGCCGCTGAGCCTGCATGTCCGGAGCCTGTGCTCTGCAATGAGAGAGGCCACAACAGTGAGTGGTCTGTGTACCGCAAAAAAAAAAAAAAAAACAAAAAAAAAACAAAAAAAAAAGAAAGAATATGAGCTTTGGAGTCAAATATATCTAAGTTTGAATTCCAGCTCCAGGATTTACTAGCTGTATGAACTTTGCAAGTTATTTAGCCTTTCTAACCTCCATTTCATCATCTGCAAAAGGGAAATAATAGCCTAAATGTTACAGGGTTGTAAAAGGATTAAATGGCCAATACATGGCAGACACTCAATAACTTTTACTCTGTTTCTCTTCCTTCCCCAGGAACAGATTCAGTCAAGCAGGTTAGTTTGGAATTAAGGGAATATGTTCCTTCATTCTGAATACTTCTGAGCGTTGGAAATTGCTTATTACAATTTTAAAGCTAGATGGAATCCTGGAAAAATATCTAATCCAGTGTCCTCATTTCACTAAAAGAGAAATCAGTTTAGAGCTTAAGTGACATGGCCAAGCCACCAAGCTACCAAGTCACAATGTCCCAAAAGAAAATATAGGTGTCCTGATTCTGGGTCCAACACTCTTCCACAACATTACATGACTGTCCCTAAGCAGGACAGTTACTTTTCTTTCACCCCTCTGCTTAGAACTCATCAAATCCACAAGCTACTGCCAAATGTGCACTTCAAGGAAACCATTTACCTTTGATTCCTCGGTCCACCTTCATTAAACGCCGGATTATAGAATCACGGTTATCTCCTTGCCTGATTTCAATTTTGGTTGAGAAGTGGCCATTGAATGGCTGAGAATTCACTAGGGAAACTGATACACCAGGCTAAGAAAATAAAGAGAAAATGACTGTTATAAGAAATCAAACTTGAATACTGCTGAGGGAGAAGGAATCTCTGCTAGATTTTTAATGCCCAATGAAAGACAGATTTAATTCTGGTATTCTAAAATCAAGACCAAGGGATACTCAAATATGAAAGAAAAAATGTACAAAAGCTCATGCTTATAACCAAATGCCTAGGTAAAAATGACTATGAGTACACATATCAATACTGATGATGAATAAAAACAATAATTCTATTTTCTCTTCTAAAACTACCACCATTTATTGAATTCCTACTATGTACCAGACACTGTACGAAGCACTTTATAGACATTATTCCTGTATCCTGAAAGGCAGTTCCTTAAGACCCTTTTTCACAGATGAAAAGCTGAGAACCAGAAAGATTAACGAAGTAGCCCAAGGTCACATAGCTAGTAAGAGGCAGAGCCTCACCTTTACTGAGAATAAACTCATTTCTATGACATACTAACTCCCACATAATATAAACAATATAGTTAAAGAACTTGCTCATTATTTTAAGTGGAAAAAGTCAACTGAGCCTTATGAAACTTAAATACATAGTAGCTTAATGGAATGCTTGAAAGAAGCTTGAAATAAACATATTTGTATGGGGAAAACTATTTCATGTACCTATATTCATGGCCCAAATGACTGTACTTTTAAAAGCCACCATATCTTAATGTAATGAGACTATTTATAATCTGATGATAAATTTAGGAGGTCTGCATGATCATGATTACTTCATTCTTTCAAAATAGACTTCTTCTGCTTGCTGCATTTTCAATTAAATGTGGTAAAAGTGGCAGGATATATGTAAGTCCTCTGTTTATCAAGAAAAGTAGGGCATTTTATGGACTCTCACAATGGCACTCCAGTGAACTTTACCAAATGCTGCCATTCTGAATGGATTCTTTAAGAGTTAATAAATAAAATCTCCCCAAACTTCAAAACCTATTTATCTTCACCAGTAACGGTCAAAGAATAAGAAATTAAAAAAGCATCTCCAGTATAATGGGAAATGATGCATCAATCTGTTTTATGCCAGAAACCAAAAGTCTTGAATACCATTACTAAACCAAAACTCATCTGAAATATGAAAGCTCCTTTTCACTGTTTAAAAAAGTTTCACATTTCAATGTCCACTATCTTTTTTTTTAAGTCAGGTTTTGAAAACCATATTCTTATTTTTAAAATCACAATCAACGTCTGATGCTACCTGTGATAGTAGAGTAAGGAAAAGTGAGGGTTGCATTAACCAGGGAATTAGAGGACCTCAAATCCAGACCCACTACTAACCAACTAAGTGGCCTAAGCCAAGCTAATCATTTAACTTCTCTGGACCTCACTTCTTTCCATCGTTAAAATGATGGTTTTAGATGTAAAGCTCTCTAAGGTCTCTTCTAGCTCTAAAATGCAACGATTCAGTGAGATTCTTTCAACTTACTTCTGTTCTAAAAACATTAAGTGGTTTCCCAGGACAGCAATCTTCCCTGACTTTATCTTCTGCTTCAGAGGCAAACTTGACTTCTATGTGTTCTAGCTAAGTAGAGGGGAAAGATGGAAGTCATTAGTATCACTTAATATGATTGGAATTAGTCATCACCTCATTTCACCAAAGAGCAAAACCAAGTTCTCCACTTATCATAAAATGGCCTGTGCAGTTTTATTATTTTCCATATAAACATTATATGAAACCTATCATCAAGTATTTAACACTCATGTTAGATGCCTCATACATAGTATGTTATTTACAGAGTCATGTTTACCATCTTCTATCAGGAAATCTGGCATCTACCTGCTGCCTAAGAGAAAACAAAAATCAGTATAAAAGGCTTTCACTCAAATAAATGGAAAAACTCAGAAATGTAGCAAATTGCATATACCTGAATACAAGATGACCCTAAATAAAGTGTCCCCATTGTCCCAATGTAAATATCCAAGAAGTTTTTTGACCTCCATGAGTATATATGAACATTTAGAAATATACATAAAATAGATGTCTACTAATACTTTATTAACCCATTTATAATTACATGACATAAAATGCTTATTTAGAAATGCGTATTTCTTCCATTCCTGTATTTCATAAAACAATTTTATTCAAACTCTAAACCTGCACTTTTTTATTTATTAGTGTTTTCATTATTACTAGAACCACTTTTTGAATCCTCTAACACAATTTCCTATAGAAAATTATCTTTCCTTCTGCCTAAGGTGAATGAGAGACAGCATTTTTAGAATCTATATATTAAATTGTCACTGGGGCAGGAAGATGGAATGGGGAGAAACTCAGATATGTGAAAGCTACTGGTAATGTTCTAGTTCCTGAGTTGGGCAGTAGATTCATGGATGGTGATTATCTTACTAATCAAGAAAAAAAAAACGGGGCCAAACATGGACCACTGATAATATATAATGAATCAAGGATTCTAATTAATCCAAATCTGTGATTCTGAGGTCTTAAAGGGAGGGGGGGGGAAAAGCAATCCAGAATACCCCATAATATGAGAGATTCTGAAAGCATTTGAATATAAGGCCTCTCCTCATTTCTTTTTACGGATAATTTTGAGAGGAAATCCAGGCATATACAGTTAGTATTTTAGGAATAGAATAACTGATAAGTGAAGTAAGAGAACAGATCATTTCCTCTTCCTGTAACTTCTATACCACCCATTCTCTTTCCCCCCAAAATATATTTGGCAAAGGTACTAAACATAGAAGATGAAATTTATAAAAAGGTTTATTATAAAACTAAAGAACTGGATAATCCCAGGCCCCTCTTACCTCAAGGGAATTGGTCAGATAGACTATATTCTCCATGAGCACTGCCTGTTCGTCAAATTCTAATTGCAAATCCAGAACACGAGGTCCCATCTTCTCCAGATTTTCCTAGCAGCCAAAATGGTTTTGAAAAACAAAATCACATTAAGAATATGATGAAAAGAACGTATTTCTCCCAAAGCAATCAGTCTCTCAAGTGATAATATCTTCAAATTTGAACAGTTAAAGGAAAGGCCTTGGACTCATGGTTTCCCTTATCTATGTTTGCTCGCTAATGAAATTACTCGCTGAGAGTAATTGTCATTTAAAGTATGATAAGATTAAGACAGCACTGAAAAGACTAGGACAAGGTTTTCAGATTTATAAAAGAAATATGATTTCATCATTGTTAATTTACCCTGACTTTATAATGCAAACTCAAAGAACTCACTTTGACAAGGAATCAAACAAATGTCTTAAAATACCCCTTCAGGTAACAAATAAAATAAAATAAATTAAATGTTTCCAAGATACCACATCTGTAAAGCTATTTCAAGAAACAGTGAATTAATAATAACCAAACAAAACATTCCTATAAATTTAAAAAATTTTTAAAAAGTCAGATTATATGGTTACTCAGATAATCCTACGACATATAAAAAACCATTTCTTATTCTTAATTTTAACATTAAATATCAGTATTTGCTGCTCAAGATGTAACCTTCAAGACCTAAGTTCATATGCACAAATACAGCTAACTGCCTAGAACATGTTTCACTTACATGAAAGTGACCTGACATGATTCTTAATATTCACTACCTTCATTTACCATCCAAGTTGTTTCTTTTCCCATGAGGTGCTAGAAAACCCTTTTCTTATTCCCAGATTTATTAAACACTTTTCAAAGTTTCAAACCACTAATTTGCCTCATAATACCAAGTAATACCAATATTACTGAAAAAATATTTTACTACTCAAAAAATCTAACACTGGTTTTTCAAAAAGCCAACCTTTGAATCTAACATCATTTAAAATCAGTTTCACTGGATTCTACAAAGCATGCCACCAAAATTAATTGCCTCTGCAACCAACAATGGGATATTTTGTTCATTTCCCCATATTGACAATGGATCTGACATTATGACCAATGGCACTAGCTGGGAACCAATGAATTATGAGCATACCAGCAAATATAACTTATTTTTGTAGGTCAAGCCATGATTTTAAATTATTTCTGAAACTTCAAATACCATAAGGCTCAGATAGTTGACTCTGGTTCTAGGAGAATTAAAAGGCTTTCCTAAGAACACAATCTATTCCAATACAAGACAAGCTAAGAGTTTTGGTCTCTTATCAGGCAGGTATCTGTAGCCCACAAGATTCAATAATTAATCTAAAGTGTAAGAATAACTATTACATGCTTAGCAGGCTGGAAGACACTGATATACATTTTCTTAAAAATGTACTGAGCCTACTTTTTGACAGGTAGTATTAAAATGTATTATGTGTATTAATTCATTTACTCCTCACAGCACTCCTAAAAGGTAGGTTCTATTAATTTCCTATTTTATAGATGAAAAACATTGTGGCCCACAGAATTTAAGTGATTTGTCTAAGTCCTCCAAACTAAAAAGTGACAGAAAACAGGATTTGGGCCAAGATTTGTCTGCCCCCAGAGTTTGAGATCTTAAGCAATATACAGTCTTCTTTCTGTTTCTCTTTGTCAGGAAATCCACCAGATCAGTTATATATATGAAAAAGACTAAGAGTTTAACCCAAAGATTCTCAATGGGGGAGCTATGGTGGGGGACTGATTTTGCTACCAGGAGATATTTGGCAATGTATGGAGGCATTTTTGGTTGTCATAACTTGAGTAGGGGAGGGAGAAATTCTACTGTCATCCAGTGGATAGAAGCCAAGGACACTGCTAAACACCCTATAGTGCACAGGACAGCCTCCCACAACCAAGAACTATCCAGCCTAAAATACACATAGAGCCAGTTGAGAAACCCTGATCTAACCACTATAAACAACGTTTAAACCGTTAAGCTAAACCTATAAAAATGTAGAATCTTGTTCCAGTAATAGGATCTAGTAAAAATACCCCAATGTAAGCCAAAAGACTATGCTTCCTCCTTAAAGTGAAAAGAAGGGAAGGTAGAATATGAAGAGAATCATTTAGTGCAGTAATTCTCAACCAATTTTTCTTCCACAATACATATTTTTCACACATTCAGCAATTCCACAGGTAAATCCCAAATCTGATCATTTCCACAACCACTGATTGAAAAGTGCTATTTTAGCAGATTTCTTGGGGGAGACTGTGCCCAAAGTGTTCCTCTTACTTCTACTATCCTATCTAACCATTACCCATGTGGTCACAGCTGCACAAGGTCCACAGCTTACCTTAATCATGGCGACAAATGGCATCACTTTCTTCATGTATTTCTTCAATTCTGGCAAATTGACTAGTTCACTAGCAATGACCTTGTTATCAGGCAATTTTCCACTGTTGGTCTAAAAAAAGAGTGGGAGACGAATGTGAAGAAAAATATTTTAAAGATAATATAGGATAGTAGATGTAGCCAGACATGAAATGGTGGCCTCTACCAATCTGCTAGAGAGCAGCACAAGAGGGTGCAGCCTCTAGCATCACGGGGAAGTGAAAGGTAAATGAATAATACAGAAAGGAGTCTCCTCTTTCCTCTAAATTCAAAGGACACATGTTTTTTCGGGTAAAGG
Organism: Phocoena phocoena; assembly: GCF_963924675.1. Lineage (NCBI taxonomy): Eukaryota > Metazoa > Chordata > Mammalia > Artiodactyla > Phocoenidae > Phocoena > Phocoena phocoena. Next base: position 123,333,345 of record NC_089221.1, read on the forward strand.
AGAAGAGCATGTGCATGATGCTGAAATATTTAATTTTCCCTTACACTAATGATACCTCTAGGATTGTAACATTAGATCTTATCTAGTGATAAAATGGTCTTATAAAAATCCTATTTGTCTTCAAACTTAAAACTTCTCAAAGCATTTCATTAGTCATATCAAAATGAAAACTATACAACTATCATATAAGATGTATTATAATGTCTGCTTTTGAACACTCTGCCTTATAAATTGTTACCACAAATGTGAAAAAAGAATCTCTAGCTATCAACCTGTTAAAAATAATATAATTTCTATCTACCAAAAATAAATATCTATATCATAAGCATTAATATGCACAGTCCCAAATGAGCTGCCTGAATTCAAATTCACTCCTGTGAACATCAATAGAGGAGAAATAAAGTAAGCGGCCTTTCCAGACTTTTGGGTGACCTATTTTCTCCTTATTGTAAAAGAATCACACCAAAGCCAAGGGTTGGGAATAAATCTAAAAGAAAAGTAACATACAGTAAGATTTCCAATAATCTATTTACTTTCAATTCTAACCTTTACTAGAGTACATAGGAAAAAATATTTTCTCCACTTGCCAATACGTTGCTTTGAATTACATAAGAAAAAGGAGAGGGTGGAACACACTCTTTTTTCCTTATGTCACCAAAAAGGTGCCATATTGAACATAAGAACATTCTTCTTGATTATAAGCTGACATTCTTTTAGTTCTTTTGGATGAAAACAAATGAAAATTTTAAAGGAAGCTGGTCATTCCAAATAATGCCAATAGATGATGTTGATTTCAAACTATGCAATCTAGTCAATAAATATTAAGTAAAAATATAACTTCTAAAAGAACAGTGGTGATTAATTTTTTAATATCTGGGACATTACATGCCATATTCGGTTCTTCTGCTTCCTTGAAAATGCTGGTATGAATATATATGCCACTGAGGCAAAATTTCATTTTTCTAACTACCAAAGTAGCTTTTACTCTTTTACTTACCATAAGTCAAAACTCTGCAAGCAGATTCTAAAAGCTACACTCCATTTCTATCAAACGCAATCAAAGGAAGAGGTAGTTCTCCATAAAAACAGGTTCACATATTGTAGAATACAAAAATACTTGCTCTTCTCTTTCCATTAAATCTTACAAATATAAAAGTTCTTCTGAGTATTTCTTGGTTAACCATGAAAAGTACTGAGACAAAATTCCAATAAAGGTCTAGAAAATCAAAGCTAAGGATTTTTCCTTTATATTACCGCTTTATGCTTTGGCCATAATCCCTATTTGGTCTCTTTCTTTCTCTTTTTAAAGTGCGCCTTAATGGTTTCTGTCCACCAATAACTGTTGCTTATAACCTGAGCAAAAATTCTACAACATATACTTTGTTTCCATATTTTGAATGTGAAAGGAAAAAGGAAGGTGAATTTTTTTCTCTAGGAAAACCTAGAACTAAGTTTAAATATTGAGTTCCCTTTAAATACAACTATCATATTTAATAGCTATTTACCTGACAATCAAAAACACAACATCAAACTCTCCATTTCTATGGGTAATTATCAAATTGGACATTTTCTTTTAAATTACTCAAGAGCCAAGCTTCAAATTTTTTCAAACATAATAATGTTAAGGCTTCATGAATGCCAGTGTTCAAGGCACAACAAATGCAAAAGGCAAACTCAGTCCTTTTGCTTCATAATTTTAACCACACATATGAAAAAGTCCCACACCTTTTGATTACATACAACTAGATCTAGTATTTTTTTATGAAAGTTTCAGAAATGATGAAAAACAGCTTTTCCCTCGGCATCCATTTAAGAGCCACCAAGGATAACAAATGGCACTCCATGCATAAAGGTAATTAAACAAAGCTGCCTGTCTTTCTTCCCCTAAACGTTGCCAACATCCTAAAAACAAAAACAGCATAGGGAGAACACGACACTGCTGGGGTGAGGTGGGGGGGGAGTCTATTGAGAACGTCACCTCAAAGTGATGACGCAGAACTGACAGGGTGATATGTTGCCAAGACGGATAGTTCTTCGCCACATAGATGGTGCAATGTGAAGGTTTCTGAGGGAGCTGCTTGTCAGTCTTCTACAGGGCAGAAGAAAGAAAAAACATTTAATCACTTTCATATACACCAAAAATGAAAGAACCCTCTGCCAGTATATAGCACTACTGCCTTTAACGTTAAAAACTATGCATACAATAGAACTGCATTAGAAATGAAAATAGCCCTACATTAGCAATGAAAATGGCCCTAAGGAAAGTTGTCTTTATTTTCATTACTATTAAATGTTATTTGACCAATAACTTTTAAGGAATGACATTAAAAAAAAAAAAAAGACTTCACCTTCCCTTTAGCTGGTATCATATAGTTCTTGAGTCGCAATCTAAGGTCGTGTGCTACTTCCATGAGATACTGTGAGGAGCGTATCAAGCTTTCATCCACAGGACCTGCCAGAGGCCATGAAGCATTCATAACTGAGTCGGGCTTTAAAAAAAAAAAAAGGTTCAGTGAGATTAGACAACACAACTATTTTATGATTCTTGGTTACAGTTTCATACCAAGACATGGTGTGTAACTGTGTGCTCAAAGTTCAAACCTGACTACATATAACACGCGTCCACAGACCCTGATCTAATGTTCCCTAGAATCCAAGCTGTGAAGTCTGACTCTACATTCTTAATTAGCACCCATTTGTACAAGCATATTGATACCCACACACATATGCTCACTTTCAAAGAAAATTATGTAATGCTAATTGGCCTAAATTTAATCTTTGTTATATAAATTATGCATACTCTCAGCTTTTATCCTACTAATACATCCAGTACTGAAAGTATGGCTATTTGGAATATATATCATGAGCACATTTTTGCATTGTTCACACACTGAAAAATACAAAAGAGCTTGGCTAATAACGCTGGAAAGGAGTTATTAAACCAGCCAATCTGTTTTTCTGTAAGCCTGGGAGAAATAAATTTATCTTCACAGTAAGAAGGCTAATATAAAATCCCTGAGTATGCAGCCCTATATATGCCAGGAATTTTATATAAAACAAGAATATGTATGCAAGTATATACTTCTATCTTTGTTTATAAGCAGCTCATAACAGTTATTTACATCTTTCTCAATAATTTCACCTTTCTAAACAAACAGTTGAGAAAACAGTATTAGTTATACATGTATTCAAATACATTATAACATTTCCTAATAAGAATTAGGTGATAAACAATACGCACAAAGTCACATTATTAAAATATACAATAAAAATAAATAAATAAATTTTTTAAAAATTAAAAAAAGGGGGGGCCTCCCTGGTGGCGCAGTGGGTAAGAATCCACCTGCCAATGCAGAGGACACGGGTTTGAGCCCTGGTCTGGGAAGACCCCACATGCCACGGAGCAACTAAGCCTGTGTGCCACAACTACTGAGCCTGTGAGCCACAACTACTGAGCCCATGTGCCACTACTGAAGCCCGCGTGCCCAGAGCCCAGGCTCTGCAACGAGACAAGCCACCGCAATGAGAAGCCCACACACCGTAATGAAGGGTAGCCCCCGCTCGCCGCAACTAGAGAAAGCCCATGCACAGCAACGAAGACCCAACACAGCCAAAAATAAATAAATATATTTTTTAAAATTTTTTAATAAGATAAAATATATACACCGTGTATAAATTAAGGCATATATACCCGATGTAGCTTCAATTTAAGCTGCTGTAATAATTATGAGATAATGAACCCAATATTATTCTTGAAATACTCATTTTCAGTCTTTCTCTCTTAAGTAACATTATTATCCCAGTATTTATTTAATGAGGCCACAATCAAAACCACCCAGAACATCTTAAATGCATAAAGCTACCTTTCCCAGGAGTGTCCAGATGTGCTCACACAAATGAGGACAGAATGGAGCCAAGAGAAGTGTCTGAACTTCAATAAACCGGAACACGAGGTCTCGGTGCATCCCTTCTATGGCCAATTCACGGTACTTATCTTTCGCAGCCTACAAAATTTGGAGTTATTTACCATTTCTCTCCCCCACTTCTTTAAAATAAAATTATAGGAAAAAAAACTCAGTATCTCTATTTTAATGCATTTTTAAGTATTTAGTCTTTTAAAATTCCATAATAAACTTTACTAAAGGTTTTACTTTATTTTTAACAACCTGAAAATAAATGTGTATCAATCCTTAGGTTAAAAACAATAAATTGTTTAAATTTATACATCTTTGATAATCTTTGCTATTAAGCATTTCTTTTTAAGCACTTCTTAGCCATTCAGGGTTCTTTGGGGGCCGCTGTTTGTTCATGTCCTTTGGTAATTGTTCTTTGGACCATTAGTATTTTTTTGATGGGCTTGTCAAAATCCTGAAATACAGACTGTAAATAATTTTCCAGTTAACTGTGTATTTTTAAGATGATTTCAGTTATGATTTTCTTATCTATGTTGGCAAATTCATCAGAACTTTTATGGTTATTCCTTTCTTTTGTTTTTATGATTAGGAAATCTTTTTTCAATTCTAAAATCAAATAAATGTTCACTTAGCCCTGTTTTTCAGAAAAAAAAAAAGTAAATCAATCCTAACAAAAGGATAATGCAGTTTTATACTGATTCTCAAGAAAATCTGAAAAAGACATTTTGCAATGGACATAAAAGATGAACAATTTAAACTGTGTACTAAGGGTGAATGCTCAGTAGCATGCATTAATAGCATCAAATCAAAAAGGCTGTAAATATGACACACTGCTATGCTCAGCACTTATCCTTATTTAATCACATCTCTGAAAACCAAGTTACATAAATCCCAATGTGATATTTTACAAAACTGACTGAGGAAAGCTACATTTTTACTTTAAGCACTTGAACTGCCAAACTTGAGGATATGCTGACACCTTGTGGAAAACCTCAGAAAATGTTTGCTTTCAAACTAATAGCAATTAGTTACAATTATGCCTTTGTTTTTCATCAACTTTAAAATGTTTTCCTGGAAAACGTGTCTAATTTTTAGATTTAACCTCTTTATTAACCCACAGCTCAACTAGGAATAGAATTACTTACATTAAAGAGACATAATATAAAAAGTACCCAAGAAAACTATTTAAAATCACAATGTATTGAATATTTTACAAATTTTCAGTCTCCACTTAAGATGAGTTATAATGCTACAGCAGGAGGAGAAAAAACAAGAAATACATCATATTGACACTGACGTATTTTATAGCTACGAAAAGAATAGCCTACCTGAAACTCAAAAAACCCTGTTTTCAAAGCTTCTTTAAACATCATCTTTTCATAGTTTTGATCTGTTTTTATAATGCCTGCATTCATTTCACTATTGAATAGGAAAAAAAAGGTAATTGAGTTTAAAGGCAAGTACATATATATAGGTATAAAAAACTTCCACACACACTAATAAACATTAAAATGAGAACAATGCATGAAACATTTAAGACTGCTCAACCACAAAACCATCTTTGTATTCCTCAAAACTAACCACTGCAGCCTCACACTGTCTATCCACTCTTGAGTATTGTTGTAACACTACTTAGGGCTCCTGTTTATGACAACACAGTTAACCACATGCTTGTTTAAAAATTCCTTGATGGTCACCCTGATACCAAAACCAGAAAAGATACTACAAAAAAAAGAAAATTACAGGTTAATATCACTGATGAATACAGATGCAAAATTCCTCAACAAAATACTAGCAAACACAATCCAACAACACATTAAAAGGATCATACACTATGATCAAGTGGGATTTATCCCAGGGATGCAAGGATTCTTCAATATACGCAAATCAATGTGATACACCATATTAACAAATTTAAGAAGAAAAACCATATGATCATGTCAATAGATGCAGAAAAAGCTTTTGACAAAATTCAACACCCGTTTATAACCAAAAAACTCCAGAAAGTGGCCATAGAGGGAACCTACCTCAACATAATAAAGGCAATATATGACAAACCCACAGTCAACATCATTCTCAATGGTGAAAAATTGAAAGCATTTCCTCTAAGATCAGGAACAAGAAGACAAGGATGTCCACTCTCACCACTATTATTCAACATAGTCTTGGAAGTCCTAGCCACGGCAATCAGAGAAGAAAAAGAAATAAAAGGAATACAAATTGGAAAAGAAGAAGTAAAACTGTCACTACTTGCAGATGACATGATACTATACATAGAGAATCCTAAAGATGCCACCAGAAAACTACTAGAGCTAATCAATGAATTTGGTAAAGTTGCAGGATACAAAATTAATGCACAGAAATCTCTTGCATTCCTATACACTAATGATGAAAAATCTGAAAGAGAAATTAAGGAAACGCTCCCATTTACCAGTGCAACAAAAACAATACAATACCTAGGAATAAACCTACCTAGGGAGACAAAAGACCTGTATGCAGAAAACTGTAAGACACTGATGAAAGAAATTAAAGAGGATACCAACTGATGGAGAGATATACCATGTTTTTGAACTGGAAGAATCAATACTGTGAAAATGACTATACTAGCCAAAGCAATCTACAGATTCGATGCAATCCCTACCAAATTATCAATGGCATTTTTTACAGAACTAAAACAAAAAATATTAAAACTTGTATGGAGACACAAAAGACCCAGAATAGCCAAAGCAGTCTTGAGGGAAATAAATGGAGCTGGAGGAATCAGACTCCCTGACTTCAGACTATACTACAAAGCTACAATAATCAAGACAATACGGTACTGGCACAAAAACAGAAACATAGATCAATGGAACAAGACAGAAAGCCCAGAGATAAACCCACGCACCTATGGTCAACTAATCTATGACAAAGGAGGCAAGGATATACAATGGAGAAAAGACAGTCTCTTCAATAAGTGGTGTTGGGAAAACTGGACAGCTGCATGTAAAAGAATGAAATTAGAACAATCCCTAACAACACACACAAAAATAAACTCAAAATGCATTAGAGACCTAAATGTAAGACTGGACACTACAAAACTCTTAGAGGAAAACATAGGCAGAACACTCTTTGACATAAATCACAGCAAGATCTTTTCTGATCCACCTCCTAGAGTAATGGAAATAAAAACAAAAATAAACAAATGGGACCTAATGAAACTTCAAAACTTTTGCACAGCAAAGCAAACCATAAAGACAAAAAGACAACCCTCAGGATGGGAGAAAATATTTGCAAACGAATCAATAGACAAAGGATTAATTTCCAAAATATACAAACAGCTCATACAGCTCAATATTAAAAAAACAAACAACCCAATCCAAAAATGGGCAGAAGACCTAAATAGACATTTCTCCAAAGAAGACATACAGATGGCCAAGAAGCACATGAAAAGCTGCTCAACATCACTAATGATTAGAGAAAAGCAAATCAAAAGTACAATGAGGTATCACCTCACACCAGTTAGAATGGGCATCATCAGAAAATCTACAAACAACAAATGCTGGAGAGGGTGTGGAGAAAAGGGAACCCTCTTGCACTGTTGGTGGGAATGTAAATTGATACAGCCACTATGGAGAACAGTATGGAGGTTCCTTAAAAAACTAAAAATAGAATTAGCATATGATCCAGCAATCCCACTACTGGGCATATACCCAAAGAAAACCATAATTCAAAAACACACATGCACCCCAATATGTATTGCAGCACTATTTACAATAGCCAGGTCATGGAAGCCACCTAAATGCCCATCGACAGACGAATGGATAAAGAAGTTGTGGTACATATATACAATGGAATATTACTCAGCCATAAAAAGGAACGAAATTGGGTCATTTGTTGAGACGTGAATGGATCTAGAGACTGTCATACAGAGTGAAGTTAAGTCAGAAAGAGAAAAATAAATATCGTATATTAACACATATATGTGGAGCCTAGAAAAATGGTACAGATGAACCAGTTTGCAGGGCAGAAGTTGAGACACAGATGTAGAGAACAAATGTATGGACACCAAGGAGGAAAGTGGCGGGGATGGGGTGGTGGTGTGCTGACCTGGGAGATTGGGATTGACATGTATACACTGATGTGTATAAAATTGATGACTATTAAGAACCTGCTATATAAAAAAATAAATAAAATAAAATTTAAAAAACAAACAAAAAAATTCCTTGATGGAAACTTTATTAAGAAGCCCAAAATGCAACATGAAAATAGCTTTACTAAGGCTGTAGTCAGGTTTAATTGTTGCATTTTAAACAACTGACATTGGATTAAATATATATTCCTTACACTACCTCAGGCCCTTCATAATTTGGCCTAATATGGCCCCAACTTGTTTGATCTCCTACTTCTGCCCTCCACATACTGTACACTTCAAATAAATACCATACTCTTTCCATGGCTTTCTCCTCTCCTTCAAAAATTAGGTTTACTTTTCAAGAAACCCAGAACTCACATGCCATCTCCTCTAATTTCCCTCTATCCCTACTATTGCACTTATAATTGGTTGGGTAAGTGTTTTTCTCTCCTGCTAGACTACAATGAAGGATCAAGTCTTATTCATCTTTGTAATACCAGTGCTTCGGATGTTTCTGATACAAAAAGACTGATAAATGTTTTTTGAAGGAAAAAAGAAAAGACAATTCTTTTCCTTTAACCTGCTTTTCCTTTAACCATTCCACCCTCCTCTAATGCAAGACAGCATGGTAAAATGGTCATGAGAATGGGCTTTGGAGACAGAAACAAATTCATATCCCAAGTCTGAAATTACCAGCTTTGAGACATTTAATGAAATACTTAATTTTTCTAAGCTTCAATTTCTTTAACTATAAAATAGAGCTAATAATATCTTTATCATATAAAATTGCTAGAAGGCTAAAATCAGATAATGGATGCAAAGTAATTAGCATAGTACCTGGCACAAGTAAGCTTTCAGTGAATAGTAGTTATTATTAACATCTAATTTATTTAATGAGGAAGAAAAAGAAAACTTAAAAATACAGCAGGACTAAGCTACTCTGAAGTACAAAGTGGTTGAGGTCCATAGATTACCTGGCGAAAACTCTATCATTGAAGGTGTTGGCAGGACCACTTCTTAGGCTATCCCAGTTGGCAACCATTTCTTTCACCCATTCCACCCAGGTGTACAGACGGAGAATACCTGCATCTGCCATGGTTTCCACAAAGTTAGCATCTTCAACAGTGTCACCAGCATCAGCTAGAGCCAAGCGCATTCCTGGAAGAAGAAAAAAAAAAATCAATCGATGATTTAAAAATGAGGTTACTGCATATCAACTACATATCCAGTTGACTACACTGCCAAGCCTACATATAAATTAAGAAATAACAAGTGCTTTAAAGGACTGCATATATCAACAGCAAAAATAAAGATCACCAAAAGTAGAATCCATAATGATGTTGCTAAAATATTTGAATTTTCTCTATTGATTTGCATACATTTAGCATCAATATGTGTTTCTTCTCAGGCATGTTGAGTTAATGAGATAAAGTGATCTTTAATGAGGCAGAGGGAAAAAATGCTAAACTGGGGAAAGATATCCCTATCAACATCTCAGCCTCATTTATAGGTAGCAAAATATTATTGTATTTTAATGCATTAAGAACACACAGAAGTGGGCTCCCCTGGTGGCGCAGTGGTTGAGAGTCCACCTGCCGATGCAGGGGATACGGGTTCGTGCCCCAGACCAGGAAGATCCCACATGCCGCAGAGCGGCTGGGCCTGTCAGCCATGGCTGCTGAGCCTGCGTGTCCGGAGCCTGTGCTCCGCAACAGGAGAGGCCACAACAGTGGGAGGCCTGCGTACCACAAAAAAAAAAAAAAAGAACACACAGAAGTGCCTTATGTGCACAAATACAGATTTTCTTAGTCCTAAAAGCAGATTCTTCCAACTTTCCTACAAACGAAATATGACTTTTCAACCAAAATCTTCCATTCTAAAATATTGAAAAAAATCATCAATAAGAGTCTAAGTAAATTACAGGACATCCTTACAATGGAAGACTATATTGCTGTAAAAGAGTGAGGTAACTCTTGTGTATCAACATGAAGTGGTCTCAAATATGAACTAAGTGAAGAAGGCAAATTTCAAAACAGTATGTAGGGTATATGCTACCATCTGCGCCTTAAAGGAGGAGATGAGAATATGTAACATCAAGTTATGTATGCATTAAACAATACACAAGAAGCTGAACACATTTTTTTAACTTTTTATATTGAAATAATTTTACAGTTACAGAAAAGATGCCAAAGATGAGAATAAACATATACCATTTACCAGACTCTCTTAATGTTAACAGCTTACATAACCAGTTTCAAAAGCAGGAAGTTAACATTAGTATGATACTATTAACTGAACTACAGACTTTATTCAAATTTCACCAGTGCTTCCTCTAATATCCTTCTCTGTTCTAGGATCCAATCCAGAATCCCACCTCGCATTTGACTGTCGTATCTCCTTGGTCTCTTCAAATCTGTGACAGTTTCTCAGTCTGTCCTGGACCTTGACTTCTGATGAACAGTAGTCAGGTATTTAATAGAATTTCTCCCAACTTGGGTTTGTCTGATGTTTTCTCATGATTAAACTGATGTTATGAACCTCTGGCAAGAATATCACAAAAGTGATGCTGTGTGCCTTTCTCAGTGCATCATTATCAGGGAGGTAGGTAATGAGGAAAAAAACTTAAAAATACACCAGGACTAAGCAACTCTAAAGTACAAACCTAAGCAACTCTAAAGTGCAAACCTTCCTCACTTGGTCAGGTAGACTGCCTGCCAAGTTCCTCCACTGTAAAGTTATTGTTTTTCCCTTTGTGATTAAGAAATATCTTAGGAGAGAGACTCTGAGAATATGCAAATAATCTTCTTTTTTTTTTAACTTTCACCCATTCATTTTGGCAACCACTGATGGATCCTGTCTGTGACAATATTACTATGATGTTTGTCTAATGGTGATTTTATATTTCACTCAGTCCTTCTACTTTATTACTTGAAATTCTTCTGAAAGGAAGAACAGTCTCTACTCCACTTATTTATTTATTCAATTATTACTATACATTCATATGGATTCATAAATATTTAATTTATTCACTGGGTTATAATTCAATACTATCATTATTTACTTTGTTTCCTAAACTGCTCTAGCGTGGACAATTGGGAGCCCCATCAGGTTGGCTCCTGTGCCCTTTCAAACTGTCCCCATTCTTTTTTAAACATTTCCTTACTTTCTGGCATCATAAAATGTTCCATGCTCATCTTGTATGTTCCCTACTCCAGCCCTCAAATCAACCCTTCTCCTAGGAACCCTAGCTCCTTTTATTGGAGAATGGTGTTTGGAAACCAAGATCTGAATGCCAGGTGTTTCATTACCCATGGGCTCTCTCAGCAGAAAGAACTAGAAAAATAAATGCATGTATACTAACCCACACATAAATCTATGTTTATTTTTATATCTGTCTGTATGTAAAATAAAACCTGTGAGTTCATACTGATGTTGCCAATTTCAATCCAACACCACAGGGTTCATTCTAGCATTTCCTCTTGACCTATTTATAGCTTCTGACAATGAGCTCTCATCTATAATATATTTATTTGTTAAATCCCAGTAAACCCATAAAAGTTTCAGAATTGTTAATCTACACCTCTTTAAAAGAAAATAACTACAGTATTTGTGCACAGTTCTTTTTGCCTTACTGTGTTCAGTCAAAATACTGTTTTTCTAAGTAACTTAGGTTAGTTCTTCCCCATCCCCTTCAGTGCACTCTCAAACTATAGTAGCCATGATCAGCAAATGATCAGCCATGATGACCAAAGACTGGATTACATAAGAAATAACTGGTTCTTTCAGGTTAGACAGTGCATTTCTTCTCTTGACAAAGTAACAGTTAAATGGAAGAGTAATGAGGCCAGAGAAAACATATTTTTTGAAGAAATGAATGCTCCTAGGTTCAAGTCACTTATATGTATACCAAATATGGAGGAAATACTTTGAAAAAGGTTCCTACATACTTAAGATCTCTACAAACCAACTATTTTTTTTTAAGATTTTTTTTTTTGATGTGGACCATTTTTAAAGTCTTTATTGAATTTTTACAACGTTGCTTCTCTTCTATGTTTTGGTTTTTTGGCCGCAAGGCATGTGGGATCTTAGCTCCCCAACCAGGGATCGAACCCACACCCCCTGCATTGGAAGGCGAAGTCCTAACCACTGGACCTCCAGGGAAGTCCCCCTACAAACCAACTCTTTAATCTTAGAAGTAGCATGAAATTAGGAACAAACCAGGTAGCACTTACAGTGAGTTTCCTTTGAAAGAAGACTAATAATCTTAGCTTAAATCTGTTCCTAAAAAGATCAGATCAGCAATTCTTATGTTTTAAAAATTACGTTCCTGTACACAGAAAACATGAATATTTTAAAGTATCGGTAAAAGCGAAAGAGAAAAGCAATGAAACTGAAACAATGCTAACTTGCCTTCTGTAAACTGAGGAGAACTGGACACTATGCAACTGCAATAACAAAAAAGCATACTCACCATCGGCTGAATATTTGTCAAGAGCTTGGGTCAAAGTGAGGAAGTTGCCTGTGGATTTTGACATCTGAAAGAGAAAGTCAATGATCAGGCATTAGTAAGAGTATATATAAATAAAATAAACGAAATCAGCCACATCAAATTAAATGGGTTGGCCACAATCAGATAAAAACCAAAAGGATCAGAAGCATGGAAAGGAAAAGATACCTTATATTAACTTTACAGAGGAGAAAACTGAAGTGACTTGTCTGAGTCACTAATCTAGTCAGTGACAAAGCTAGGACAGCATCTCCAGTCTGATACTCAGTCCACGGCTCTTTCCATTAACCAATACTGTCCCTTAGGAATTGGTTTACACACATGGATGATTCTACTATAACTCTGGAATATTCAGCTGGTCATAAAGAAGAGCTTTAGGGCTTCCCTGGTGGTGCAGTGGTTAAGAATCCACCTGCCAATGCAGGGGACATAGGTTCGAGCCCTGGTCCAGGAAGATTCCCACATGCCGCAGAGCAACTAAGCCCGTGCGCCACAACTACGGAGCCCGCGCGCCTAGAGCCTGTACTCTGCAACAAGAGAAGCCACCGCAATGAGAAGCTTGCGCCTCAACCAAGAGTTGCTGCAACTAGAGAAAGCCCCACTTGCTATAACTAGAGAAAGTCCGCGCACAGCAACGAAGACCAAACGCAGCCAAAATAAATAAATGAAAGAAAAATTAAAAAAAAAAAAAAACACAGAAGAGCTTTATAGCAATTAGAGTCATTCAGTAATGAATGGACAAGCTCATGAGGTCAAAATTAGGGTTTTAGGGAACCTCCTGTCATTAGGGTCACAACTGGCTATTCAAGCTGTGCTCTGCCTGAAGGCAGCACAACTAAGGAGGAACTGTGCCCAGCCTAGCAATCTTTACTATTTAAAAAATGTTTATGTTTTTGTAACTTTGCTGATACCAAAGAGAGGTGGTCATTCTATCAATTTTCTACTATATGGCAGTAAAATACTTTGTTCTAATAAAATGAGTATAATGTACATATAGCACGACAATGTGGAGGCCAAAGGAAATGTCATGTTATAACAGGATTCCTATTTATATACTCACATATACATACACCCATATACACACATACATATAAATACATATATGGTTCACTTTGACCTACAAAGAACAAATGAGTTTGATAATCAAAAGTCCTTGTTGGGGCTCCCCTGGTGGTGCAGTGGTTGGGAGTCTGCCTGCTGATGCAGGGGACATGGATTCGTGCCCCGGTCCGGGAAGATCCCACATGCCGTGGAGCAGCTGGGTGTGTGAGCCATGGCCGCTGAGCCTGCGCGTCCGGAGCCTGTGCTCCGCAACGGGAGAGGCCACAACAGTGAGAGGCCCGAAGTCCTTGTTGATTTAACAAAATCTATAAAATAGCTATTTTTCAGCCTAATGTACAGATTACCTTACATGAACTTTTTTATTCCCTTTCAATATTAGGACACTGGTAAAAAATAACATCTCATTTTGCAATTCATATCATCTGCTATGTTTAAATCTATAACTATTTTCATTATGACATACCTATAGCAATGAATATTCTTTTACCATTAATATTCCATCAGATGTAGCAAGATTCACTGGTTGGAACAAATCCAACTTGTTGAAATTGTTATTAATGAGAAATAAATAATATTGTAACTTAATTTTTTTGTTTAGTTGAGGAAGGGTGCCCCTTTCTAATGTACACAAAAGCATCATGGGGGAAACAAGGGCTTGTCAAGAGGTTGGCATAACTCCTGGTGAGGATATTGAATAATTAGGTGAAGTCCTATGTAGCATAAAAAAAATCATATATTGAATATTTTAGTAGTGGTAATGAAAAAGGGAAGTTGCAGTAGTATGGGGAGAGAGATACCATCTGGAAAGAAGCATTAAATGACATTTTAAAATCCTATAAACTCCAAAATTCTATTATTCTAATTTAGTGGCCAGTCACAGTATAAAGCAAAAACCACCAAATTATTTTCTCAACTTAATGAGAAAGATATTGTTGGGTCACCATGCTAGGATCTTTACATTTCCTGTCGCTTTCTCTCTCTCCTCCCGTAAAAATTTGTGTCACCCTTTGCCACTCTAATACAAATGTTATAATAGGAAGTTTTCCCCATCCCGCCTCTCAATTAATACTATCTACTCCACTCACTCAATTTTAAAATAAACTTCTCATTTACGCTGGTAGTCCTAAACATTTTAAATGGAAGATATTTAACTCTCTGATTTTCACATTCTTTATTTCTTTAAAAAGTACAACATCCTAAATCTGAAAAACTTTTCTGTAGCATTTTAACCTTTCAAGAGGCAATGAGCCTTACCTTCTCAGAGTTGAGGAGGAGATGTCCGTTTGCTCTCACAGCTACAGGCCATTTATCACTTGACAGGAAAATGTTTAAAGATAGAAAATAAAACTTAATGATTATGGTTTAGGCTTAAAAATTTGAGGTAAATGCTAAAAGATTCATAAAAGATTGCTAAGGCAAATGTGCAAGGATATTAATTGAGTCCTGTTCATAACAGGAAACCAATGAAAGCAAGGAAAGTATCCATTAGTAAAGGACTGGTTATATTGATATAAACTATGGTACAGGAATACAATGAAATACTACGTAACTATTTTTAAAATACAGGCACAGCTATATATATAAAAAGATCTTAGAAATATACTATTACAAGGAAAAAAACAGACAGAATACTGTCTATAATGTGGCATCTTTGTATAAATTAAAAAATAAACAAGTATAGATATCTGCTGCTGGTATATGCATACATACATTTTCCAGAATAAATCACAAGAAAGCAGTAGCAGTGATGAGCTTTGGGAAATAGACTAGTATAGGGAAAAGGGTGAAAGTTCACTTTTAACTTTGTACCTTTATGAGCTGTTTGAATTTTCAAAATATGTACATATCATTCATTCATTCTAACAATGAGATCATGTAGAGGGTAATGTTAAGAGCAAGAGTTCTGGAGCCAGACTGCTGGGTTCTGCATCCCGGTTCTGCCATTGCTGGGTAACTCTGGGTGAGTCATTTTGAGCTCTCTATGCCTCACGAAGGTTCCTTGTCCGTAAAAACGAGGATATTACAGACCTTCCCCGAAAAGTTGTAGTGAAAATTACACGAGTTACTAAAAGTGATTAGAAGAGTGTCTGACAAAAGCACTTGAAGCTACTACTTATCTTTAATTTTTAAAACCCTAATACATGTCCAAAACTTGATGCAAGGGGATAAATATTCAACTATATTACTAACAAGTACTTCTGAGACACCTGATATCTCCAAAAACACATTTTAACCAATAGAGAAAAATAACTGGATGACAAGAACCACATCGTATTTATTTTATTCCTCTCCTTCAAAATCTCCCTTTTATTCTTGAGAAAGAAAATGTAATCTCATTCTAAATGCAATCTCATCCTAAATACAGAAAGTCCCATGAGATCGCTTTGGTTTTACAAAATAAAATTTGAACAGTGGAAGGGGTTTGTTTCTTCAGCTACTTGAGGACAGGAGGAAAAGGCACAGAGACATGTCTAGATCAAGAGGGAAGATGATAGAACGATTACTCTTGAGCACATGGTATTAAAAAACGCATCTTTGACCCAGATTCTAGTCAGAACATCACTACTTAATGCTGGAACCTTGGGGCTGTCAGCTCTAAAGGGATGTTTCCTTCCCATTCTAATGTCCTAGGCTCTGTCTGAAATCGCCTTTATTCCAGCATCTAACAGGTCAAATGAGTCATGTAACAGGTCAAGGGAATTACTGACAGAGTACCTGAAATGTGACATGCTTTGGTGGCCCAAGGTAGGTATGAAGATTTCTGGATATAACAGATAGGAGGAGGTGTGCTTTCTCCTTCAGTACATTTAAGATAAGAAAAAGAATGTAACTGTTAAATCTAACTATACCCCCCCACAATAACATCTATATATTTGAAGCCACAAGGCACCCTTGTCAATAACCAATAAATTTAGTCTGCATCTTTTTCAGCACTCACCTTTCTTCTGGCCACATAGCCACATGATTATAAAGGAAATATGAAAGATGATTTGGAATAAGATCCTTGCCAGAGGCTCGAAGATCCACAGGATACCAGAACTCAAATTCCTGTTTTAACTGATCTAATTTTTCCTTTGGGATCTGAGTTTTAGGAAATGGAGCCTCCTTGAAGAAAACATAATCCCAAACTTCCTTGGTCATCTGCTGTGGTCTGTATTAAAATAAAAGAAACAAACAAACAACAACAACAACATATATATATATATATAATTTCTTTGAAAGAATCAGCATTCTAATCCAACCATGAAGTAGAAAATACTTTCTTAATGTTTTACAGTAACAAATGAGGACAACAGACTCCCATAAGAATGAAGAATGGATAAAAGAGAAGGGGCTATTTATTACTTTCTTTCTCAGTTCAATGCAAAAAAAGCAAAAACATCATGACAAAATTCCACTAAATGAATTCTTATAAAAACTAATTATTAGAAAGAATTTTCTGGCTTCCCTGGTGGCGCAGTGGTTAAGAGTCCGCCTGCCAAAGCAGGGGACACAGTTTTGAGCCCTGGTCCAGGAAGATCCCACGTGCCACAGAACAACTAAGCCCGTGAGCCACAACTACTGAACCTGTGCTCTAGAGCCCGTGAGCCACAACTACTGAAGCCCGTGCGCCTAGAGCCCATGCTCCGCAACAAGAGAAGCCACCGCAATGAGAAGCCTGCGCAATGCAATGAAGAGCAGCTCCCGCTCACCACAACTAGAGAAAGCCCAAGTGCAGCAACAAAGACCCAACACAGCCAAAAATAAATAAAAATAAAACAAATTTTTTAAAAAAAAAGAGAATTTTCAATACATAAATCAAAAGATCACCTCATGCTAACAAATTACATTCCTTCCCCTTATCCATTTACCAACCTGATGCCCAGTGGAGACTCTGTCTGTCCACGCAAGTTACCTCCCTGCAACAGATGTGCAACTGTGTAAAATGCCATGTAAATAGTGGAGTCAGAGAGTGATTCAATCAGCCACTGCTCATCCCACGGCAGACGAGTACCTGTGAGATAAAAAGAAGATAATTAATGCATGAGGAACCTAAGAGACACTTCATCTACAAAATTCACATTTTTAAGAGCAGGTCTATAGCACTGACAAAGCTACTTATTTAGGTTCTTAAATTTACTTGAATAATTAATATAAATAAACCAGTAAATTAAAAAAACAAAATGGTTGAAGCACTAGAAACTTTCTATTAAAAAAAACTGCATCATAAAACCTATATAGGGGATTCCCTGGTGGCGCAGTGGTTGAGAGTCCGCCTGCCGATGCAGGGGACACGGGTTCGTGCCCTGGTCTGGGAAGATCCCACGTGCCGCAGAGCGGCTGGGCCCGTGAGCCATGGCCGCTGAGCCTGCGCGTCCGGAGCCTGTGCTCCACAACGGGAGAGGCCACAATAGTGAAAGGCCCGCATACCGCAAAAAAAAAGCTACATGGGCATTAGATGCTTCTACCACCAGGTAGATGGTAAGGGACCACATCCTAGTTTCCTTCACCCTCTAACCAAAACCTCTCACTTCCAATTCAGAAACACACTAGAAGAGAAGAAAAAAAGGTGAAGTTTTAATTTGCTGTGTAACTGGCAAAGTCATTCAAACAGAAAATTTTGAAGTTTGCTTACCTAAGCCGTAAGTTCTTGAGCAAGCATGCTCTTGCAGCCAATCTAAGGTAGCTTCAAAATTCCTCCTGGTCTCCTCACAGAACCTGGAGAGAGTAGAAGATAAAGTATCTCTCTTCACCTTCATTGTCTTCCATGTTTCTCATCTCCTTCCCTATCACTTTCTCCCATCTTACGTTTCCAGGTTCTTCAAGCACTGGGATGTCTGTTTTTTCCACTTCTCTTCTCCATAATCCAAGTACCTGGGGGTGGACGAATTGATTAAAAAAAGAAATCAAGGATAAGCAAAGTGACAGGAGGAAATTTCTTCTTGCTATAAGAAAAACTAACCACTGGTCACACAGGGCCACGACGCATTCATCTGAAGACCTGGACATAACTTGTTTCTCTGGTTCCATGTAAATATATGCATCTCCCTAAACGAAAGTAAATAAAAATATATCAGATATTATGTCAAGGCAATCTCTACTCCTCAAGGAAAAGAAAAGTAACATTTTAGAAAAAAAAAATGCTCTACCACCCATAACCAAAACCCCAGGTTTTCATTATATCTTCCCTCTTCCCAGGGTAGAAGTTATCTGCTTTTCTTTCTGTATAACACTTGCTTCTGAAAAGGCATGCACCTTCATCAAATGGATCACCTTCTCTAGGTACAGCTTAATCCTTTTCAGAGTGAAAGATGTTTAACAGTTTCTAATGCTATGGTTTGAAGGTTAGGCTGCCTATGGCAGCCTTTTATTCTTGTTAAAATAAAAATATAAAGAGGAGGATATGGGGAGGGGAAAGGGTGAGCTGTGACAAAGCGAGAGAGAGGCATGGACATATATACACTACCAAACGTAAGGTAGATAGCTAGTGGGAAGCAGCCACATAGCACAGGGAGGTCAGCTCGGTACTTTGTGACCGCCTGGAAGGGGGGGATAGGGAGGGTGGGAGGGATGGAGATGCAAGAGATATGGGAACATATGTATATGTATAACTGATTCACTTTGTTATAAAGCAGAAACTAACACACCATTGTAAAGCAATTATACCCCAATAAAGATGTTAAATATATATATATATATATAAAGAAAATAGATGCACAGAACCACTGCCTTTAAAAAAAAAGAGATGCACAAAAATTAAACACAGAAAATACTTTTACTAAAGATTTATAGCATCATGAAAAAATTCCCACTAGAAAACTGACCGTAAATTTTACTTTTAGAAAAAAATGCAAATATCTTTTAATGTATTATAATCCCAAACTTATTAAGCTAGGATAATTTTTTAAAATAAAATTCAGCATTATTATTCGAAAAATGATTCATTGCTCTGTGTTCTTAATGCAAGTTCTTCACACTGAATTTAAATAGGTAGGACTTTGGTTTAAAGATGGTAAATTAAAAACAGACAATTAACTCTGCTCCCTCTCAAAATTCTAACAAAATAACAACAAAGAGGCTTTTTTTGTCTTAATGGTATGAAGCTACAAAGACAACAAGAATGGGAGAAGAAATAATATCAACCAAATTTTGGAAACTAAAAAGCAGAATGAGTGACAATTGTATTAGCAGATCAAAGGAAGCTAGCTGAATCCTAAGCCGACAGAAGAGAAGGCTGAAAAGCAATTCAGTCTGCATTACAGAACCTCCAAAAAGACTCAGGATTTGTGGCACAAGATAGTTCTGGAAGAGGAGGTAACATGAGACTGGAAACAGGGGGACTAACTGAAGTCTTTTCAAGAAATTAGAACCCCAGACACCCTAATCCCACACCATGCAGACAGGCAACTGCCCCTTCCTATGCCAGCAGAACAGTGAAGGTTTACTCTCTGGAGAGGACAAAAGAGAGTCAACCAGAGGACGAAGTTGAGGGTATGGGTATCATAGTGAAAAAGAGGGATTAAGTGAAAGTCAGCACACTGGGTGTTGGAACCCAACCTAGTAATCTTCCACCATTTAGCTCCCAGAATGTTCAGTTAGTTTAGACCCTTTAAACCAGAAACTGAAGAATCTTCTGAGGGGAATCTAACAAACCAAGAAGTCCTAATTAACATCAAGGCTAACATCAGGGTCTCCCTAAGGTCCAAATGGACCTTCCAGATCTCTCCCAGTGAAGCCCAGAGACAAGCCCTACCCATATCCAAAAAGGTTCCAATCATCTTTTTGTACCCACTCTTAAATATCAATAGTCTTCCTCAGATTAATAAGAGATTAAAGTTTCATACCCCTGAAACAAGAATAGCGGCATCCTATAAAAAAAGGATCAGATAACAAGAATAAGCTCTTAAACTGGCTCTGAGTTGGTAAATGCTGAAGCTGGGTAAAAGGTACACAAGAATTCATTATACTACTCCATTTTTTCATAAATTTGAAATTTTCCACACAAAGAAAAAAATTTTAATGAATTCTTAGAAACATTTATTTATACACACACACACAAGCACACAAGTAGCAGACATAAAAAACACAGAAGGGCTTCCCTGGTGGCACAGTGGCTGAGAGTCCGCCTGTCGATGCAGGGGACACGGGTTTGTGCCCCGGTCCAGGAAGATCCCACATGCCGCGGAGTGGCTGGGCCCATGAGCCATGGCCGCTGAGCCTGCGCGTCCAGAGCCTGTGCTCCGCAATGGGAGAGGCCACAACAGTGAGAGGCCCGCGTACCGCAAAAAAAAAAAAAAAACAGTAAACGAACGAACAAAAACTCATAGGAAGAAAAAGGTGAGGGACTCACCCAGATAGAAGAGCAAAAGAACTTTCAGAGTCTAAGAGATCCAATATCTGAATAATAAGAATTCAGAGAGCAAAAATAAAGAATGGAAAGGGATAAAATAATTAAACAAAAAAGTCAAGAAATTTTCCCAAAATTGGAGAACATAAGTTTCCAGATGGAAGGAGCCCAGCATACAGCCAGAAGAATGAATGAAAACTGACCTACACCAAAATAAATCTTCATGAAATTTCAAAATACTGGAAGAAAAGAGAAGATTCTATAAGCTTTGGCATGGTGGGGGGCAGTGCAGGGAACAGTGGAGACACAGGTCACTTATAAAAGATCCATTATTACCAGAATGGTTTTGGACTTCTCAACAGCATCACTGAACCAGAACACCATGGGTAATGGCCTTCAAATTTTTAAGGGAAAATTATTTCCAACCCAGAATCCTACACCCAGGCATTCAAGTATGAGGACAGAATAAAGATACTTCAGACATGGAAGGTCACAAAAATTTACCTTCCAGGCACTGTTTTTCAGGAACACTACTAGAGGCAGAGCATCACCAAAACAAGAAAGTAAATAAGAAAGAAGAAGCCATGGGAGCAAGGAAACAACAGATCCAACGCAAGAGAAGCAAAGGAAATCCTAAGTAATGGTGGAGGAACATCCCAGATGACATCTGTGCACACCTACAGTAAGCAAACGGTGTGGATAATTACAACACGCCAGAAGGCTCTAGGAGAACTTTCTCTAAGATGTAAACAACAGCATACTCATGTGTTTGAAGGTACTGAGAGGAGAAATAAACAGTTGGGACAGAGTTTGGGGATGAAGTATTGATAACTGTATTTAAAAGTAAGAAAAGTGGGGGGGAAAAAGGGCAGTTATTAACTCTAGGGAAAACCAAAAGCTAGGGAAGAGAAGTTCTCATTGTATACTACATTATGGATCAGCCATGTCTCAAAAACGTACACACTGACTACTGCTCTAACATAAATTATAACATACCTATACTAGGAAGATGGGGGGTGGAGAAGTGTATACAAATGCGAGGTTAGAGAGGAAGCCACAGGTTAGAGAAGAGTTAAATCTTGATCTTCCACAGTAGGAAGTCTATGGCTGATGGCTAAAATTGAAAAATTTTTAAATTACACTACAAGTATTTAGATTAGAGATCTATAAGAGAGGCAGAGGTCAATACTAAAAGAAATAACTAAAAGAGATGCAAGTAAGCCTGTCCAAGGAAGAGAAATTTAAGAGAATGTGGAAGGATGGAGAGGAAATTGCTGCTTTTTTTATTTTAATAAGACTTACAGATCATTGTCTCTCTGTATTATGGGTATACACAACTGTCAAAGATAAAAATTCAATTTCAAAAGTTAAGTAACTCAACAGAAAAAAGTTACAACAAAAATGAAGAGGGGAAAAAGGATTAAAGTATAAAGTACTACATAAAGAACTATCAACTACCAGTACCTCGAATAGTTACTGCCAGGAAGCATCACTAAAATTCTCTGTGCGTGATTTGTACATGCCAACTTTAGAACGTTACAGGTGGGATGTTCAAGTTAAATGAATTGCTAAATAGGTCTCCAGTTTTATATATAAATAAAATTATATCTTTAATATAGCTCCAGGTTCTACTACAGAACTCACTGCTAAGTAACACTGTAAAGTCTATTAACTGAAAGCTCTTCTCCTAACACAGCCTTCAGAGGATAGCCTATTACATACAGTGTCAATCATCTTGTTTTTAATAGTCTTCTTTACATCTTGGACCTTCTGTCCCTTAAATCCATCCACCAACATTACCTAAAAGGATGAGAAGTAGGGAAAAAGCACATACAATTAAAATTTGCTTTGGGTGCCCCCCCTAGAACTTTCCCTAACTAAATTTACTTGCACACACAACCAAAATATTTTTAGTGTGAAATTTATCACATTTAGAACCATAAATTTTTATTTTGGCACAGCTTGGACAGCTAATATTTACAACACACTTGTTTTTCTTTCAGTATAACTAGGATAAGTACTATGAACACAATTAGAAAGAAATGCTCACTTCCTTCCCACTTCTCAGGTTTCCATGTGAAGAGAATTCCTCTACCCTAACTCACATCATTCCTGAAGGCTTTAGGAGAAGGAACTGAGCAAATGCAGCTCAGCCCCACTTAGGCTTCTCTTTACAACTCCGCCTGTTGCCAGCAAGCATTCTCCTTTGCTTGCCCATGTGATAAACTTGGCTCTTAGAGGAAGGCCTACTGTTTTTCAACTCTGCCTTTTATGTAGCGGGGAGACTTAATTCTAGGGCAAAGTAATGACTTGCCCATTGCTGTCACAGAGCAAAGCCACAATCCCCTTCCAGCTATTACTCTGACCTCCATCTATCTGACTCCTGTTGACTCTCTCAAATACTTTTTTTTTTTTTTTTTTTTTTTTTTTGCCATTGGGCCCTCAGCAATGAGAGTGCAGAGTCCTAACCACTGGACCACCAGGGCATTCTTAATAGTTTCTATCTTAAGTGGAAAAGACACATGTTCTTTTTTCTGCCCCAGTTCTCTAACATACCAAGATGCTTCATATCTACTTAATTCATCATTATGAAATTATAGTTATAGATCATTATGGCACAGGGGTTAAAAGCACAAATCTTAGAGCCAAGATGCCTAGTTTGAGTCCCAGTTCTGCCTCTGCCTGGCTATCTGGCTGATCTTAGGTAAATTACTTAATCTCTTAGTGCCTCAATTTCCTCACCTATAAATTGGGAATAAGTGCCACTTCACAAGGTTATTTTGAGATATAAGTAAGTTAATATATAAATGCTCTACAAGTGTTGGCTTTTACTGTCATCCAAAACGTGTACGTTACTTTTAAAAAGGACATACAACCAATTCTTGGTTATCCAGAGAAATGAAAGTAAAGGTAAAAATAAAGAACATTCTCACTTACAGCCTTAAAAATCTTCATTTCAACCTCAAGTCACTAGCAACTTGACTGAGTTTTTACTTTCTCTAGCCTCATCTTCTTTCCATGGAAATGTAAGCCATGTTAACATGCACAATTGAGGAGAAAAGAGAGGTTCACAACTTGTCTGTTGTGCTAACATGGCATGGAATAGGCATTAACAAGTAAATTAATGAACTGAATGAAACTGCTTATTTAAAATATGAACTCCACAATTAAGAGAGCAAAAGAAGGGACCAGGTATGGTCCATCCAATAAACTTTTGGAATTTATTGTAAAATAATATGAACTAACTTTATCTTCTCAAGAAATTCACTCAGAGATTAGAGGGCACAAAAATGGAATTTCCGTAAATACTATTGGACCAAAATAGATTAAAAAAATAAATTTGGAAATAGAAGAATACAATCTTATAGTAATCCCTTCTCAAAACAGGATAGAGCTGAAACAATATTGAATTTTTCTATAGTTTTTTTCTAAACCACTAAGAAGAAAATCACAGAGCATGGAGTAAGTAAATCAAATAAAAATGATAACAAAATTATTACTTACACCATCATAAAAGCCTCTTAGGTATAATTTCTCCTTTGCTTCTGCAAGTTTTTCTCGGTCATTCTGGCTCTGAACTTTCAACTCATCACACATGGTTACAGCAGAAAGCTGTCCAAAACCTGGAATTTCAATGACTGGCACCTGCAAAAAAGAGCAATGTCAGAACTTATTCACATTGAATAAACACAAAAACAGCCCTAAAGGCATAGTCCTTTTGCCTCTACCGTCCAATGAAGTAACTTCAGATCTTATATATCACTAGGGCAGTGTCACACATTAGGGACTAACATCCAGATGTGAATGTGTCTTCCTACTCTCCATAGGAACCCCCCGAATTCTCTGCACCAACCCCCGCACTGTCCCTCCCTCACTACACACACAACTTCCCCAGCTCTCAACCCCACACTGGCACATAATTAACTAAATAATGCTGAAACTAGCAAAACGCTGTAAACAACTAAATTTATGGATGGTCTTATTTCTGGTTTATATTAAGTCTTCTGGATTCTTCATGAAAATTATTCACTAGTAATTTAATTTTTTTTTTTCTTCTGCAGATACTAATATGAAAACATAAAGATTCATGAGTAATATGGCAAAATTTTGTCTTTAGAAGCCTGGAAATTGGCTACACTAGAAAATAAGCTACTATAAAATTGGTAATGCTAAAAGGCTATTTGTTTGTTTCAGAATTACAGGTGCCAGGTGCTAAGAAAATGCCTATTGCTGGTTTTTCTTTTGCTCTTATCCACCACAGCAGGTATCATGTTAAAGCAAACCAACTCTTAAACTCCCTCTTATTTCATACTCTACCAATTATGTAATTCTGTGACAAGTAAAGTGCTAGCTGCTCTTTGTTCTCTAATAAAGAAATGGATATTAATATTCTGAATCATCTATGTACTCACAGGCTCAAATGGCAAGACCATGTCATCTCTAATTCCATATTTTGCTCGTAAAGCCTACAAAAAAATTGGAAGTTAATATTAATGATCAATAGTTCACTGGTGCAATAAGTCCCCTACATACGAACGAGTTCCGTTCCCAGAGCACATTCATAAGTCCAATTTGTTCATAAGTCCAATTTGCTCGTAAGTCCAACAAAGTTACCCTAGGTACCCAACTAACACAATCAGCTATATAGTACTGTACTGTAACAGGTTTATAATACTTTTCACACAAATACATACAAGACGAACAAACACAAAAAATAAAGAAAATATTTTTAATCTTACAGTACAGTACCTTGAAAAGTATATTACAATAGTACTGTACAACAGCTGGCATACAGGGGCTGGCATCAAGTGAACAGGCAAGAAGAGTTACTGACTGGAGGAGGGACAGGAGGTGGGAGATGGTAGAGCTGAAGAATCATCAGCAACAGGACACGGAAGGCAAGCTGCAAGTTCACTCATGCCTAACATGGATGGCACAGGTTCTGGTTCCTTGCTGGAACCAGATGCACATTCGCAGCTTTCAAAGTTCACAACCTGAAGGTTCATATGTAGGGGACTTACTGTATAATCATTAAGAGAAG
Source organism: Phocoena phocoena (assembly GCF_963924675.1). Classification (NCBI taxonomy): domain Eukaryota; kingdom Metazoa; phylum Chordata; class Mammalia; order Artiodactyla; family Phocoenidae; genus Phocoena; species Phocoena phocoena. Next base: position 123,359,307 of record NC_089221.1, read on the forward strand.
CACCCTCCAAACATTTTAAAACTATTTTTGTTCTTCCCTCCACAGAGAACAATTTTTTAATTTTACAAAATATCTCAAGAAAGGACATATGATTTTAAAAAACTAAACAGTTTAAGTTAGAGTGAATGACTTAAATGATGAAACTGTACAGCCAAAAGCAAAAATGCACACACACACACACACACACACACACACACACCACTTAAAATGAGGTTCATATTCCAGGTTGCAATGAAAATGTGAATATCAGAAAATTTTTCTCAAACCTTTTTTCTAAGTTTTACGAAATCCATCACATCAGCAGGTTAAAAAAGAATAATCACACAATCGTATCAACAGATGAAAAAAAGTATTTGGCCAAATCCAATACCTATTCAAGATAAAAACTCTCAGTAAACTAGAATAGAAGCAGATTTTCTCAACTTGGTAAAGACTATGTATAAAAAACCTACAGCTAGGGAATTCCCTGGCAGTCCAATGGTTAGGACTCCGCGCTTTCAATGCCAGGGGGCAGGGTTCAATCCCTGGTCGGGGAACTAAGATCCCACAAGCCACACAGCGTGGCCAAAGAAAAAAACAAACAAACAAAAAATAAATCAACCTACAGCTAAAAACATACTTGATGATTTTCAAAAAATTCAAAGCTTTCCCACTAAGATCAGACACAATACATATCCCCTCTCACTACTCCTTTTCAACATCATACCGAATGCTCTTGGTAATTAAGTAAGGCAAGAAAAGAAAAGGTATACAGACTGCGAAGGAAGACAAAACTGTCACTGTTTGCAGATAGCATGATCATCTATGTAGAAAATCCAAAAGAATCAACAAAAAAAAGTCCTAGAACTAACAGGCAATTATAGAAAGGTTGCAGGATACACGGCTAAAACACAAAATTCAATGGTGTTCCTATATACCAACAATTAACAAGTGGAACTTGAAATTAAAAACACAATACCATTTACATTAGTAACCCCCAAAATTAAATACAGTTGCCCCTTCAACAACATGGGGGTTAGTGGTGCCAGCTACCCCAAGCAGTCAAAAATCTGCATATATCTTTACAGTCAGACCACTGTATCCGTGGTTCCACATCTGCAAATTCAATCAACAACAGGTCACCTGGTACTGTAGTACATATTTATTGAAAAAAGACTTATAAATGGACCTGCACAGTTCAAACCTGTGTTGTTCAACTGCACTTAGGTACAAAACTAACAATGTAAATGTAAGATATGAGGAAAACTACAAAACTCTGATGAACAGCATCAAAGAAGAACTGAATAAATGGAGAGATATTCCATGTTCAAGGATTAGAAGACATAATGTTGTCAAGATGTCAGTTCTTTTCAACTTAACCAACAGATTCAGTACACTCTCAATCAAAATTCTAGCCAGTTACTTTATGGATATCAACAAACTGATTCCAAAGTTTACGTGGAGAGGAATAAGCCCCAGGATAGCCAACTCAATATAAAAGACAAATAAAGTTAGAAGACTGACACTGTGTGACTTCAAGACTTACTTATAGTAAAGTTATAATAACCAAGATAGTGTGGTGCTGGCAAAAGAACAGACAGATAGATCAATGGACCATAACAGAGAGCCCAGAAAGAGACCCTCATAAATAAAGTCAACTGATCTTTGACAAAGGAGCAAAGGCAATACAATGGAGCAAAGACAGTCTCTTCAACAAATGTTACTGGAACTAGACATCCACAAGCAAAAAAATGAATTTAGACAAAGACCTGACACTCAACACAAAAATTAACTCAAAACAGATCATGGACCTAGATGTAAAACACAAAACTATAAAACTCCTAGAAGATAACAAAGGAAAAAACCTAAATGTCCACACATATGATGATGCCTTTTTAGATACAACACCAAAGACATAATCTATGAAAGAAATCATTGATAAGGTGGACTTCATTACAATTAAAAAGTTCTTCTCTGCAAAAGACAACATCAAGAAAATTGAAAGACAAACCACACACTGAGGAAAAATATTTTCAAAAAACACATCTGATAAAGGACTCTTAAATATACAAAGAACTCTTAAAACTCAACAATAAGAAAACAAACAACCTGATTTAAAAAATAAGGCTTGGGCTTCCCTGGTGGCGCAGTGGTTGAGAGTCCGCCTGCCGATGCAGGGGACGCGGGTTCGTGCCCCGGTCCGGGAGGATCCCATATGCCGCGGAGCGGCTGGGCCCGTGAGCCATGGCCGCTGAGCCTGCGCGTCCGGAGCCTGTGCTCCGCAACGGGAGAGGCCACAACAGTGAGAGGCCCGCGTAACGCAAAAAAAAAAAAAAAAAAATAAGGCTTCCGGGAGCAGGCTCTGGGGAAGGGGTGGCAGGCACCATGTTGGGCCCTGAAGGTGGTGAGGAGAAGCCCCTGAAGCACGCCAAGAAGCAAGCCAAGGAGATAGACAAGGAGGATAAGGCATTCAAGCAGAAACAGAAGGAGGAGCAGAAGAAACTCAAGGAGCTAAAAGCGAAGGCCACAGGGAAAGGCCCCCCTGGCCACAGGTGTTATTAAAAAATCTGGCAAAAAGTAAGCTGATCCTTGTGTTTGAGGCAATGATGATCCTAATTCCATTCCTGTTTAAACATATGGACTCCCTGCCATAGTATCTGTTGCCACTTATAGCTAGAATGAAGTGTTGTCTTGGAACCTATTGTACATTTAAGAATAAACTTTTGTTAAAAAAAAAATCATACAGTGGCTCATCTTGTCTTTAGTTCTTCTCAGCCATTTCTACCTTAGCTATGAGACCTGCATAAACCCAGCCCAGAAGCCTGCCAAAATGTGTTAAGTCTTGGTTCTATCCTGAATTCTGTACCACCTGTAATTAAAACAACTCATTTGAAATAAATAAGCCAAAGACCTTAACAGACAAATCTCACCAAAGATACACAGATGGCAAACAAGCATATGAAAAAACACTCCACAACATCTGCCATCAAGAAAATGCAAAATAAAAACAATGAGATATGACTACACACCAATTACAATGGTCAAAATCTGGAAAACTGACAATACCAAATGCTGACAAGGATGTGGAGCAACAGGAACTCTCATACATTGCTGGTAAGAATGCAAAATGGTACAGCCACTTTGGAAGACAGTTTGGTGGTTTCTTACAAAATTACACATACTTTTACCATATGATACAGCAATCGCACTCCTTGGTATTTACACAAAAGAGTTCTCTATACAATATCCTGCACACGGATGTTTACAGCAGCTTTACTCATAACTGCCAACACTTGTTAGCAACCAAGATGTTCTTCATCAGAGGGATGAATAAATGTACATCCAGACAACAGAATATTATTAGTGCTAAAAAGAAATATGCTATCAAGCTATGAAAAGACATGAGAAACCTTAAATACATATTGCTAATTGAAAGAAAATCTAAGAAGGCTACATACTGTATGATTCCAACTATATGACTTTATGGAAAGGTAAAACTATGGTGACAATTAAAAAGATCAGTGGGGGGCTTCCCTGGTGGCACAGTGGTTGAGAGTCCGCCTGCCAACGCAGGGGACATGGGTTCGTGCCTCAGTCCGGAAGGATCTCACGTGCCGCAGAGTGGCTGGGCCCGTGAGCCATGGCCACTGAGCCTGTGCGTCCGGAGCCTGTGCTCCGCAACGGGAGAGGCCTCAATGGTGAGAGGCCCGCGTATCGCAAAAAAAAAAAAAAAGATCAGTGGGGACTTCCCTGGTGGTCCAGTGGTTAAGACTCCACACTCCCAACGCAGGGGGCCAGGGTTTGATCCCTGGTCAGGGAACTAGATCCCACGTGCTGCAACGAAGATCACACGTGTCCTAACTAAGACCCAGAGGGAGGGAGGGAGGGAGGGAGGGAGGAAGGGAGGGAGGAAGGGAGGAAGGGAGGAAGGGAGGAAGGGAGGAAGGGAGGAAGGGAGGAAGGGAGGAAGGGAGGAAGGGAGGAAGGGAGGAAGGGAGGAAGGGAGGAAGGAAGGAAGGAAGGAAGGAAGGAAGGAAGGAAGGGAGGGAAGGATCAGTGGTTGCCAGGGGTGGAAGGGAGGAGAGACGAACAAAAAGAGCACAGAGGATTTTTTTTTTTTTTTTTTTTTGCAGTACACAGGCCTCTCACTGTTGTGGCCTCTCCCGTTGTGGAGCACAGGCTCCGGACGTGCAGGCTCAGCGGCCATGGCTCACGGGCCTAGCCGCTCCGCAGCATGTGGGATCTTCCCAGACCGGGGCACGAACCCATGACCCCTGCATCAGCAGGCGGACTCTCAACCACTGCGCCACCAGGGAAGCCCGAGCACAGAGGATTTTTAAGGCAGTGAAAATCCTGTGTATTATAATGATGGACACATGTCATTATATATTCATCCAAATCCACAGAATGTACAACACCAAGAGTAAACCCTAAGGTAAACTATGGACTTTGGGTGATTATGATGTGTCAATGTAGGTTCATCTTCAGTAAAAAAAAAAAAAAATGTATCACTCTGGTGAGTGATACTAATAATGGGGGAAGCTATGCAGGCATTGAAGCAGGGGGTATATGGGAAATCTCTGTACCTTCCTCTCGATTTTTATTATGAACCTAAAACTGCTCTAAAAAAATAAGTCTTAAAGATTCTATGGGGACTTCCCTGGCGGTCCAGTGGTTAAGACTCCACGCTTACACTGCAGCGGGGCATGGGTTCCATCCTTGGTCAGGGAACTAAGATCCCACATGCCACACAGCACAGCCAAAAAAAAAAAAAAGATTCTATAAATTTTACATCGATATTTAAAATTCAAATCATAGAAAAACATATAAATATCAAGAAACAGGTTAAAGGTAGCATCTCAAAGATACATGCATAGCTTTTTAGCCTAATCCAATAATTAGTTCAGTGGTACCTAACCAATGAGATGATGAAGAGGAAATAGGAACATGAAACACAGATACTCACTTGCTTTTTCTTCAAGTCTCTGAAGGCAGCAAAATCATCAGGGGAGTCAGAAGGAACACTTGTGACCACACCAGTACCTATAAAAGAAACTGTAGAATTAACTAATATAACAAGAATGTGTTTTGCAAAGAATTTCTAGAAAGAAATAAACTCTTTACCTTTATCCTCCTTGATGGTGAGCATTGGGAGAACATAGATCACCTTATAGGATGTTAAAGGCGCAGAAAGTGACGCACCAAGAATATCCTATGTAAGAAAAAGATCAGCATAAAACAGAAGTAACTTATTCTAATCATTAAAATTTAAAACAATGTTAACATTTTAAGCCCTGAGAAGCTAATAATCAACAACACTCATTCTTTTATACCTACTAGACTAAAAATAATTGAAAATAATTATAATACCCAAATACTGCAAGGTTGTGAGGAAATTAGTACACTTATACATTGCTTGAGGAAAACAATATAGGAATCCAACTTGGACCCAGCAATCCAATCCTAGGAATTTACCTCACAGGAAAAAGAATTATTTTTTCTTTGAGAATCTCCCCAATGCTGTGTTAACTACGTTAGCAAAACCTGGAAACAACTAAAACTTTAAATGATAAAAAAATCACTTAATAAAATATGAAACATCAACAAGATAGAATACTGTATCTCTATTTTAAATGATAATTAGGAAGACAAACTGAACTAAAAAGATGTATCTTAAAAGAAAAAATCAGAAGGTCGGATAATATTGGACCCATATTCTCATATATCAACAAACAGCTTGCGGGGCTTCCCCAGCAGTCCAGTGGTTAAGACTCCATGCTTCCAATGCAGGGAGCTCAGGTTCAATCCCTGGTCAGGGAACTAAGATCCCACATGCCGCTCGGCACAGCCAAAAAAACAAAACAAAACACACAAACAGCTTGCAGCTGCTTGTTTACCTAAGGAATTCCATATAGTTCCATATAGTTCCCACCCTTCCACTTTATTCATATACATAAGCTGCTTACGGAATTTACAGTCATATAGGATAAAGGCTAAATATCGTAATAGCCTTAAAGGTTGAAAGCTATTTTTAAATTTATACCACCCATTTTCCTCATTCCAGAATCTGTTCAAATTAACATGGAAAAAAGTTGCATTTAAGAACAGGAAAAAAATGGTGTCATTAATACTGTTCCTAAAAACTTCTCAGACAGAACTCTAACATCAGGAACTAATAAGATGTAACAGCACTGCTTATAACAGAAGAAACAATTCAACTACCCATTATAGAGAATCATTAAACAATTTGTGGCACGGCCAAACAACAGAATGCTGTGTAACAGTAAAAAATAAGAACAAAGGGAATTCCTTGGAGGTCCAGTGGTTAGGACTCTGTGCTTTCATGCCAAGGGCCCAGGTTCAACTCCTGGTCAAGGAACTAAGATCCCTTAAGCTGCATGGCACAACCCAAAAGAAAAGAGAGAACAAGAAAGATGTTTACCTACTGATAAAATAATTACCAAGTTATAGTTAAGTAAAAAAGAAAGTAAAACACAGACAATGTGATAAAATACATTGCCATTTGTGTGTAAAAAAGAGGGCAAAAGTATATATATATACATATTTGTTTGTATACACATGAAATACTTCTGGAAGGATACACAAGACAGTGATTTTACTGACTGCCTATGGAAGGGAGAATTGATTGACTGGGACTATTTTGTGTAGCTTTTTGTCTTTTTTTTTTTTTTTTGGCTGCTCTGCATAGCTTGCGGGATCTTAGTTTCCCAACCAGGGATTGAACCTGTGCCCTCGTCAGTGAAACCATGGAGTCCTAACCACTGGACTGCCAGGGAATTCCCTCTTTTCATCTTGAATTTTGAGTCTTATGAATATTTAGTAATCTAGTCAAAAAATAAGTTTACAAAATAAGTAAGAAATAAACTCTCCAATTCAAAAGGAGAATTGAGATGGTATTCTACTCATCCTTTTCTTTTAAAGATTATTTATTAAGATACCAACGATCAGCATTTACTAAAGGGAATAAAACACACTCAAAAATACCGATAAGTAAATAAACTCTAAGGATAAGAGCTATGTAACCATCTAGATTTAGTTAAGGTCAACCAAGACTTCCTTTTCAGAAAAAAAGCAGCTGCAATTCCACTCCAGGAATGCAGGTAATCATATTAAAAAAGTAATATAGTGTCTACCACAGCTATTAAATCTCTCGGGGAGGACTGTCTGTATTTTTCAACCAGATAGTTACTGAGTTGCAATGTAAGATTCAAAAATACTATTTTACTGATATGGTCACACAATGAATACGCCACAGCAATAAAAAAAAAAAAAAAAAAACTACTCCTACACACAACATGGAAAAAGTATACTCTGTACTTTTTTGTGTTTAGCTTCTTTTAGCCAAAGAAGCTAAACACAAAAAAGTACAGACTATACAATTCCACTGTGTAAAGTTCAAGAAGAGCAACTAATCTTTGGTGACTGAAGTCATGGCAGTGGTCACCTCTGCAGGAGCAGGCTGAGCAGTGACATGAAATGGACATGACAGCACCTTCTGCAGTGCTGGAACTGTTCTATACCTTGATTTGGGTGGTGCTTACATGACTGTATACACATTTGAAAACACACCAAAAATATACACATATATGACTTAACACATTTGACTCTAACGTATACCTCAATTAAAAGGTTTTTTAAAATGTTTTCTCAAGCTTCATTTTTGACATTTTCCTCTAAATTCATGCACTAAAATAAAGCCTGCTACCCAACTTACCTCTCCCATTAACTCTTTAACAACAGGCACCACTCCGTTGTCCTTGGTAAAGCCCTGGTATGACATATTCCTTGCGGCTCTTTGGGTGCAGATGAATATATCTCCATTCACTGTCTCAAATCCAATGTACTTCATATGAGGGCAAACCCAACAGTTTGTCTGTCCAAACATGGTCTCAGGTCTGAGAGTAGCAGCTACCAAGAAGATATTTTTCCCTTTCAAGCCACTAAGAAGAAAAAATATACATTTATGCAAAAAACATTATGGATTCCATCACAACTATCTGATATTTCAAAAAGATGAAGCAACAATTCTTCTACCTATTAAGGTAGGTAGCAAACCTACCTTAACTTGGATGGGTATGGCTCAAGCACTTTCAACTTGATTAAAGTATATTCCTGAGGTCCAACACCCTAAACAAAATAAAACAAAAATTCAAGGGAGAAAGAAACACTTGGATTACACCTACTAGTCTATGTGAGAGATCTGATTCAAATTTCTAAGAGGGGTTCCTGCATTGTTAGAATAATTCTTTCTTCCAATGAAGAGACTGCCAGTGGTGTGCTGACCACATGGAAGCCTAATGTGTAAAAATGACTTGAAGACCACCATCCCACCCCACACCAGACCAAAACCAATCGAGGAGGCCCAGACTGTACTAAGTAAGATTTGCTAAGAGCTCCCTTGAGAGGGAACAACAGCAGGAAAAAAAAAATGAAGTGACTTGGATTAATCAGCCAAAATAGGGTTTGCCAAAATGGGAGTTAGAAGATACAACCAACATCAATCCTACAGAGCAGTCATCACAGACATACACTGGACAAGGGGTCAGATGATGTGCATTCAAAACCTAGCTTGGGCCCTCACTTATGGCTTGACCCAAGGAGTCACAATCACTCTGAGCCTTCATTTCGTCATCTGTAAAATAACTGTGCTGTGCCTCATACAGGACTGTCCTGAGGAAAACCTAAGATAATGATAGGAAAATGCTGTGAAAAACTATGATGTACTATTGAAATTTAGGATACTGCTACCACTGACTATATTAAAACTTAGCATAGTAAACTGGGCCTCTGAAGGCCCTCAAATCTTTCAAAATTTTGATTAACGCTCATTTCTGTCAAAGAAGTTACATCATAATTGAAGGCTGATTTTGAAAGGTAGTTGCTAGACTACAAATGTGTTCAAAGGTGGTAACAAAGAATGACACACTCATAGAGACTGCAAAGTTTAGATCCTGCCATTGCTGTTGATTTACTGTGCCAAGGCTTTAGGCAAATGACTTACCCTTACTTCATTCAAGTATTACAAGGAATAATGTCACTAATGTGTCCTACAGGAATGTAGAATGAACTGATGTCATGCATGGCTGGAAGTACTTTGGAAATAAGTAAGCAGGCATGTGACCAAAGCAAGTATAAATGGAACCTGTGTACATCAGTTAACCACATATCTCACTATCTTTCCTCATGCTCTCCTTTTAGAGCAGTGCACCCTCCAAGCAGTTCTTCTCAAACATTAGCAGGCATATGAATCACACTGAGAACACATTAAGACAGGTTCCTAGGCCCCATCCCCAGAGCTTCTGATTCAGCAATTTGGGGGTGAGGTTCAAGAATCTGCTTTTCTAGGATTTCCCTGGCAGTCCAGTGGTTAGGACTCTGCGCGTTCTCTACCAAGTGCCTGGGTTCGATCCCTAGTCGGGGAATCCCACAAGCCAGGCACAGTAGCCAAAGAAACAAAACAAAAACAAAAAACAGACGAACAAACAAAAATGTGCTTTTCTAACACAAGCTGATGTAGCTGAACCTAGTGCTACTCTTGGAGTAGCAAGGTCCTTGACAAGATACAGGTACCTATGATAACATTCTGCCTCTGGCTTAACAGCCACAAGAGTATCATGACTATACACCTCAGCACTGAAATAACGTGATTTTTAGATTTCTAATCTATTTCTTAAACTCTATGCCCACATTAAGAATTATTACAATAGGGACTTCCCTGGTGGCACAGTGGTTAAGAATCCGCCAGCCAATGAAGGGGACACGGGTTCAAGCCCTGATCCAGGAAGATCCCACATGCCGCAGAGCAACTAAGCCCATGTGCCACAACTACTGAACCCGCATGTCAAACTACTGAAGACTGAGCGCCTAGAGCTCGCACACCTAGAGCCCATGCTCCGCAACAAAGAGAAGCCATCGCAATGAGAAGCCTGAACACCACAACAAAGAGTAGCATCCACTCGCCGCAATTAGAGAAAAGCCCACGTGCAGCAACGAATACCCAACACAGCCAAAAATAATCAAACAAGTAAATTTATTAAAAAAAAGAATTATTACAATAGCTACTCTATGGCACAAATAATTACCTCTCCAGTTTGTCTGTCATGATCCATACAAGGCTGTCCATCTTTTGGAGAATAAATGGTATACCTAAAAAATAAATAAGTGACAAATATTATTATAACGTACAAGTTTTATCCTAACATATTTGCCAGTGTTGCACCTAACCATCACAATATTTCTTCTAACTAAAACTTCTAACTGAGCAAATGTCTACATCATTTTTATGCTTTTATGGCGAGCTCTACTGCCAACATAGTTATTTAATGAAAGCTTTCTGCCTTCATCAAAGGTAATACCACTGAAAAATATCTACTGATCTTGGCTTTATGGTATGAAACAGAAGACTGTAAAATATAAATTTGCCTTTAAAATGAAAATAGCATAAGGCAGACAGCAGAAGAAGAACTACAATCCTGCAGCCTGTGGAACAAAAACCATATTCACAGAAAGACAGACAAGATGAAAAGGCAGAGGGCTATGTACCAGATGAAGGAACAAGATAAAACCCCAGAAAAACAACTAAATGAAGTGGAGATAGGCAGCCTTCCAGAAAGAGAATTCAGAAAAATGACAGTGAAGATGATCCAGGACCTCGGAAAAAGAATGGAGGCAAAGATCAAGATGATGCAAGAAATGTTTAAAAAAAACCTAGAAGAATTAAAGAACAAACAGAGATGAACAATACAATAAATGAAATGAAAACTACACTAGAAGGAATCAATAGCAGAATAACTGAGGCAGAACTGATAAGTGACCTGGAAGACAGAATGGTGGAATTCACTATTGCGGAACAGAATAAAGAAAAAAGAATCAAAAGAAATGAAGACAACCTAAGAGACCCTGAGATAACATTAAACACAACAACATTCGCATTATAGGGGTCCCAGAAGGAGAAGAGAGAGAGAAAGGACCTGAGAAAATATTGGAAGAGATTACAGTCAAAAACTTCCCTAACATGGGTAAGGAAAGAGCCACCCAAGTCCAGGAAGCACAGAAAGTCCCATACAGGATAAACCCAAGGAGAAACACACCAAGACACGCAGTAATCAAACTGGCAAAAGTTAAAGACAAAGAAAAATGATCGAAAGCAGCAAGAGAAAAACAACAAATAACATACAAGGGAACTCCCATAAGGTTAACAACTGATTTCTCAGCAGAAACTCTACAAGCCAGAAGGCAATGGCATGATATACTTAAAGTGATGAAAGGGAAGAAACTACAACCAAGATTACTCTCCCCTGCAAGGATCTCATTCAGATTCGATGGAGAAATCAAAAGCTTTACAGACAAGCAAAAGCTAAGAGAATTCAGCACCACCAAACCAGCTCTACAAACAATGCTAAAGGAACTTCACTAAGTGGGAAACACAAAAGAAAAGGACCAACAAAAACAAACCCAAAATAATCAAGAAAATGGTCATAGGAACATACATATCAATAATTACCTTAAACGTGAATGGATTAAATGCTCCAACCAAAAGACACAGGCATAGAGGGAACCTACCTCAACATAATAAAGGCCATATACGACAAACCCACAGCCAACATCATTCTCAATGGTGAAAAACTGAAAGCATTTCCTCTAAGATCAGACAAGACAAGGATGTCCATTCTCACCACTATTATTCAACATAGTTTTGGAAGTCCTAGCCACGGCAATCAGAGAAGAAAAAGAAATAAAAGGAATACAAATTGGAAAAGAAGAAGTAAAACTGTCATTGTTTGCAGATGACATGACACTATACATAGAGAATCCTAAAGATGCCACCAGAAAACTACTAGAGCTAATCAATGAATTTGGTCAAGTTGCAGGATACAAAATTAATACACAGAAATCTCTTGCATTCCTATATACTAATGATGAAAAATCTGAAAGAGAAATTAAGGAAATGCTCCCATTTACCATTGCAACAAAAAGAATACAATACCTAGGAATAAACCTGCCTATGGAGACAAAAGACCTGTATGCAGAAAACTATAAGATACTGATGAAAGAAATTAAAGAGGATACCAACTGATGGAGAGATAGACCATGTTCTTGGGTTGGATGAATCAATACTGTGAAAATGACTATACTAGCCAAAGCAATCTACAGATTCAATGCAATCCCTATTAAATTACCAATGGCATTTTTTACAGAACTAGAAAAAACCTTAAAATTTGTATGGAGACACAAAAGACCCTGAGTAGCCAAAGCAGTCTTTAGGGAAATAAACGGAGCTGGAAGAATCAGACCCCCTGACTTCAGACTATACTACAAAGCTACAGTAATGAAGACAATATGGTACTGGCACAAAAACAGAAACACAGATCAATGAAACAAGATAGAAAGCCCAGAGATAAACCCACGCACCTATGGTCAACTAATCTCTGACAAAGGAGGCAAGGATATACAATGGAGAAAAGACAGTCTCTTCAATAAGTGATGCTGGGAAAACTGGACAGTTACATGTAAAAGAATGAAATTAGAACACTCCCTAACACCATACACAAAAATATACTCAAAATGGATTCGAGACCTAAATGTAAGACTGGACACTATAAAACCCTTAGAGGAAAACATAAGCAGAACACTCTTTGACATAAATCACAGCAAGATCTTTTTTGATCCACCTCCTAGAGTAATGGAAATAAAAACAAAAATAAACATATAGGACCTAATGAAACTTCAAAGCTTTTGCACAGCAAAGCAAACCATAAACAAGACAAAAAGACAACCCTCAGAATGGGAGAAAATATTTGCAAACGAATCAATGGACAAAGGATTAATCTCCAAAATATATAAACAGCTCATGCAGCTCAATATTAAAGAAACAAACAACCGAATCCAAAAGTGGGTAGAAGACCTAAATAGACATTTCTCCAAAGAAGACATACAGATGGCGAAGAAGCACATGAAAAGCTGCTCAACATCACTAATTATTAGAAAAATGCAAATCAAAACTACAATGAGGTATCACCTCACATCAGTCAGAATGGGCATCATCAGAAAATCTACAAACAACAAATGCTGGAGAGGGTGTGGAGAAAAGAGAACCCTCTTGCACTGTTGGTGGGAATGTAAATTGATACAGCCACTATGGAGAACACTAATGGAGCTTCCTTAAAAAACTAAAAATAGAATTACCATATGATCCAGCAATCCCACTACTGGGCATATACCCAGAGAAAACCATAATTCAAAAAGATGCATGCACCCCAATGTTCACTGCAGCACTATTTACAATAGCCAGGTCATGGAAGCAACCTAAATGCCCATTGACAGACGAATGGATAAAGAAGTTGTGGTACATATATACAATGGAATATTACTCAGCCATAAAAAGGAATGAAATTGGTTCATTTGTTGAGACGTGGATGGATCTAGAGACGGTCATACAGAGTGAAGTTAAGTCAGAAAGAAAAACAAATATCGTATATTAATGCATGTAGGTGGAACCTAGAAAAATGGTACAGATGAACCAGTTTGCAGGGCAGAAGCTGAGACAGAGATATAGAGAACAAATGTATGGACACCAAGGAGGGAAAGCCGCTAGGGGGTTGGGGATGGTGGTGTGCTGAATTGGGCGATTGGGATTGACATGTATACACTGATGTGTATAAAATGGATGACTACTAAGAACCTGCTGTATAAAAAAATTAATAAAATAAAATTTTTTTAAAAATCGCAAATAGCTTTTAATGAATCCATATAATCAAGGAAGAACTTTATAGAAGATTTTATAGAGCAAAAAGATAAACTAAAACTCAAATAATATTATTTTTCTGCTTGGCTAGAATACTTAAGAGAATCTTTAGTGAGAACGTAAGAGAGCATCTTTAGTGAGACCCCTATTCTCCCTGGTTCTATTTGTCACAAACACTAAGCAGCTCAGAGAAACTGAGACACCAGTCAAACAAAAAGGAATTCACAGGAAACAAGAGAACAAAAAGAGAAATTATAAAAAGAGAAAGATAATGGAAAAAAGTAAGCTCTGGGGTACACTGAATTATAATGCAGGAATTACATGATTTTTACTTTATTATACTGAAGGACAACAAACTCACCGCTTCCCAAATTTAATTTTGCTTCTTTCTCTTAATGTTAAAAACTGCCACCTGACAAACGAGTCATAGTAAGGATTAACATCAGTGGTGATGAAGGAACGACGCCAGTCTACCTACAGAAGGAGAAAGGAAAAGGTAATTTTTGAGAAATTTATATGGTCTCTATGAACAGGAATTCCCATGAATCAATTATTTACTCTTCTACTCCTTATTTTCCAACTTAGAATTATATCAAAAATATCAAAGGAAACCAAAAAATTTCAAGTTCCACCTATTAAATATATAATACGTCATAATTATGTTAATTTGTGCTTAATATGTACGTTTTTAAACACACACAGTTACCTATTAAACATACAGGAATTATAATAAATTAAGAAGGAGCATTTACATAACACCTTTATGTATCCCTAAATATTCAAGCTACACTTGGGCTTCTTCTTATCTTTTTTTTTTTTTTTAATTTTATTGAAGTATAGTTGATTTACAATGTTGTGGGCTTCTTCATATTATTTGAATAGAATTCCTTTCTACTAGTTGTTAATATATGTATATACATTCCAAAACAACAAATATTGAAGTACTTCATTGCTTACATTGAGGCCCATGTGGTTCTAATCTGACAATAACAGTACTGAGCCATTACTGGAATATACTATTCTAAATTAAGAGGTAGTCCAAATCTCATTCAATCACACAAATATAATGTATTTTTCATATTTCCTTAAACTCTGGGGGTGATGGGCATACCTTCAAACCCATTCTCTTCAGATCCTGAACAGCCAGTGGCGGGAAATAGTCAAGCCAATATTCTGCTTCAGAAAATTTAACTATCTCTTCATCAGACAGACCAAGGGATTTCATAATGTCCCACTGGTATTTAGAAGATCCAGCTTTAGCAGCAGCTTTACTCTGAAAATAACAGCAAAACCAAACTCCATCAAAGAATAACTAACAACTGGTTAACAAATTCCAGGACCACAGTAATTTTAAGTGAATAATCCTATTTGGTAGTTTTTTTAAATCTAAAACAGTACTGTTGACATGTCAGAATAGTGCAGGATCTGGATGCACTGTTCTGTTTGCCAAACCATATAGTCTGATACCTGGATTCTGACACCAAAGATAACTATCAATACAGAGGTGGAACCATAAAAAGTTATCATCACAAAGATAAGATCTTAGCACCAAACCTTCTCTATTTCCTTTTTTCAAATACCACATGCACCTTTTTTAGTTATGAATAAGCTGCTAACAAGAGTTTTCTCCTTTACCAATATTTACCAATATCAAAAAGGTAACCACATGCCAGGGACTGGAGGTAGGCAAAAAGGCTGAATTATAAAAAGGTAGGACAAGGAATCCGGGGGCTGAGGAAACTGTTCTGTATAGTACTGTGGTGGTAGAAACATGACTCCATGCACTTGTCAAACCAACACAATGATACACTGCGAAGAGTGAGAGAGAGATGGAGGAAAGGAGGGAGGGAGGGAAGAAGGGAGGGAGGGAGGGAGAGAGAGGAAGGAAGAAAGGAAGGGAAGGAAGGAGGGAGGGAGGGAGGGAGGAAGAGAGGAAAGGAAAGGAAAGGAAAGGAAAGGAAGGAAGGAAGGAAGGAAGGAAGAGTTTACATTAATTAAAAAAACATTTAAAAAATATAAAGAAATTTTTTATAATGTATAAAGAAATAAATACAGACACGTACATATAAGTGGGTTAGTAGACATACATATATTTCCTTGCTCTTTCTACTGAGAGGATCTAGAAACAATGAGCATAACTAACACTCAGAACTTAGTTTCTAAATACCATATTTCAATAAAAGGAAAGAGGACTCCTTGGAAAAGTGGTTGACTCTGGGGTTAAAACAGGGAAAATACAAAATGAGCCTGGAGCATCTTGTGGCACCTGAATGTATAGAAGTGCTCAAAAAAAAAAAAAAAAAAGAAAAGAGAAAGAAAGAAATAGAAAAAAGAAAAAAAGATGGGGGCATGTCAAATGGACACAGGAGCCCACTAAAAGATTCCCCCAATGGCCATTGCTAGAACAATCTGAGCAATAACAATAACTCAAAAAAGCCCAATAGGATTAGATTATAACC
The DNA here is from genome assembly GCF_963924675.1 of Phocoena phocoena. Taxonomy (NCBI): domain Eukaryota; kingdom Metazoa; phylum Chordata; class Mammalia; order Artiodactyla; family Phocoenidae; genus Phocoena; species Phocoena phocoena. The sequence continues at coordinate 123,375,510 of NC_089221.1, forward strand.
CAAAGAATAAATATGCATGAATCCACACTGATATAAAAAAGAAATTAATAGATAAGTAAATGAGGGAGAAAGAACAACATTTCCTTTCAGAAGAATTCCAGATAATAAATATAGAAGGAATGAGGGAAACTGAAAATCACCATTAGAACAAAATATGCAGCAATAACCGCTGCAGGGAAGATCCAATGATGAATGCTAAAATTAGTGAGCAAATATATAAAAAGAAACAAGATATTGGGACTTCCCTGGTGATCCAGTGGGTAAGACTCTGCACTCCCAGCACAGGGGGCCCGGGTTCGATCCCTGGTCAGGGAACTAGATCCTGCGTGCATGCCACAGCTAAGAGTTTGCATGTCATAACTAAGAGTCCACATGCCACAACTAAGAAGCCCGCATGCCACAACTAAGAAGTCCACATACCATACACAACCAAAAGATCCTGCATGCCACAACGAAGATCCCGAGTGCCACAACTAACACCCAATGCAGCCAAAATAAATAAAAATCTTTAAAATATAAAGTATACAATGCAATAGTTTAAAAACAAAAAAAGAAACAAGGTATTATTTCCATAGCCTCAAAGTATCTCTCTCAAAACATACATGAATTACAAAGGGAAAAATAAAATCTTCACAGGAGAAAGACCTAACAGACACCACCCAAACCAAATAACCAAGGTTAACAGCACCAGTAATAAGATATATCAATATCTTATACTCCCTGATATGATGCACTGAAGACACATCACCTCTCAATCTACTCATGAGAAAGCATTAGACAAACCCAAAATGAGGGACATTCTATAAGTTATCTGACCAGTACTCTTCAAAAGTGCCAAGATCATGGAAGACAGAAGAAGAGACATGAGAAGGAAATGCAAAATGGGATTTTGGACTGGATCTTGGAACAGAATAAGGATATTAAGGAAAAACTGTTAAATCCAAATGAAGTATGTAGTTTCTTAAACAGTATTGTTCAATGTTGGTTTCTTAGTTTTGAGAACTGTACCATGGTTATATAAGATGTAACTCGGTTAAGATTCTAAGAGAACCCTGTACAATCCTGTAATTCTTCTGTAAGTCTAAAATTATGTCAAAATAAAGTAAAAAGGGGAAAAAAAGGCAATCAAAAAGTGAGAAAGATAATTCTGCTTTATTACTTTTTAAAAATTACTGAGTATTTTTTATGTGTCAGGTACTATGCTAGTACTGGGAATGTACATATAAATCAGACAAATATAAATATAAAACTTCAACCAAAATAAGTATGATCAAACCACCAAACCTTTTTTCCTTTAGCTTTATCCTTAATTATTATATCTTCTGTTTTAATACTGATTTCTTCTTCTTCCTCTTCCTCATCTGGAAAATCAGGGGGGCAACCATAAAGCTCTATTTCTCTTTTCAATTTATCAGCACATGCCTACAAAAAAACACGACATTAGAGATGGTAAAGTTAAAAATTCAAGGTGGAAACAATTTGAGTTTTGTTGTTGCTTCTATGGCCAACTAAAACTGACTCTGGGGCTTCCCTGGTGGTGCAGTGGTTAAGAATCCTCCTGCCAGTGCAAGAGACATGGGTTTGAGCTCTGGTCCGGAAAGATCCCACATGCCGCGGAGCAACTAAGCCCGTGCACCACAACTACTGAGCCTGCACTCTAGAGCCCTCGTGTCACAACTACTAAAGCCCGCGTGCCCACAACTACTGAAGCCCACATGCCTAGAGCCCGTGCTCCATAACGAGAAGTCACTGCAATGAGAAGCCTGTGCACCACAATGAAGAGCAGCCCCCGCTCGCCACAACTAGAGAAAGCTCGCGCACAGCAATGAAGACCCAACACAGCCAAAAATAAATAAATAAATAAATAGATTTATTTAAAAGAAAAACCTGACTCTGAAATTTAGGTAGATAGGACAGACATTAAGTTAGAATACAAATACTGAAAGATGAAGGGATTTATCCAAGGTTATAAAGCTAGTAAGCTGCAGAATTACAACATGAACCTGCACTTTCAACCCCAGCTCTTTTCAGCTGTACCATGAGTCCACTGTCACAAACAAAGATGACACCAAGTAGACAGTGTTGAAGTTACGAGAAAAATACAAATATAGAATTGTGAATTTCAAAAACGGGAGGGGAGGGCTTCCCTGGTGGTGCAGTGGTTGGGAGTCCACCTGCCGATGCAGGGGATGCGGGTTCGTGCCCTGGTCCGGGAAGATCCCACATGCCGTGGAGCGGCTAGGCCCGTGAGCCATGGCCGCTGAGCCTGCGCGTCCAGAGCCTGTGCTCCGCAACGGGAGAGGCCACAACAGTGAGAGGCCCGTGTACCGCAAAAAAAAAAAAAAAAAAAAAAAAGGGAGAGGACACGTCTATGAAGAATTTCAGCTAACAAGAATGAGACAACTAGAAAGTCATCATTTTACAACCACAAATTCAATAACTGAAAGACAAAGATAATGAAAGGATGCTAAAACCACTGAGTTACTGGGTAACGAAATATTCAGAGGCTCTTAAGGTATCATCCCACAGATTAGTTTTTAATTAGGAAAAAGTTACCTTTAGAATGAGGAAATCTGGCAGTTATTAACTTAATATCACTAAAATGACACAAGTTGCCATTATATGACTTTTGATGTGATACAGTGGGAAGTTCCAACCTCATCAATGTAGTACTGGTGATAACCAAATGCAAAGTGTGATCCACAAAATAAAAAGGAAAAAACCACCAGAAAGGATACATCAATGCTCAATTTCGTGGAGTGGATAATGGGACTATGACAATGTAGAAGAATGCCCTTGTTCTCAACAGATACAAGCTGAAGTGTTTAGGGGTGACATGTCATGATGTCTGCCAACTTACTTTCAATGAATTCATAGAAAAAGGGAGAAGAAAGTGTGCATGTATTGTATGTTGAGAGTCAGAACTAGAGCAACTGTGGCAAATGTTAATACTTGGTAACTGTAAGTGAAGGGTACATGGGTGCTCACTGCATTATCGTTTTACCTTTCCTATAGGTTGGACATTTTTCAAAATAAAAGACTGGAGAATAAAAAGAAATGAGATATATTTCCCAAGTCCCAAGGATTTAGGGAATCCTTTCAACTGTAGTTTTCTTGCCCATCGTTTATTGAAAATTATTTTTATTATGAATTTATGACAAATTTAAGACACTTGCAAAAATAACCAAAATATGATAGAATTGTTTATTATTTTATGCCAACAGTCTATATATGCCATGAATGCACAAAACACTGCCCATTTTACTTGTTAGTAGTTATCATCTAATTCTAAAACAGAAATATGAATACATAAGGAATCAAAAGATATCAGCATTACTTAGAAATCACTTAGACCTTAATGTGTGCCCTTAAAGCACTTTTCCAAATGTTTTCTAAAAATTAATTTTCATGATAATAAATTCAGTTCACTTCAAAAAACACTCTAATGTAATACAGAAGTACATATTGGAAAATCCTATTTCAAGCTCTTGAATTGGAGGTTTAACTTAAGCTTAATTTGCTCTAAGCTAAAAAGAGTACAAAGCAATCCCAAAAGCAATCTTACCTTAACAGGCATTCCAGTACAGTGTAAACCAAAGGGAAATAGACAAGTTTTTCCTTTCAATCTCTGGTACCCTACTGCAAACTATAGAAAAAAAATTCAATTTAAACTACAAATTTAAATGCTAGATGAATACAAAATTCTGACTTTTCACAAAGATCATGAGTTTTCCTCTTCACGTCTTCCTTTAGAATACCAGTTAGATTTTATAGTCATTCCAAAGTTATCCTTTTTTTTCTGTCTTTTCACCAACCTAGAAATTACTTATGAACATGTATACATACCTAGACCCCTGCACACACACACATACAGCATGTGAAAATAGAAAAATTAAATTACTTTAACATAAAAACCATGCTTAAAATTAAGGAATTCTAAGTTCCCTTAACAGGAAATAAATTCTATAGATGCTATTTTCTTTAAAATAGTATTTATTAAAGACCCTCCCATCCCATTATATTAAACATAGAGGAAGCTTTACCTCACATTTGGATAAAGAAAATGTATGTCCCAAGTGAAGGCGCCCATTCATATATGGATATGGGAAGGTTACAAAGTACTTGTCCTTGCTGCAAAACAATCGTAAAAAAGAAAGTACAAAAAAGAAAATGTTAAATTCCTTTTACAATGAAGGGTGGGGTCATGGGGACACTTACTATAAATAACTTGTTTAAATTTTAGTTATTTAACAGACACTGAAAATTAAATTTGTAAATCCAGAAATTAAAAGCTCTCTAAAATTGAAACTTGTTTTTGATTTAGAAAAACTAAGATATTTATAGGTGGCTATTAAAGAACTAAATATCCTTGTAGCAAATATTGGAGGTTTAACTTAAGCTAAAATACTGAGTTAAAAATGATATACTAAAAAAAAAAAAATTAATAGGGAGACTGAATTAATTTACTGTTTTACTGATTAAATGAGATATGCTTTCATTAGATATATATAAAGCAATTCAAAGCCTCTCAGGTAAAATAAAACATCCTCAAAATTACACGATATGTGGTAAGTTCCCTTAAAAAGCACCTTTTTAAAGCTGCTTAATGTATTATGTTATACTCCTTTTTTCTATGAATCAAGTGTATCTAACAGACATATGTAAGTTATAAAGCACACCTGTGCTTCATAAGTGACCACCTGTAAACACACCATCCAACTTATGAACTCACTGAAGCTACCCGTGTGCTACTCCCCACCCTCCCACCAGACAGAACCATTATCTTGAAATTTACTTTTGTCATTCCTTTGTTTTTGAATAGTTTGCACATAAGTCTATGCCTTTAAACAATACATCATTTAGTTTCACTCGTGAGCTTTTTTCATTCAGTGTTATATTTCTAAGTTTCTTCAGTTCATTTTCTTTCACTGAGCAAAAGCACTTTCTAATTCACTTTTGATTACTTTAAATTACCTTAGATTTGACCAAAGTTCTAGAACCAAACAGAAACTTCAAATTATAGTTTAAAGTATAACACCAGAGACTTTGTATTAGAGCAAATTCTTTTCCTCTCTTTAAAAAAAAAAAAAAATTCCATTAGAGTGTAGCTTAGTAGCAAGGATAGACTTTGGAATCAGAAAGTCCTGATAAGAAGTCCAAGCCCTGTCAATTCCTAGCCATGCAATCTTAAGCTGGTTACTTAACCTCTCTGTGTCTCAGTATACTCATCAATAAAACAAAAATTAAAATATTGGTAACCTTAAAGCGTTACTAAGAACATTAAATGAGAATATGCATGTTAAAAAATGGCCTATTTCCTATTGCCTTGGCATATTGAACAATACCTGTTCAATATTAGCTATTACTGCTATTGTTGTCAGTGCATTTCCTCAACTCTAAGAAGCACATTTTTCTACAGTCCAACGTATCTGAAATTGTGACGCATCTTATAATTGATGCATATATTTACTGTGGTACTGTGTTGCAGCAGTTACTTTGTTTTTCCCCAATATCATATTATCTATGGTCTGTCTTCTAATAAACAATTCTTAACATCAAGGCAATACAGATTTATAAAATAAGATCTTTAAATACAGAAATCCTTCAAAATTTATAATCTGTGCCTTTGGAGATAATTATCACTATAATATGAATCTCTGTAACAGAATGACTTGCTATTATCAGTCAGCAAAGATAAAACTTCAAAACATTTTCCTTTGTCTAACTATGAAAAATATTAGTTTTTAAAAAAACCTTTACGTAGGAAGAAATTCTTTAAGATTCCATAGGAAAGAGGATGCTAATTTGAAATAGAGAAAGTGGAAGTTACCTCCTGTTTCAGACATTGTAAATACAATCTGCCTTATTCCTTCCACAGAGCAGTCTCTGCAGCCAATGGTTCTGGAAACACAAGGTGTAGAGTTTCACAAACTATTACTCACCTAGTCTGTTTCTCTAAATTAGATGCATTGACCTCAAACACTTTCTTGGCATCCCATTTTTCTTGGACTTCTTTCTCAATCTTCTTCAAGAAGTCCACTTTGGTTGTTCTTTTTCTTTCCTATTGGACACAAAAGAGATAGAATAATACACTCTATATTTCAGCAGACTTGCTTTAAAAAAAAGAAAAAAAAATTTGGGTTCACACAGAACTGAGCTGTTTATTGACAATTAATTTTTCCATGGTTATCTTTAAATTTAAATGAGTAAGACTAAAAATTAGGGCTATCATGACCTGATAGGGTTATCCACTTCAGACGTCAAAGGGATGACTAAAGAATTACTTAAATATATAAAAAAGCTGTGAAATACTTGTTTTTAATTAGATACTACAATATAACACCGTTGTCAAATGTTCCTATTTAGTTAAAATAGATGAATACTTAGAAAAGCATAGGATGGTGCAGTGCCTGCTTGCCCAGCTGCAATTATGCCCACCAAAGGAGGATGGTGAGGCCTAATGGGTAGAGGCTGAGAGAGGATTAGTCATCTGCGTGTTCTTTTTTTCAAGGAAGCTGATGAAGAACTTCTCTCCAAAATGGTTAACAGGCTATTAATATGAAATTAAAATGAAACAGAATGGCAAACATGCCTCCAGCATATTGGATCTACCTGGCAACATTCCCATCATCCCTTATGCCACCCTTGGATGAAAATAAAAGGAAAAAACATACGTGATCACTCTAACTCTGGAAGGAAGGATTAGAAGGATTAGAACTTCCCTCTCAGTATGTGACTCTGTGAAAAAGAATCAGCTACTAAAAGCACGTGTGCTACAGCCGAGGTGGAACATGGGACTTATGTAACTGGCAACTGGGAAAGCTGGATACCAATGGACCATACACAATCTAATTCTGTTTTGAAAACTTAATATTAGTTTCTAGAATTTTATTTTCTTGTACAAAATTATCTGAACCGAAATTAGATTTTCTTCCCCTTCTTACACGCTAACATTTCCAGATTCTGCAGCATTTTCAAACGAGAAAATACCCTGGTTCTACTTATACTGAATACCTTTACAACCTACAGGGCAAGTGACCTTGCCATGTCATGTCATGTCTCCCTCTGTCCTTCCACCCAACTATTTAAAACATGCTTTCTACTCATATCACAGATATACTGGATTTTTAGACAGCTATTTTTAAAAATGGTTACACAAATTTGAAGTACTATGCAAACGGGACTTCTGTGCAATTAAAAAAAACCTAAACTTACCACTATTTCTTCAATAACTATCTTAAATATACCTTGTGTATTATGTAATAAAAATAAGAGTACTAAAGTTGGGTAAGATTCAGTACAAATCTACCATAGAGTTGTCAACTCTGTTTTACTATTTTCAGTTTTATATTTTTTTTCTTTCTTTCTTTCTTTTTTTTTTTGGCCATGCTATACAGCTTGTGGGATCTTAGTTCCCTGACCAGGGATTGAACTCCACCCTTCCCCACTGAAATCGCAGAGTCCTAACCACTGGACCGCCAGGGAATTCCTTTAGTTTTCTTTATTTTAAATCAAAGGATTTGATTAGTAAATCAAGTTTACCATTCCTTTTTATTTTTTTAAGCAAGTTTAAGATAGAAGAGGACAAGCAACAGAAAGATGAAATGTCAGCTTACAAGGGGAGGTGCAATGATGGATTAAAAGAACCCTGCCACAAAGGCAGAGAGGAAATAAGAAAGAATTCCACATTTTCAAAGTCATGGACATAAGTTTCTCTAGTACCAAAGGAAAATAAAAATGACAAGTAAATTTTTTATTTCTATAAATCCTGACCAGATCGTAATTGCTGTGAGTAGAACTTATATCAAAACACAAATCTGGGCTTCCCTGGTGGCGCAGTGCTTGAGAGTCTGCCTGCCGATGCAGGGGACGCGGGTTCGTGCCCCGGTCCGGGAAGATCCCACATGCCGCGGAGCGGCTGGGCCCGTGAGCCATGGCCGCTGAGCCTGCGACCCTGTGCTCTGCAACATGAGAGGCCACAACAGTGAGAGGCCTGCGTACCACAAAAAAAAAAAAAAAAAAAAACACAAATCTGATCAAGTCAATTCCTCTTCAGAGGTTCTCTACTGCTCTCTGGATAAAGTCCATACTCTTAAACCTGGCACTCAAGGCCCTTCTTATCTCATCTTTGCCAGGCCGCTCCCTCTTCCCTCTCACCACCACTCCAGGCCTATTAAGCCACCTGCACTTTCCCAAGTGTGCCAAGCTCCCTCTCTCCCCTCTGGGCCTTTGTTTAAGCTATTCTCCCCGCCCTCATACCCCACCAATCTCTTTGCCTGGCTACCTCATCCTTCAGGTCCCAGCTGATCACCTGCCTTGATTCCCCAAGAGTGTATCAGGTACCATTCTTAATATGTTCCTACGTACCAGTATTACCTCTATGATAGCACTAATCACGCAGTATCAGTATCAGTCTATCTTCCCCATAGGACTATACGTTTGTTCACAGTGGGGACTGTGCCTCATTTCTCATTATATCCTCAATGTCTAAGCTTGTAGCAGCTCTCAAATATGTGTTGAACATTTAAAGATTTAAAAAGAGAAATGAGTAACACTGCCAGCTTTTGCATACCATGGCCATAACAAAATAACCTAAGACTAAGAACTGGGTTGCATATTTGAGTCAAGTTGCTAAGCAATTTGGACTCTTTCCCAAGAATTTCTATAAAACTAAATGTGGCTGCATAAGGAATTTCCTTTTCCAAGAAAGAATAAGGCCCTCCATCTATTCACTCTTTTCCATTCCTGCTACCAACCAACTTCACTTAGACCCTCAGCTCCTTGGCCCCCTCTTACTGCAAAATCCTCTTTTTAACAAGTAACCTGTAAGTTATAAGTAAGTCTCTCTATTCCTATACACGCTGACCCCTGTTTTCAATTTTCACATGCAAGAACTACCATTTGAAAAAAAGCTATGGCATAGACGACGGTTTGCCTATGCGATATCCATTCCCTCCCTTTCTTCCTCAGCAACAGACGCCCAACCTTACTTAGGGTAGTGCAGCAAAGGCAGTTAAGCATACTCTTCCATGGTTCCAGGAGAATTCAGA